>NC_133457.1:78183190-78485065 GCF_048565385.1 Saimiri boliviensis
GGTATAAATAAACTTTTTTTCTGAGTTGACTGAACTTAGGCTGTTGTAACAATGAAGGTAAGATCTACATCTCTATTTCATTAATTAATTAATTTATTTATTTATTATACTTTAAGTTCTGGGGTACATGTGCAGATCGTGCAGGTTTGTTACATAGGTATACACGTGCCATGGTGGTGGTTTGCTGCATCCATCGCCCTGTCATCTACATTAGGTATTTCTCCTAATGCTATCCCACCCCAATCCCCCAACCCCCTGCTATTCCTCCCCTAGACCCCAACCCCTAGGCCCCAGTGTGTGATTTTCCACTCTGTGTGTCCATTGTCCATGTGTTCTCATTGTACAATATCAACTTATGAGTGAGAACATGCAGTGTTTGGTTTTCTGTGCTTGTGTCAGTTTCCTGAGAATGACGGTTTCCACTTTCATCCATGTCCTTGCAAAGGACATGGATTCATCCTTTTTATGGCTGCATGATATTCCATGGTGTATATGTGCCACATTTTCTTTATCCAGTCTATCATTGATGGGCATTGGGTTGGTTCCAAGTCTTTGCTATTGTGAACAGTGCTGCAATAAATACATATGTGCATGTGTCTTTATAATAAAATGATTTATAATCCTTTGGGTATATACCAAGTAATAGGATTGCTGGGTCAAATGGCATTTCTAGTTCTAGACCCTTGAGGAATCACCACACTGTCATCCACAATGGTTGAATTAATTTATACTCCCATCAACAGTGTAAAAGCATTCCTTTTTCTCCACATCCTCTCCAGCATCTGTTGTCTCCTGATTTTTTAATGATCACCAGTCTAACTGGTGTGAAGTGGTATCTCAATGTGGTTTTGATTGGCATTTCTCTAATGACCAGTGATGATGAGCTTTTTTAAAAATATGTTTGTTGGCTGCATAAATGTCTTCTTTTGAAAAGTGTCTGTTCATATCCTTTGCCCACTTTTTTGGGGGGTTGTTTGTTTTTTCCTTGTAAATTTGTTTAAGTTTTTTGTAGATTCTGGATATTAGTCCTTTGTCAGATGGGTAGGTTGCAAAAATTTTTTCCCATTCTGTTGGTTGTTGGTTCACTCTACTGATAGCTTCTTCTGCTGTGCAGAAGCTCTTAAGTTTAATTAGATCTCATTTGTCTACTTTGGCTTTTGTTGCCATTGCTTTTGGTATTTTAGTCATGAAGTTCTTGCCCATGCTTATGTCCTGAATGGTATTGCCTAGGTTTTCTTCTAGAGTTTTTATGGTGTTAGGCCTCGTGTTTAAATCTTTAATCCAACTGGAGTTAATTTTTGTGTAAGGCGTAAGGAAGGGATACAGTTTTAGCTTTTTGCATATGGCTAGCCAGTTTTCTCAACACCATTTATTAAATAGGGAATCCTTTCCCTATTGCTTGTTTTGTCAAGTTTGTCAAAGATCAGATGGTTGGAGTTGTGTGGTGATCTTTCTAAGGCCTCTGTTCTGTTCCATTGGTCTCTATCTCTGTTTTGGTAGCAGTACCATGCTGTTTTGATTTCAGTAGCCTTGTAATACAGTTTGAAGTCAGGTAGAGTGATGCCTCAAGCTTTTTTTTTTTTTTTTTTTTTTTTCCTTAGGATTGCCTTGGCTATGTGGGCTCTTTTTGGTTTCAAATGAAGTTTAAAGGTGTTTTTTTTTCCCCAATTCTGTGAAGAAGTCATTCATAGCTTGATGGGAATTGCATTGAATCTATAAATTACTTTAGGCAGTATGGCCATTTTCACTATATTGATTCTTCCTAACCATGAGCATGGAATGTTTTTCTGTCTGTTTTTGTCCTCTCTTATTTCCTTTAGCAGTGATCTGTAGTTCTCCTTGAAGAGGTCCTTCACATCCCTTGTAAGTTGTATTCCTAGGTATTTTATTCTGTTTTTAGCAATTGTGAATGGGAGTTCACTCATGGTTTGGCTCTTTGTTTGTCTGTTATTGGTGTACAGGAATGCTTGTGATTTTTCCACATTGATTCTGTATTCTGAGACTTTGCTGAAGTTGCTTATCAGCTTAAGGAGATTTGGGGCTGAGATGATGGGGTCTTCTAGATATATAGTCATGTCATATGCAAGCAGGGACAATATAATGTCCTCTCTTCCTATTTGAATATACTTTATTTCTTTCTCTTTCCTGATGGCCCTAGCCAGAACTTCCAATACTATGTTGAATAGAAGTGGTGAGAGAGGGCATCCTTGTCTCTGCCATTTTTCAAAGGGAATGCTTCCAGTTTTTGCCCATTTAGTATGATATTGGATGTGGGTTCGTAATATATAGCTCTTATTAATTTGAGATACAATCCATCAATACCTAGTTTATTGAGAGTTTTTAGCACGAAGGGCTGTTGAATTTTGTTGAAGGCCTTCTCTGCATCTATTGAGATAAACGTGTGGTTTTTGTCTTTGGTTGGTTTATGTGATGGATTATGTTTATTGATTTGCAGATATTGAATCAGCTCTGCATCCCTGGGATGAAGCCAATCTGATGGTGATGGATAAACTTTTTGATGTGCTGTTGGATTCAGTTTGCTTGTACTTTATCGAATATTTTTGCATCTATGTTCCTCACAGATATCGGCCTTTAATTTTCTTTTTTAGTTGCATCTCCACCAGCTTTCAGTATCAGGATGATGTTGGTCTCATAAGGCCAACATTCAACTGAAGGAAATACAGAGAACGCCAAAAAGATATTCTTGGAGAAGAGCAACCCCAAGGCACATAATCATCAGATTCACCAGTGTTGAAATGAAGGAAAAAATGCTTAGGGCAGCCAGAGAGAAAGGTTGGGTTACCCACAAAAGGAAGCCCATCAGACTCACTGCAGATGTCCCAGCAGAAACCCTACAAGCCAGAAGAGAGTGGGGGCCAATATTCAACATCCTAAAAGAAAAGAATATTCAAACCAGAATCTCATATCCAGCCAAATTAAGCTTCAGAAGTGAAGGAGAAATAAAATCCTGTACGGACAAACAACTGATGAGAGATTTCATCACCACCAGACCTGCCCTACAAGAGCTCTTGAAAGAATCACTAAACTTGGAAAGGAACAACCAGTACCAGCCATCACAAAAACATCCCAAACCATAAAGACCATTGACACTATGAAGAAACTGCATCAAGTAGAGGGCAAAACTACCAGCTAGCATCAAAATGGCAGGATCAAATTCACACAAAACAATATTAACTTTAAATGTAAATGGACTAAATGCCCTAATCTGAAGACATAGACTGGCAAATTGGATAAAAAGTAAAGTGTGCTGTATTTAGGAAATCCATCTCACATGCAAGGACACACATAGGCTTAAAAATAAAGAGATGGAGAAAGATTTACCAAGCAAATGGAGAGGAAAAAAAAAAAGCAGGGGTCACAATCCTAGTCTCTGATAAAACAGATTTTAAACCAATAAAGATGAAAAGAGACAAAGAAGGCCATTACATAATGGTAAAGGAATAAATGCAACAAGAAGAGCTAATTGTCCTAAATATATATGCACCCAATACAGGTGCACCCAGATACATAAAGCAAGTACCTAACAACCTACAAAGAGACTTAGACTCCAACACAGTAATAGTGGGAGGCCTTAACAACCCACTGTAAATACTAGACAGATCAACAAGACAGAAAATTAACAAGGCTATCCTGGACTTGAACTCCTGTTTTCAGGTGTTTTCATCCTTTTTGCACTGGTTTCTTCCCATCTTTGTGGATTTGTCTACCTGGGGTCTTTGTAGTTGGTGATTTTCAGGTGGGGTCTCTGAGTGGACGTCCTTTTTGTTGATGTTGAAATTATTCCTTTCTGTTTTTTTTAGTTTTCCTTCTAACAGTCAGGACCCTCTGCTGTAGGACTGCTGGATGTTCACTCCAGACCCTGCTTGCCTAGGATCACCTGTGGCAGCTGCAGAACAGTAAGGGTTGCTGCCAGTTTCTTCTTCTGTTATCTTTGTCCCAGAAGGATAGCTGCCAGATGTCAGCCTCAGCTCTCCTTTATGAGATGTCTCTTTGGATATATGGGTGTCGGGAGCTGCTTCAGGAGACAATCTGTCCCTTATAGGAGTGCAAGTGCTCTGCTGGGAGCTTTGTTGTTCCATTCAGAGCTGCTGCAGAGGAACTCATAACCACCTTTTTTCCCCAGGTGCTCTGTCCTGGGAAGGTGGGACTTTATTTATAAGTTCCTGATGTGCTGCTGCCTTTTTTCAGAGATGCCCTGCCCAGCAAGTAGGTAGCCTAGTCACAGTCTGCCAGCAGAGGTGTTGCTGAGCTGCCATGGGCTTTGCCCAGCTGCTGAGTGAACTTCCTTGTGATTTTGTTTACAGAGGTATAGTTAGAACTGCCTGGGTAATGACGGACTGCCTTGGTAATAGCAGATGCCATTCCCCCCACAGAGCTGGACTGTCCCTGGTCCAGCTGTCCTTGCTGCAAAACTCTCAATCCAGAGCGCTTCAGATTGCTGGTCTTTGTTGGTGTGGGACTCACCAAGCCAGATCACCTGGTTCCTTGTTTTGGCCTCCTTTTTTTCAGTTGAATGGGTGGCTCTGACTCCCAGGCATTCCAGGTGCCAATTGAAATGGCTGCCCACATTTGTGTGAGTTTTTGTGCAGAGACCCACTGCACCTGCTGAAACAGCCATGCTGGAAACTCATGGTGCTTTTCAGCCTGGGAATCTCCTGGTTTGTGGGCAGTGAAAACTCATTTGGAAATGCAGTAATCACTCACCTTCTTGCTGGGAACTGCACTCCTGAGCTGTTCCTATTCGGCCATCTTGGATCCTCTCTCCTGGCATTATATTTTTGCAGCTGTGAATTGTGTTGCTATAAACCTGTTTGTGCAAGTGTCTTTTTCATATAATGACTGCTTTCCCTCTGGGTAGATACCTAGTAGTGGGGTTGCTGGATCAAATGGTAGCTCTACTTTTAGTTCTGTAAGAAATCTCCCTACTGTTTTCCATAGTGGTTGTACTAGTCTGCATTCCACCAAAAGTGTAAAAGTATTCCTTTCACTACATCCATGCCAACATCTATTATTATTATTTTTTAAATTATGGCCATTCTTACTGGAGAAGGATGGTATCACACTGTGGTTTTGATTTGCATTTCTCTGATCATTAGTGGTGTTGAGCATTTCCAACAAGCTATATTCTGTGTGCTTCCAATTGTGTGCTGGGGGAGACAGGAATGAATATGTGCAACACAAAGTATTTTTAGGGCAGATAAACTATTTTGTTTGATATTATAATAGTGAATATTTATCATTTTACACTTGTCAAAACCCATAAAACCAATAATACCAAGAGTGAAACCTCATATATGCTGTGTACTTTGGGTGATAATAATGTGCCAGTGTAGATCCCTTGAATGTAATGAATGTACCTCTCTGCTGTAAAATTTGGGTGGAGGAGGCTATGTGTGGCTGGAAACAGGGGATATGTGGGAACTCCCTGTACCTTCTGCCCAATTTTGCTGTGAACATAACTGCTCTGAAAGTATGAAGTCTTCTTTTAAAAAAGTGATATGGCAATGACAGATAAAAATAGTAAAAACAAACTTTAAAAAAGAATAAAGTTAGAGAGTTCACACTTCCCAGTTTCAAAACTTACTACAAAACTCCAGGTATCAATACTGTGTGATATGAATGTAATGGTAGACACATAGAACAATACAATATAATTGAAAGTCCAGAAGTAAATTCATACTTTTATGATGATTTAAATTTTGACAAGAGTCCTAAATAAATTAACTGGGGAAATATAGCCTTTGCAACAAATGGTATTGGAACAACTACGTATCTACCTGAAAAAGAATGAATTTGGAGCCAAACTCACAGAATATATAAGAATTAAGTCAAAATGAATCAAAGACCTAAATGTATGAGCAAAAATGATAAAACTCTTAGAAGAAATCATAGTCATAAGTCGTTGTGACCATGTATTAGCCAATGGGTTTTTAGATATAACAAAATAAAATATTGATCAATTGGACTTCATAAAAATAAAAAATAATTGTGCTTCAGAGGACACTATTAATAAAGTAAAATACATCTACATAATGGGAAAAATATCTGCAAATCATGTAGCTGATAAGAGACTAGTGTTTATAATAGAAAAGGAACTTGTAATTCTACACTAAGAAGACAACCCAATTTAAAAATGGGCAAAATTTTGAGTAGACATTGCTCCAAAAAAAGTAT
This sequence comes from Saimiri boliviensis, assembly GCF_048565385.1. Classification (NCBI taxonomy): domain Eukaryota; kingdom Metazoa; phylum Chordata; class Mammalia; order Primates; family Cebidae; genus Saimiri; species Saimiri boliviensis. Next base: position 78,189,386 of record NC_133457.1, read on the forward strand.
ACTAAAGGCCAATAGCACCACGTTGGTTTTTTTTCCCTCATGTTGGCTTGGAATAAATATAAGACCACATTGCTAATCATTAGGAAGGTGTAAATCACAACCACAATGACCTACCACTTTACATCCACTATGATAGGTAAAATTAAAATACAGATAATAACAAGTATTTGTGAAGATGTGGAAAAATTAGTGTTCTTACATTGTTGGTGGGAATATTAGATATCAGTGTGGTTGCTGTGGAAAACAGCTTTGCAGTTTATATATGTGTATACATGTATTTTATATATATATATATCCAGAAATTCTATTGCTAGGTATATATAAACTTATACCTGAAGGTTTGTAGTAGCCTATTTATAATTGCCAAAAAGTATGAAAAGTAGAAATAGTCTAATTGTACAATAGCTTGTGAATGGATAAACAAAATGTATAAAAAGTAATGAAGTTACTTTTTTACATGCTGCAACATGGAAAAATCTTGCAAACATTATGCTAAGTGAAAGAAACCAGACACAAAAGACCACATATTGTGTGATCCAATTTATAAAAAACTTCCAGAATAAAACAATCCATGTAGACAAAAAAGTAGGTATGCAGTTGGCAGGATCTTGGGAGAGAGGAAAATGAGGAAAGAGGGCTAGTAAGTATGAGGTTTCTTTTTGGGGGTGATAATAGATTCTAGAACTAGATAATTGTGATGCCAGCATATCTTCATTAATATACCAGAAATCACTGAATTGTACACTTTACTAAGGTGAATTTTAAGATATATAAATTATATTTCAACTGAAAATTTTTATAAAAGAATATATATTGCCAGTTTGGCCATTTGCTAATTGTGTGACCTTGGGAACATTGTTTGGCCTATTTCGTAGAATTGCTGTGAGAAAAAAAGACTATGTATGAAAAGCACCTTAAATGGTTTCTGCCACATAATAAGTACTCAATAAATATTAGCTATTACAGTTTGAGTATCTCTTACCTGAAATGATTGGGATCAGAAGTCCCAATTTGGATATTTCTAGATTTTTTGAATAGTTGTATAATTAGATATCTTAGGGCTAGAACTGAAACCTAAATATGAAACTCACTAATGCTTCACATACATCTTATTCACATAGCCAGAAGGTAATCTTATACAATATTGTTTGTAACTTTGCATGAAAAAAAATTTCCGTACACAACATCAGGTATGAAATTTTCCACTTGTGGCATCATGGTCAGTGCTCAAAAAGTTTTGAATTTTGGATTTTGGGGGTTTTTTTATTAGAGATGCTCAAGCTATATTATCAACTGTATTTATATCATGTTTCTTGCTCTCTTATCTTAGTCACACTCATGTCTCCAAGAATGTTAATACTAAACACACAGAAAACCATGGCTCCCTATGCCTCCTCACTTAATATTTTACACTCTCAATGTGTATGAAATGGAGGGTCATCAAATAACACATCTGGCCAAATGCAGTATGGCTGGATGCTAAATCAGTATTTGGCTGAAATCAAGACAGAAAAAAAAAATCCCATCATTTAGAATAAACTTCTGGGATACCAAAATAAATCTAAAATGTTATCAGAAATAAATTCTACTCTTATTACAATTTTATTAATTAGAATTTTGAGCAGTCACATTTTAAACGTTTGATAACACCATGGCAGAATATCACCTACCATAGTACATTGACTTACCATACTGTGCATTAATGGTATTAAATTGATCTTCACTGTTAATTGATGGGTAACAAATATTTGGCTGGATCTACCAGCATAGGTGGCATTGACATCAAACGATTAAATTTTCTTTTTCCTTTTAACTCTTGAACTTAAAGATTTCATCAGTGGTGATCAAAATTGTACTGAAAGAATCTAAAACATGATACTTTTCCTGCTTTAAGAAGATATTTTTTGAATATTTTCAGAGACAGAGTTAAGGTGATGTCTATATCTCAATATAAATAAAGATACATATACAGCTAGCAGTATTATTTTATGTGGACTTGATGTATCACACAATTACTTGAGAAAATTTTGTCTTTAGCACAAATGTAGAAACATAGTAACAGTGATATAATTAACTTTCAGGATAATAAAATTATCTCTGACTTTCCATCAGCATCTTCCATTTCAGTATGTTGTTTGAACTAAATTAATATGAAGACCTCTATGACAGATAACATTTTTTAAAAATACTTTCAAGATGTTGCATTTTGATAACTTTTCAGTAGTTTCCAGCAAAGATCTATTTTCTCTGAAAGTAACCGTTGTTATTGGTGATTCCTTCTGTAAGTTTTGCATACTGCACAATGTAGTGTTAAATACTTTTATTTACTTATTTATTTATTTGTCCATGCAGCCCTTTAAACCTGTAACAGCTGCTCTGTATCTTGTGCGCATGTCTGGTACAAGCACCTGACAAGACAGGTCCAGAATCTCCTGTATCTTGCATAGTCTGCCTATGGGTGAAGAAGAGTGAAAAAATGTGGCTTACAATTCATCTGCTTCTGGCCAGTAATTTTCTTTCATTGCCTTCTACTTTATTTTGAGCAAATGATGGGAAGATAATGCACAAAACATGGCATGCTTATAAGCTCCTCATTCATTCCTGGGCTTCACAATGTATGTTCCATTGTCGGTTGCACGTGTCTTTCCTTTACTGAATTTCCATGCCAAGAATGTTTATTTAGCAGATTCATGTCTTATTAGCTAGGGGAAACCCAAAAATTATTAGTAAGCCATCCACCATGCTATCAAAGGTAAAAAAGACTTCTTGTTTTCTGTGTCCAAAGCCCTGACTCAAGACACAGAAACAGCACATTAAAGAAGATTATTACCCTTTTTGAGTATAATATTGTATAATTCAGTAAAATATACTTGTAACATTTGTAGAAGAAACTTTTCACATGGGACTCATACCTTTCTTTAAAACCACTGAGATGTTTGCAATCTAAAGCTCTTATTTTGACATAATTTTATTTAAAACCCAAGTGCCTGTTAACACTATAATTTTCTTATTAAAACACTTTGAAATCTATCATTTTGAATTTATACTAGTAAGAACAAAATGTTTATTTTTACATAGTTTTCACATTTTTTTGTGTCATTCTTTTTTATTGTATTTGGATTGAAGATGTTTTATCACAGAATTTTAGAATTTTTCTTCTTCTTGATGGAATCTTGAAGTAGCAAAGTTAAGGTCCTGAATTTAATTTGTCCTGCTTCGTAAAATATGAAAAAGTCCTACAATAAGATGTTTTCTTAAAAGACTTAAATATTAAATGGCATTAAAAAATTAAAATTAATGCAGTTCTTAAATGTTATTTTATTTAATTCTATAGAAGCTGGTATACCAAATAATGATATTATTATTACTGTTTTACCTTAAGTTACTGTTATCGATCGAATTGTATCCCTTCCCCAAAATTCATATGTTGAAGCCCAAACTCCCAATATGACTATATTTGGAGACAGAAGTTAATTGGGGTTTAATGTGGTCCTGAGGTAGGACCCTAATCTAATAGACTGCCTGCAAGTCAGTAAGAGGCTTCACCAGAAACCAACCATGCTGGATCCTTGATCTTGGACTTCCAGCCTCTAGAATTGTGAGAAAATGAATTTCCATTGTTTAAGCCATCCGGTCAGTGGTATTCTGTTATGTAGCTTAGGCAGTCTTCAAATTCGGATAAATGTTTGTTCAGAAAGGATAAGATAGTGGGTCTCATTAAAGTTATTTAGGTAATGCTCTCAGTTTAAAAATTTATATTATAGCAATTATCTATCTCTTTTTCCTGTTAAAAAGTTTGAAAATACTATTTACTTTTATACATAAATTTAATGACCCACAATCATTATTAATTAGCAAAACATTTTACTCTCACGATAATTTCATATCTATACCTTAATATACTTTCAACATTTTGTCGACTCTTTACTCCATGTTATCTCTAGAATGCTTGCCTCTTCAGTTGACCTTTTATATCCACTCGTTCTGTGTTCATGGATTCACCCAACTGTTGATCAAAAATATTCGGAAGAAAAATTCATAAAGCAAAACTTGAACTTGCTGTGCACCGAGTACTACATTGAATCCAGGCTAACGAAGTGATGTGTGGGCATTGTATTAGGTATTATAAGTAATAGAGATAATTTAAAATTTACAAGGGATATGTATGAGTTACATGCAAGCACTATGCTATTTTATATAAGGGACTCCATGGGGATAGGGAGGAGGCCTGGGCCAATCCCCCATGGAGAAGGAGGAATGATTATATTTGGAGACAAATTTTCAGATATTGAAATATCAAGGTCATGTTTTATTCTTGTTATCGGCATTGTTTCTGATTGGATATGTTACCTATGCAATCACTTGATTGCTCATGAAATAAGATATAGGGCTGTTGCAAAATACAGTGGTGACATAGGCAAATTAGGTTATTTGGACTTCTAAAGACTGAGGTCAGGCAAAGCCAAATAGCAGATCAGAGTACAATATTGAGGCCAAAGCTAAACTTTGATGTATCCCTAAATTTGGTGCCGGCACTTCCTGTTAAACGCAATTAAACTCAAAATGCGTAAGTGATCACTAACAGACCAGAGACTCGGATCTTGTTTGGAAATGCAAATGTTATTTTTTGAATAACTTTAATTTATGATCTGAAAACGTTTGCAACTTTGTTGAGGTGTCTTATAATCAAAACCAGACAGCATTTGAACATTCTGTACACAATGAGCTAAATGGGTAAGTTTTTTCACTCTCCAAGAGCTAATTCTCTGAAGCTTTCAATCACAGTGTGCCTGCCCCTCAGACCTAATGAAGTCCATCTGAATGCCCCAGATGCCTCAGAGTGGAGCTAGTCATTTTAGCAATTGAAGCAGATCCTTAGGTAATAGCTTCACTGAAGAAGTGCCCTTATTCCCAGAATAGCACAAGCAATTCTCTGGCAGTGTGACTTGATGCGTGTGTTGGTGAGGAGTATGTATTTAATAAGTTGTGTTTTCTTTTTCATTTAGTTCAAAATATTTGTACATTTCTCTTGAGACTTCTTCTTTGACCCATGTTTATTTTAAAGTGTGTTTTTAATACCCAAATATTTCAGAATTTTCTCTCTCTCTTTCTGTTATTGATTTCTAGTTTAATTCCATTGTGGTTTGAGAACATGCTTTACATAATTTATACTCTTTTAAATTCATTAAGGTGTATTTTATAATCCAGAGTGTGGTCAATCTTAGTGAAGTATCATGTGAGCTTGAGAAGAATGTGTATTCTGCTGTTGTTGGATGGAGTAGTCTATAAATGTCAAGTTGACAGATAGTGCTGCTCAAATCTACTATATCCTTACTGATTTTCTGCCTGTTTCCTCAGTCATAAACTGAAAGCAGGTGTTGAATTCACCGATAATAATAATGATTTTTTACTGTTTCTCCTTGTGGTTTTATTAGTTTTTGCTTCATATATTTGGATGCTCTGTTATTAGTTGCATATGCAGTTAGGATTGTTATGCCTTCTTAGAGAATTCACTCCCTAATCATTTTGTAATACCTTTTTGGTCTCTGATAATTTTTTAATTCTGAAGTCAGCTTTGTCTGAAATTAATCTAATCACTTCAGTTTTCTTGATTAGTGTTAGCATGGTGTACCTTTTCTATCCCTTTACTTTTAACCTACCTGGATCTTTATATTTAAAGATGGTTTCTGGTAGACACTGTAATTTGGGTCTTGTTTTTTAATCCACTCTGACAATTCTTGTCTTTTAATTGGTGGATTTAGACAATTTGCATATGTTAATTATTGACATAATTAGATTAGTGTCTACTGATGTGGGGCAAGCAAGCCCCAAAGTTGGGGTTCAGCCCAGGAGGGTTCTTGGCTTACTGCCAGAAATAATTCAAGGGTGAGCCAGTGGTGATAGATAGCAACTTCTATTGAAGTGGCCATGTACAGCAGCATCAGAGGGGCTGCTCCTTAGAGAGCAGGACTACCCCCAGGCAGTGTGCCCAGAGAAGTCACCCAGAAGCAGTTCTGTAGTCACAGTTGTACCCACTCATAATTATATGCAAATTAAAAGGTCGATTATGCAGACATTTCTAGAAAAACAGTGGTAACTTCTGAGTTGTCGGGTTGTTGCTATGGAAAGCGGTAGTCACTTCTGGGTGTTGCTATGGCAATGGTAAGCTGACATAGCACATGGTGAGTGTGTCTTATGGAAAGCTGCTTCTCACACATCCCTGTTTCAGTCCTTAGTTTGGCTCAGTGTCCAAGCCCCACCTGCTGTGTTGAGTCCCACCTCCTACTTCACTATAGTATTTCTGTTTCCTATTAATTGCACTTCCTCTTTTTTCCTTTTCTTTTTTTCTGCCTTTTCTAGTTTTAATTGAGCATTTTGTGTAATTTCATTTTTTCTCCTCTCTTAGCATATAACCTATACTTCCTTTTAAAAATTTCTTAGTGGTTGGCCTAGAATTCTAATATACATTTACAACTTATCTGACTCTACTTTCAAATAACATGATACCACATCACATGTAATGTAGCTACCTTATAACAACAGAGAATTCTCAATTCTTCCCTCCCATCCCTTATGACGTTGTTGTCATTCACTGCATTTATCGATATGCTATAATGACAATGAGTACGTTGTTATAACTCATAAAATACTACTGTGATTTTAAACAAAGTTATCGTTTTGATTAAAAGAATAAAAATAACAATTTTCATTTTACCTCCATTTATTTATTTCAAATGTTCTTCCTTTCTTTATATAGATTCAGACTTCTGACCTATATAATTGTTTTTCTCCATGAAGGATGTTTTTTAGCATTTCTTGCTGGGCAGGTGTGCTAGCAATGAATTTCCTCAGTCTCTATTTTACTGAGAAAATTCTTTATTTCTCCTTTTGTTGGGATAATTTCACTAAATATAAAATTCCATATTTTTCTTTTTCACTGTTTATATATTTCAGTTCGCTCTGGGCTTGCTTGCATGAATTCTGATGAGAAGTCCTTTGAAATTCTTATTCTTGTTCCTGTATAGATACTTTTTTTTTCTCCTCTGTCTTTAAAGAGTTTGTCATTGAGCTGAGATTACAATCTGAGCACTTTGGGAGGCTGAGGTGCACAGATCATCTGAGGTCAGGAGTTTGAGACCAACCTGGCCAACAAGGTGAAATGCTGTCTCTACTAAAAATATAAAAATTAGCCAGGTATTGTGGCACAAGCCTGTAATCCCAGCTACTCAGGAGGCTGAAACAGGAGTGTTGCTTGCACTTGGGAGGCAGAGGTTGCAGTGAGCCAAGATCATGCCACTGCACTTCAGCCTGGGCAACAGAACAAGACTCTGTCTCAAAAAAAAAAAAAAAAAAAAGTTTTTTATTGGTTTTCTGTAGTTTGAATATAATGTGCCTAGGTGTTTATCTGTTTATTGTATTTACCTTGATGTTTTTTAAATTTCCTGGATCTGTGATTTTGTGTCTGTCATTAATTTGGGAAAATTATCCGACATTGTTACTTCAAATATTTTTTCTGCTCCATTTTTTTCTGCTTCTGATATTCCAATTATGTGTATGTTATACCTTTTGAAATTTCCCCACAATTTTAGAATATTTTGTTCTCCTTTTTAATTCTTGTTTTGTGTGTATGTGTTTGTACTAGTTCTGTTTTTAAACTCTTTTTTTTAAATGGAGTCTTGGTCTATCACCAGGCTGGAGTGCAGCGGTGCAATCTCAGCTCACTGCAACTTCTGCCTCCTGGGTTCAAGAAATTCTCCTGCCTCAGCCTCCTGACTAGCTGGGACTACAGGTGTGCACCACCATGCCCAGCTAATTTTTTGTGTTTTAGTAGAGACATGGTTTCACCATGTTGACCAGGATGGTCTTGATCTCCTGACCTCATGATCCACCCATCTCAGCCTCCCAAAGTACTAGGATTACAGGTGTGAGCCACCACACCCAGCCCTGTTTGGGAACTTTCTGTTGGCATAGCCTCAATCTCTCTCTGCTCAAGTGATGAGCCCATCTAAGGCTTCATTGTAAACTTCATTTCTGTTACAATGCTTTTGATTAGCAGAATTTCTTTTTGTTTTTCTTAGAGTTTTCTTCTCTCTGCTGACATTACCAATGTGTTCTTGCCTGCTGTCTACCTTTTCCATTACAGCCCTTAGCATATTAAGCATGGCTATTTTTTTTCTTTTTGCCTAGCTTTATTGAGGTATAATTGACTAAAAATACTGCATGTATTTATGGCATATGATGTGATTTTTTTAAGTTGATAAATAAAAATTGTGTATATTTATGATGTACAACTTGTTGTTGCAAAATATGTAGACATTGTGGAATGGTTGAATCTAGCTAATCATGTTTACAGGCATATCTCATTTTATTGTGCTTCAATTTGTTATGCTTTGAAGATACTGTATTTTTTTTTTACAAGTTGAAGGTTTATAACAACCCTGCATCAGGCAAGACTGTTGGTGCCATATTTCCAACAGCATATTCTCACTTTGTGTCTCTGTATTCCCATTTTGATAATTCTTGCAATATTTCAAACTTTTTCATTATTATTATTATACCTGTTATGATGATCTGTGACAAGTCATCTTTGATGGTACTACTGTAATTGTTTTGGGGCACCACAAACTGTGCACATACAAGATGACAAATTTAATCAATAAATGCTGTGTTCTGACTGCTGCATTGACCTGTACTTCTCTTGTCTCTCTCCCTGTCTTCGGGCCTCCCTATTCCCTGAGACAGAATGATATTAAAATGGGGACAATTAATAACTCTATGATGATAAGTGTTCAAAGTAAAAGAGTGAGTCACCCATTTCTCAGTTTAAATCCATAGCTAAAAATGATGAAGCTTAGTGAAGAAGGCCTGTTGAAGGCCAAGACAGGCTGAAAGCTAGACCTCTTGCACCAAACACTTAACCAAGTTGTGAATGCAATGGGAAAATTCTTGAAGAAAATTAAAAGTACTACTCCAGTGAACACACAAATAAAAAGAAAGAAAAACAACCTTAATGCTGATATGGGAAAAGTTTTAGTGGTCTGGATAGAAGATCAAACCAGCCACAACATTCCCTTAAGCCAAAGCATAATGCAGAACAAGGCCCTAATGCTCTGAAATTTTATGAAGTCTAAGATAGGTGAGTAAGCTGCAGAAGAAAAGTTGGAAGTTAGTAGGGATTGGTTCCTGAGGTTTAAAGAAAGGAGCCATCTCTATAACATAGAAGTGCATGGTGAAGCAGCATTTGCCAATGTGGAAGCTGCAGCAAGTTACCCAGAATATCTAGCTAAGATTATTGGTGGAGGTGGCTACACTAAACAACAGATAGTTAATGTATATGAAACAGTCTTCTATTAGAAGATACCAGCTAGGACTCTCAAAGCTAGAAAGAAGTCAGTTTCTGGCTTTAGAGCTTCAGAGGACAGGCTGATTCTCTTGTTAGGGGATAATGCAGCTGTTGACTTTAACTTGAAACCAGTTCTTACTTATCATTCTGAAAATTCTAGGCTGTTAAAAATTATGCTAAATCTACTCTGCCTGTGATCTGCAAATGGAACAACAAAGACTGGATGACAACACATCTGTTCACAGAATAGTTTTAAGCCTACTGTTGAGACCTACTGCTTAGAAAAAAATGCTTTTCTAAATACTACTGCTCATTGACAATGCACTGGCCACCAAGAACTCTGATGGAAATGCACAAGGAGGTTAATGCTGTATTCATGACTGCTTAACAGCATCTAATCTGCAGCCCATGGACCAATAAGTAATTTCAACTTTTAAGTCTTATTATTTAAGAACTACATTTTATACAGTTGTAGCTGCCATAGATTCCTCCAGTAAATCTGGGCAAAGCAAACTGGAAATCTTCTGCAAGTAAGTCCACATTATAGATACATTAGGAATATTCATAATTCAGGGGAGGAGGTCCAAATATCAACATTAACACAAGTCTGAAAGAAATTGATTACAACCCACATGGATGACTTTGAGAGGTTCAAGATTTTGATGAAGGAACTGCAGATGTGGTAGAAATATCAAGAAAAAATAGAAGTAGAGCCTGATGTGGCTGAATTGCTCTAATCTCATGATAAAACGTTAATGGATGAGGAGTTGCTTCTTAAAGATGAGCAAAGAAAGTGTTTTCTTAAGATGGAATCCACTTCTGGTGAAGATGATGTGAATATTTTTGAAATGATAACAAAGGATTTCAGCTATTACATGAACCTAGTTAATAAAGTAGTAGCAGGGTTTGAGAGGATTGACACCAATTTTGAAAGAAGTATTATTCTTTCATAACCACTCCAAACTTTAGCAAACACCATCTTTTATCAGTCAAGAGTAATCAACACTGATGCAAAGTCCTCCACCAGAAAGAAGATTCTGACTCACTGAAGGCTCAGATTATTGTTAGCATATTTTAACAATAAAATATTTTAAAATTAATCTATGTATATATTTTTAGAAGTAATGCCATTCCACACTTATTAGATTATAGTATAGTGTAAACGTAACTTTTGTATGCACTGGGAAAAAATTTTTTTGATTATCTTTACTGCAATATTTGCTTTGTTTCAGGGTTCTAGAACTAAACCCACAACATCTCTGATATATGCCTGTATTTTAACTTCCCTGTTTAATCATTTCAAAATCTGTGTCATATCTGAGCTTGATTGCAATTCTTCTTTTTTCTCTTCAGACTGTGTTTTTTCTTCCTTTTTAGTATGGCTTGTAATTTTTTATTGAAAGCCAGACATGATGTATTGAGTAATAAGAATGGAGGTAAAAGCCCTAGTGTGAAGTCTTATATTAATCTATCCGGGAGTTGGGTTGTGTCTAATGTTTTCCATACCTGCAGGTGTCAGAGGCTTGAAATTTGTCTGATGTTTTAGTTTTTGTTTTCCCTATTGCCTTTGGGCTTCTTAAATAAAGTCTGTGCCTTGCAGCTCTTTCAGCTGTTATCCAGTGTTATTATACTAAAACACTATTGATGTAGTGGTAAGGTATGAGGGAAAGAAAGTATTCCATAACTGTATAATTGTCTTTTAACAGGTCTATGTCCTTGGAGGATAAGCTTCACAAGTGCCTCTTAGCTGTCCCCCTCCCATTAGGTTCTGATAAAATCCTTCTTTTTGGAACATAAGCATTTGCTATGGACAAGTCTCTGAGTTCACAATCGTTACTCTTCCCCTCCTGCTGCTAAAGCCATAAGGAGATCTTTCTCCATTCTTCTGTATAGAACCTGTTTGAGATCTCAGATGTAAATCCATGAAAGTGTGGGGTCTCCCTAAGGCTGCAGACCACAAGAGTCTCTCACTCTTGAACTAGTCTATACTCAGCCTCCAGATGTTCATCACAAGTGCTATGTAAGGGTTCCTACCCATTTGTGGCTCCAGCAACTTCTGCCCCAGGTGAGCAGATTCTGTGTAGTTACCCATCTCTCCAGAGTTTGTGGTGGCAGTTTGCCTCTGATCTTGAATTATTGATGGATCCAAGAAAATGTGTTTGTTTGAAGTTTGTTCAGCATTTTTCTTATTGTAAGAACAAGAGTGATCATTTCTAAACTCTTCATATGTTGGAACTAAAACCAGAAGTCTTCTGTCTGTATTTTTGAATTAATGGAAAACCTAAATCCCATGGGCTTAATGATAAGGCATTTCTTTTCTGACATAACTGGGCACTTTAAAGGTAATTCCAGCCTTAATGTTTGTTTGATCCCATGACTCCACATTAGTAGGAACACAGATTGCTCTCATTTCTCTGTATCTACAACACAGGTACAAGACGGCTGCCCAAAACTTCCGGGGTAACTGCTCCTTCGGGGGAAAGAAAATTCTTTTACAATACTGGAAAAAAGTGGCTTCCATCTTGATTAAACAATGTAAGGCCACATTTTCATTGTACTAGTTAACTATTGCCACATAGTTTTGGGTGACAATTACAGAATCCTGGTGTCACTTAACCATATGTGTTTCTCATGTGTCCATAGATTGCCTAGAGGCAGCTCTGCTGATGTCATCTGGGCTCACACACAGGTCTGCAGGTTGGGTGGGGGTGGCTGATTTGGGCTGGAGTGAATTAGGTGGCTATACTTTAAGCTAGGGACCCTCTGCTCACATGTTTCTCGTTCTCCTTGGATCTGAAGTTATGCGGGTCGTGTTCTTCTCATAGAAATAAAAGGGGTGCAAGAGGAAACATGGAAACACAGAAAGCCTCTTAAGGTTTATACTTGAAATTGGTACCATGTAAATCATGCCCACAGGCCACTGGTGAAAGCAAATTGCATGGCCATGGCCAAAATCAAGGGGCAGGAAAGGACACTATGCCCATGATGAAGCCATGACAAGGATTTAAGTCCAGATAGAGATTAAGACCAAACAATCTACTGCACTTACAAATAAACTGGCCACTGCTTTCACAGGAATGTGAATACCCTATTTGACAAGAACCAGTAAAATCTCAGACCCTGAAACTGTGGACTAATTTGTGCTGTTCTAGTTTGCCAGGGCTGCCACAACAAAACACCAAGTGGCTTGAACAACAGACATTAATTTTTCCACAATTCTGGAGGCTGTAAGTCTGAAATCAGTGTGTCAACAGGGTTGGTTTCTCCTTAAGTCTCTCTCCTTGGCTTGTGGATGGAAATCATTTCCCTGTGTCTTCACCCAGTCTTCTCTAAGTCAGTATCTGTGTCCTAATTTCCTCTCCTTGTAAGGGTTCCAATCCAACTGGATAAGAATTCACCCTACTGACTCATTATAACTTAATTACCTTTTAAAGACTCTTCATATGTTGGAACTAAAACCAGACATCTTCTTTCTGTATTTTTGAATTAATGGAAAATCTAAATCCCATGGGCTTAATGATAAGGCATTTCTTTTCTGATATAACTGGGCATTTTAGAGGTAATTCCAGCCTTAATGTTTGTTTGATCCCATGACTCTGTTTTGGTACCAGTACCAAGATGTTTTGATTATTGTAGCCTTGTAGTATAGTTTGAAGTCAGGTAGCATGATGCCTCCAGCTTTGTTCTTTTTGCTTAGGATTGTCTTGGCTATACGGGCTCTCTTTTGGTTCCATATAAAGTTTAAAGTGGTTTTTTCCAGTTCTGTGAAGAGGGTCATAGGTAGCTTGATGGGGATAGCATTGAATCTGTAAATTACTTTGGGCAGTATGCCTATGTCCTGAATGGTTTTGCCTAGGTTTTCTCCTAGTGCTTTTATAGTGTTACGTCTTATGTTTAAGTCTTTAATGCATCTGGAGTTAATTTTAGTTTAAAGTGTCAGGAAGGGGTCCAGTTTCAGCTTTCTGCACATGGCTAGCCAGTTTTCCCAACACCACTTATTAAACAGGAAATCATTTCCCCATTGCTTTTTTTTGACAAGTTTGTCAAAGATCAGATGGTTGTAGATGTGTGGCATTGCCTCCAAGGCCTCTGTTCTGTTCCATTGGTCTATATCTGGCCTCACGTGGTGCTCCTGTCTCAAAGCATGATCCCTCCAGCTTTGTTCTTTTTGCTTAGGATTGTCTTGGCTATGCAGTCTCTCTTTTGGTTCCATATGAAGTTTAATGTGTTTTTTTCCAATTCTGCAAGAGGGTCATTGGTAGCTTGATGGGGATAGTATTGAATCTGTAAATTGCTTTGAGCAGTATGGCCTTTTCACAACATTGATTCTTCCTAACCATGAGCATGGAATGTTTTTCTGTATGTTTGTGTCCTCTCTTATTTCCTTCAGCAGTGGTTCATAGTTATCCTTGGAGAGGTCCTTTACATCCTTTGTCAGTTGTATTCCTAGGTATTTTATTCTCCTTGTAGCAGTTGTGAATGGGAGTTCACTCTTGATTTGGCTCTCTTTTAGTCTGTTATTGCTGTATAGAAATGCTTGCAATTTCTGCTCATTGATTTTGTATCCTAAGACTTTGCTGAAGTTGCTTATTAGTTTCAGGAGATTTTGGGCTGAGATGATGGGGTCTTCTAAATATACGGTCATGTCATCTGCAAATAGAGACAATTTGACTTCCTCCTCTCCTAATTGAATACTCTTTATTTCTTTTTCTTGCCTGATTGCTCTGGCTAGAACTTCCAATACCATATTGTATAGGAGTGGTGAGAGAAGGCATCCTTGTCTAGTGCCAGATTTTAAAGGGAATGCTTCCAGTTTTTGCCCATTCAGTATCATATTGGCTGTGGGTTTGTTGTAAATAGCATTTATTATTTTGAGATACGTTCCATCTATACCTCGTTTATTGAGAGTTTTTAGCATGAAATGCTCTTGAATTTTGTCAAAGGCCCTCTCTGCATCTATTAGGATAATCATGTGGTTTTTGTCTTTGGTTCTGTTTATGTGGTGGATAACTTTTATAGACTTGTGAATGTTGAACCAGCCTTGCATCCCTGGATGAAGCCTACTTGATTGTGATGGATAAACATTTTGATGTGCTGTTGCAATCAGTTTGCCAGTATTTTATTGAAGATTTTTGCATCTATGTTCATCATGGATATTAGCTTGAAGCTTTCTTTTTTTGTTAAGTCTCTGCTGGGTTTTGGTATCAGGATGACATTGATCTCATAAAATGATTTGGGAAGGATTCCCTCTTTTTGGATTGTTTGGAATAGTCTCAGAAGGACTAGTACCAGCTCCTGTTTGTATGTCTAGTAGAATTTGGCTGTGAACCCATCTGGACCTGGGATTTTTTTGGTTGGTAGGCTATTAATTCCTGCCTCAACTTCAGCCCTTGTTATTGGTCTATTTAGGGCTTCAACTTCTTCCTGGTTTAGACTTGGGAGGGTGAAAGTGTTCAGGAATTTATCCATTTCTTCCAGGTTTACTGGATTATGTGCATAGAGTTGTTTGTAGTAATCTCCGATGGTAGTTTGTATATCTGTGGAATCAGTGGTGATATCCTCTTTATTGCTTTTTATTGCATCTATTTAATTCTTCTCTTTTTTCTTTTTTATTAATGTGGCTAGTAGCCTATTTTGTTGATCTTTTCAAAAAACTAGTTCCTGAATTTATTGATATTTTGAAGTGTTTTTCTTTGTCTCTATCTCCTTCAGTTCTGCTCTAATCTTAGTTATTTCTTGTCTTCTGCTAGCTTTTGAGTTGTTTTTTTTAATCTTAATCCTCCAGCTCTTTCAATTTTGATAACACGGTGTCAATTTTAGATCTTTCCTTGCTTCTGATGTGGGCATTTATTGCTGTACATTTTCCTCTAGACACTGCTTTAAATGTGTCCCAGAGATTCTGGTATGTTGTGTCTTTTTTCTTGTTGGTTTTAAGAACATCTTTATTTCTGCCTTCATTTCATTGATTCGGTCAACATTCAAGAGCCAGTTGTTCAGTTTCCATGAAGTTGTGCATTTCTGAGTTAGTTTCTTAATCCTGAGTTCTAATTTGATTGCACTGTGGTCTGAGAGACTGTTTGTTATGATTTCTGTTTCTTGCATTTGCTGAAGAGTGATTTACTTCTAATTACGTGGTCAGTTTTAGAGTAGGTGCGATGTGGTGCTGAGAAGAACGTATATTCTGTGGATTTGGGGTGGAGAGTTCTGTAAATGTCTATTACGTTTGCTTGATCCAGATCTGAGTTCAAGTTCAGGATATCCTTGTTAATTTTCTGTCTCATTGATCTGTCTGATATTGACAGTGCTAAAGTCTCCCACTATTATTGCTTGGGAGTTTAAGTTTCTTTGTAGGTCATTAAGGACTTGCATTATGTATCTAGGTGCTCCTGTATTGGGTGCGTATATATTTAGGATCATTAGCTCTTCTTGTTGTATTGATCCTTTTACCATTATGTAATGTACTTCTTTGTCTCTTTTGAGCTTTGTTGGTTTAAAATCTATTTTATCAGAGACTAGAATTGCAACTCCTGCTTTATATTACTCTCAATTTGCCTGATAAGTCTTCCTCCATCCCTTTATTTTGAGCCTATTTGTGTCCTTGCACATGAGATGGGTTTCCTGGATATAGCACACGAGTGGGTTTTGACTTTTTATCCAATTTGCCAGTCTGTGTCTTTTGATTGGGGCATTTACCCCATTTACATTTAAGGTTAATATTGTTATTTGTGAATTTGATTCTACCATTTTGATGCTAGCTGGTTGTTTTGCCTGTTAGTTGATGCAGTTTCTTCATAATGTCGATGGGCTTTACCATTTGGTACATTTTTGGAGTGGCTGGTATTGGTTGTTCTTTCTATGGCTGGTGCTTCTTTCAGGAGCTCTTGAAAGGTAGCCTGCTGGTGATGAAATCTCTCAGCAATTGCTTGTCAATAAAGGATTTTATTTCTCCTTCACTTATGAAGCTTGGTTTGGCTGGATATGAAATTCTAGGTTGAAAGTTATTTTCCTTAAGGATATTGAATATTGGCCCCCACTCTCGTCTGGCTTGTAGGGTTTCTGCAAAGAGATCTGCTGTGAGTCTGATGGGTTTCCCTTTTGGGGTAACCCGGCCTTTCTCTCTGACTGCTGTTAGCCTTTTTTCCTTCATTTCAACCCTGGTGAATCTGAGCATTCTGTGCCTTGGGATTGCTCTTCTTGAGGAATATCTTTGTGGGGTTCTCTGTATTTCCTGGACTTGAATGTTGGCCTGCCTTGCTAGGTTGGGGAAGTTCTCCTGGGTAATATCCTGAAGAGTGTTTTCCAGCTTGGATTCATTCTCTCTGCCACATTTAGGTATACCTATCAAACATAGATTTGGTCTTTTCACATAATCCCATATTTCTTGGAGGCTTTGTTCATTTCTTTTCACTCTTTTTTCTCTAATCTTGTCTTCTCATTTTATTTCATTGTGTTTACCTTCAATCTCTGATATTCTTTCTTCTGCTTGGTTGATTCAGCTCTTGAAACTTGTGTATGCTTTGTGAAGTTCTTTTGTTGTGTTTTACAGCTCCATCAGAAATTACACAGACTGAAGCACAGAGAAAAATAAAAAAGAAGTTCAGGTAGCGCATTAAATCCCAAAAATGATAAATAAAAAGAAACTTAACCTAGACACAGTAGGGGAATGGCATAACCCAAACATGGAAAATGTGGAATGCTCACAGATGAAAGTTAGAAACTTCAAAACAGCATTTCTAATACCGGATAGAACATCTAGACAGATGACTGAAAAAAAAAATAGAGAACTTGAACAATACTAAAAAGCAACTAGACACAACAGACATACATAAAGCATTCCACCAAACTATAGCAGAATACACATTCTTTTCAAGTGCACAGAGAGGATTATCCAGGATAGAAAATGAAACACCTCAAAAATAATCTAAAAAAAAAATGTAAAAGATTAAAATAATGCAAAGCATCTTCTATGAACACAATGGATTAGAGTTAGAAATAGTGAATTGAAAACAAGAAAATTCACAAATATGTGAAAATTAAACAGCACTCTTAAATGAGCATTAAGACAAAGAAAAATAATACACAAAGAAATCTAGAACATACTTAGAGATTAATGAAATGGAAGCAAAACGTGCTATAACTTATGGAATGCAGTGAAGAAAATACTCATAGGAAAATTTATAGTGGTAAATGCATACATTGTAAAGGAAGACAAATCTCAAATCGATAAGCTAACTTTTCACCTTGATGAAGTATATAAAAAAACCACAAACTAAACCCAAAGCCAGGAGAAATAATGAAGGTAAAAGATAAATAAAATAAAGAATAAAAAGCAATAGAGAGAATCAATAAAACTAAAAGTAGATTCTTGAAAGGGTGAAAAGAGCTGACAAACTTCTGGCTGAGCTGACAGACATATAAAAAGAGAGAAGTCATAGATAACTGAAAGGAGAGATTATGGTGAGGTTATTACTACCAACCTTACAAGATACAAAGGTTCATAAAAGAATATTGCAAGCTATTGTGCACCAACAAGCTAGATAACCTAGTTGAAATGGAACATTCCTAGAATCATACAAATCACCTAAAGTGACTCAAGAAGAAATAGAAAATGTAACAAGCAAAGAGATTGAATCAGTAATAACAACAATAATAATAAAACTTCCCAACAAAGAAAAGTCTAGGACCAGATAGCTTCACAACTAGTAAATTATATCAAATATTTAAACAAGAATTAACACCATTTTTTCTCATTCTCTTCTAAAAAAATAGAGGAAGTAACATTTCTTATTCATTCTATGAAGGTAACATTACAAAACCAAGAAAAGATATCACAAAAAATTACATATGGTACTACATATCTTATGAATATAGACGCAGAAAAATTCTCAACAAAATACTAGAAAACTGAATCTAACAGCATATCAAAAAGATAACACACTATAACCAAATGGAATTTATCTAAGGAATTCAAAGGTGGTTCAATTTATAAAAATCAATCAATATAATATATTATATTCATAGAATGAAGAAAAAAACATTATCATGCCAGTTGATGTAGATAAGGCATTCATGCAAATCCAACAACCTAAGATAAAGACACTCAGAAACTTAATATAAAATGGAACTTTCTCAACATGATGAAGAGGATTTATGAAAATCTTACAGCTTCACACTCAATGGTGAAAGACTGAAATATTTCTTCCTAAGAACAGGAACAAAACAAAAAATACCAACTTATTGATATCCTTAGTACCAAGAAGGAATCACTACTTCTTTTCAATATTATTTTGGAGTCTTTTTTCCAAAGAAATTTAAAAAGAAAAAGAAGTAAAAGGACCCAAATTAAAAAGGAAGAGGTCAAGCTATATCTATTAGCAAATGGGATGATTCTACATAGAGAAAATACCAGAGAATCTGCAAAATAAAAAAGCTGCTAGAGCTAATAAATGCATCAAAATTGCATGATACAAGATAAACACACAAAATAACTTAAGTTTATATATGTCTGTAATAAACAATCCAAAAATAAAACTAAGAAAGGAATTTCAATTATAGTAGCATCTAAAAAATTAAAAATCCCAGGAACAAATTTACCCAAAGAAGTGAAATAATTGAAAACTTCAAAAATATTATTGAAATAAATTAAGATCTAAATAAATGGAACAACATCTTGCATTTGCGAATAAGAAAACTTAATATTGTTAAGATATCAATGGTATCCAAAGTTACCTACATATTCAACATAAATTCTGTCAAAATTCCAACAGCTATTTTTTCAGAAATGGAAAATCCAATTCTCAAATTCATACAGAATTGCAAGAGACCCCAAATAGTAAAAGAGTCTTTATAAAATAATTTTAAAATTAGAAGAACTTACACTTCTTGATTTCAAACTTACTACAAACTTATAGTAATCAAAACAATATGGTCCTAGCATGAGGATAGACAGAGACCAATGGAATAAAATTGAGAGTTCATAAATAAATCCGTACTTGCAAGGCCAATTGATTTTTGGCAAGAGTGACAGGTCTTTTCAATGGATAAAGAATGGTCTTTTCAACAAATGGTGCTGGGAAAACTGAATATCTACATGTAAAAGAGTAAAGATGGACCTATCCCTCATACCACATACAGGATACAACTCAAAATAGCTCAATAATAGAAATATAATAGCTAAAACCATAAAAGCTCTTACGAGAAAACATGGGACAAATCTGCGTGACACTGGATTTGGTCATGGTTTCTCATATGTATGAGAAAGCCAAAAGCATAGGCAACAAAAGAATAATAGATAAATTGGACTTTGTCAAGATTAAAAACTGTTGTGCATCAAAGGATAGTATCAAGAAACTGAAAAACCACAGAATGAGAGAAAATAGAAATTTGAAGATGCACCTGGTGGGGAAAATGAGGTTAAAAAAATCTGGATCATTGTATTGTCTGAGAAGAGCAAAAAGATGCTGATTAATATTGGTGGATCTAAAGAAAATTAGATAAGAATGAAAGAAGGAAAGTAGAGAGAGAGAGGTGGGGAAGGAGGGAGGGGGAAATTCAGAAGGCACCTGTGACTAATTCTAATGTCAGGAAAGAAAACAGGCACCTTACTAGTAATGCTGTAAACATTAAGAGGAATGAGAGGACATTATAACCCATGAAAGGGATACATTCTTAGTAATAGATAACAAAGAAATAGAAATGTCTGAATGCTGTTAAAAAAAAAAAAAACTAATAAAGTTTAATCATTAAATTAAAATGTTCTGAAAATATCAGGCCCAGACAGTTTAAGAGTTGGATTCATCTGTGCATTCGAGGAATAGACAATTCTACTCCTGTGCAAACTCTTTCAGAGCTCCAAAGAAGCATAACTGATAGAAAAGGCAGACAGGGACAGAGAAGGGGAAATTAGAAACAACCTCAACATGACCAGAAATGCACAAGTGCTAAATAGAAGATTAGACACTGAATCCAGGCATGAAAATAATATGTATAACATCACTAAGGTGGATTTATTCCTGGAACATAAGGTTAAATCTACAGTAGAAACTCTATTAATGAAATTACTGAAGGGTATCCATGTTTATACAGAATTTTCTGAACACAAATAACACTGAATCAGACCTTGCACTGATGGAATGTGTTCTGGGGCACTAAAAGCAACTTCCATGGAACAAAAATGATTTAAACAAACACAAACAGGGAAGAATCAGGAAGAGACAGATTGATTCACTTATATGAAAACTAAGAATTTCTGTTCAATAAAATATTTCAGTAAACAAAAAGGTAGCCACAAGTTAAGAGACACTTGCCTTACATGTACAATGTAAAGAATTTGAATCAAAGGTATATAAACACCTTTTATAAATCCATAAGAAAAAAACAAATAGCATTAATAGAAAAATTCATAAACATGAAGAGACACTTCAAAGAGGAGTGCAATGGACTGAATGTTTATCTTCCCCTAAAATTTCTGCATTGAAATCCTAACCCCGAAGGTGATGCTATTAGGAGGCGAAGCCTTTGGGAGATAATCAGATCACAAAGGTAGAGCCTTCATTCATGGGATTAATGTTGTTGTAAAAGGGCCCCTAGAGAGCACTCTCATCTGCCTTCTGCCATCTGAGAGTACAACCCGAAGTCAGCAGTCTGCATTGTGGAAGAGGGCCCTCACCAGAACCTGACCATATTGGCACCTGATCTCAGACTTTGAGAAATAAATTACTTTTGTTTATAAGCACCCAATCTAAGATAGATTGTTATAAAAGCCCAGACTGATTAAGAAGTAAAAGCAGATGACCAATACACACACACACACACACACACACCCCCTCAAGTTCATTAGTAGCCAGGTAAATGAAAATGAAAAACAGAAAAGGTCTGATGATACCAGGTGGCAGTGAGGATTTAGAGAAATGGAAATGCTTGTACCTAATTATGTTGTATAATTGGGTTAAAACTACTTTGGAAAATAATTTGCCTTTAAGCAGAAAATCTGATTCTCTCTGTCTCCCTTTTCTCATGTACAGTCACGTGGTACATAAGGACATTTCAGTTAGTGATGGGCCACATACATAATGGTGGTCCCATAAAATTATACTGAAGCTGAAAAATGCTTATTGCCTAGTGATGTTATAGCCTTCATAATGTCATAGAAGAATGCATTATTCATGTGTTTGTGGGGATGCTCGTGTATACAGACTTACTTTGCTGCCAATCATATAAAAGTCTAGCACATATAATTTTTTGTATGTACAGTACATATTTGATAATGATAATAAATTACTGTTACTAATTTATATATTTACTCTACTATAATTTCTATCATTTGTTTAGAGTTTACTTCTACTTATTTTTAAAAGTTAATTGTAAATCAGCCTGAGACGGCTCCTTTGGGAGGTATTGTAAACGAAGCATTGTTTTCACAGGAGATGACAGCTCCACGCCTGTGATTGCCCCTGAAAGACCTTTCAGTGGGACAAGATGTGGAGGTGGAAGACAGTGATATTGATGATTCTGACCCTGTGTAGGCTTAGGCTAATGTGTGTGTTTGTGTCTTGATTTTTAACAAAAACTGTTTTAAAAGTTGAAAAAAGAATTTAATATGAAAAAGTTTATAGAATAAGAATATAAGTAAAATATTTTGTATAGGTGTACAATGTGTTGGTGTTTTAAGCTAAGTGTTATTGCAAAAGAGTTAAAAAGTTTCAAAAACGTAAAAGTTTATAAAGTAAAAACCTTACAATAAGCTAAAGTTAACTTCATATTGAAGAAAGAAAAATATTTTTAAAGAATTTACTGTAGACTGAGCATACAGTATTTGTAAAGTCTACAGTAGTGTACAGGAATGTCCGAAGCCTTCACAGTCACTCACCGCTCATCACTGACTCACCCAGAGCCACTTTCAGTCCTGTAAGCTACATTCACGGTTAAGTTTCCTATACACGTGTGCCAATTTTTAGCTTTTTTACAGTATTTTACTGTACCTTTTCTATGTTTAAACACACAAATACTTCCCATTGTGTTACAATTGCCTACAGTATTCAATACAGTAACATGCTGTGCAGGTTGTAGCCAAGGAGCAATAGGCTATACCATATAGCCAAGGTGTGCAGTACGCTAGCCAATCTCAGTTTGTGTAAGTACACTCTGCAACATTTGCACAACGATGAAATCACCTAAAGATGCATGCATTTCTCAGAACACATCCCTGGGATTAAATGATGCATGACTGTGTGTGTGTGTGTGTTTGTGTGTGTGTGTGTGTGTGCGTGCGTGCACATGCACGCATGTGTGCGTGCAAAATGAGCATTTCTACCCTAATATATTTGCGTTATTGGCCCTAGAAGAACAATGGTGTGCACCAAGTAAAAGGTGCAAAATGTTTCCATAGCATCATTGTATCAAAAAAAAATCTGGAAATAACCTTGTTGTCTACTGAAAGTAGGCTGAATCGATAAATTCAGTATATTCCACAATGCAGCGGGAAGAAGTGAAAAACAATATAGTTAAAAACATAAATATTTTTGAATTTCAAGAAGATAATGGTGGAAAAAGAAAATAACTTTTAGAAAGATGCCTGATATGTGGCTGGGCACAGTGGCTCACACCTGTAATTGGGAGGCCGAGACAGGTGGATCATCTGAGGTCAGGAGTTCAAGATCAGCCTGACCAACATGCAGAAATCCCATCTCTACTAAAAATACAAAATCAGCCTGGCATGGTGGCATATGCCTGTAATCCCAGCTACTCAGTAGGCTGAGGTATTAGAATCGCTTGAATCCAGGAGGTAGAGGTTGTA
Organism: Saimiri boliviensis; assembly: GCF_048565385.1. NCBI lineage: Eukaryota > Metazoa > Chordata > Mammalia > Primates > Cebidae > Saimiri > Saimiri boliviensis. The sequence continues at coordinate 78,212,524 of NC_133457.1, forward strand.
ATGAGCTGAGATTGTGCCATTGCACTCCAGCCTGGGCAACAAGAGTGAAACTTCATCACAAAAAGAAAATTATATATATATATATATATATATATATACACACACACATATATAATTTTATATATATATATAATTATATATATATAATTATATATATATAATATATATATATTTTATATATATAATTAATATATATTAATTATATATAATTAATATATATTAATTAATAAATAATAAATTAATAAATAATAAATAATATTAATTAATAAATAATATATATTAATTATATATAATTAATTATATATTATATATATAATTATATATATATATACACACACACACACATATATATATACACACATATATATATATACACATATATATATACCTGATGTGTTTTGGCAGTGTCACCACCCAAATCTCATCTTGAATTGAAGCTCCCATAATTCCCATGTGTTGTGGGAGAGACCTGTGGGAGGTCACTGAATCATGGGCGCAGTTTCCCCCATACTGTTCTCATAGCAGTAAATAAATCTCATGAAATCTGCTGGTTGCAAGGGGTTTCCCCTTTCACTTGGCTGTCATTCCCTCTTGTCTGCCACCACATAAAACATGCCTTTTGCCTTTCGCTACAATTGTGTGGCCTCCCCAGCCACATGGAACTGTGAATCCATTAAACCTCTTTGTCTTTATAAATTATCCAGTCTCAGGTATGTTTTTAACAAAGGCATGAAAATGGACTAACACAATGCCTAAGACATGATTCCATGTATATAAGGTTCAAAAGCAACTCATGTATTGTTTAGAAAAACACATGTATATGGCAAAACTATAAAAGCAAAGCAAGGAAATGATTGTCACTTATGGCAGGAGGTGGGGAGGTACACGTGAGGGAGGTACATGACAAATTCCAGAGATTCCAGCACAGATATTTGGCTTTTATAACATAAGTATTGTTCTTTAAAATGAACACACATCATATACGTCCTTTGGTATGTGTGATTTATTTCATGGTTTTTGCATAGGTCACTTCTACTCAGAATGCTGAGTATGCAGGTGATATCTCTAGTTCTCTTGGCCCAAAATTGACCTTTTGGTCATGTGTCCAGTGTTGAAGCAGTCATCTGTATTGGAAGACAGGACCAGAGCAGGATAATAAAACATGCAGATCAGGGTGGAGAGAGGAGAAACAGAGGAGGGAAGTTTCCAGAATATGATGTAAGGGCTACCTTGGCAGATAACCCAAAATTTCCCTACAAGTTTGGGCTAGATTTTCTTTAGGTAATTTTTTGGAATAACCTTCAGGTAATTTTTTTTTTGAATTTTTAAACTAAAAAATGTAAGACAAGTATATCCAAATTCTCATGGAGAGCTGGAGCTGGGGCAGGGAAAGGGGAAGCTCCATTGTTCTCTGGCCAGCCATGTGTCTCAGCTTCCATGCCAGCTGGATTCCCAGCCAGCATGGCCAGCAAGAGACATTTGCAGAAGGCAGGCAGAAGGGGGAGAGGCCAGGGCACTTCTCCCATTCCTGGTCTGTCATTTGCCCGGGTGGATTTTTTCCAGAAGTAATGTTTCCTCCAAGGTCCCAGATCCCAACAGGTGCGGACAGGTCTCCTGTGATTTTTGTCATCCTCCAGATTTCTAGAAGGATCATAAGTTTATCTGATAATGTAGGTGGCATTTGAGGAAAATGGAAACCTTAGAATCCTGATGAGCAAGAAAGAGAGAGTCAATAGGAGAAAATACAGGAAGCTTGGGCAGTAGTGAAAGCCTAGCCACAGAATGAAATGAATATAGATTTGGCCCAGTTAAAAAGAACCGTGACTTGGAATCAGCAGACGTGGGTTTGAACCCTAGCTCAGCCATTAATGTATGACTTCTGTGCTTAACCATGCTGAGCCTCAATTTAGTCATCTATAAAATGGAGCCAACAATAACCTTAATACCAGTCTCACAGGTCAAGACTGCTGTAAGTATCATACAGTGTGTAGCCTTTTGGGATTGATTACTTTCTTTTGTAATATGCATTTAAGGTTTCTCCATGTCTTGTCATGGCTTTTTGTTGGACCAAGTAATAGTCCATTGCCTAGATGAAACCCAGTTTGTTTAACATTCACTTATTAAAGTGAGCACTTCACTTGCTTCCAGTTTTGGAAATTATGATTAAAGCAGCTATAAAATTCATGTGCAGATTTTTCTGGACATATGTTTTCAACAAACTGGTTAAATATGAAAGAGTGTAACTGTTGGGTTGTATAATAAGACTATGTTTAATTTTTTAAGAAACTGAAAACTGTCTTCCAAAATGCCTACACCATTTTTCATTTCTACCAGCAATTAATAAGAGTTCCTGTTGCCCCACATCCTTGACAGCACTTGGTGTTATCAATGTTTTGAATGTTAGCTACTCTAAGACATATGTAGTGATATCCGATTGTTGTTTTAATTTGCAATTCTTTACTGAAATATGATGTTGATCATATTTTCATGTATATTTGCCATCCAATATATTTTACTGAGTGAGATATCTAGTCAGACCTTTTCCAGTTTCTTAATTGGCTTATTTGTTTTCTTATTTGTGAGTTTTAAGAGGTTTTTTCTATATTTTGAATACCAGTTCTTTCACAGATACATGTTTTACAAAGATTTTTTCCCCAATCTCACTTGTCCTCTCAGCCTCTTAACAGAACAGTTGTTTTTCTTAAATGTAATGAAATCCAACTTATCATTTTTTTTCATGGATTATTCTTCTGATGTAGTATCCAAAAAGTCATCACCAAACCCAAAGTCACTTAGATTTTTTCATATATTACCTGGGAGTGTGTAGTTTTATATTTTACATTTAAATTAATGAACCATTTTGAGTTACGTTTTGTAAAAAGTATAAGGTCAATGCCTATTTTTATTTATTTGGATGTGAACATCTAATTGTTCCAGCAATATTTGTTAAAAAGACTATTTATTCTCCAAAGAATTCCCTTTACTCCTGCATAAAACAATTGACTCTCTCTGTGTAGGTCTTTCTCTGGGTTTTCTAGTATGTTCCAATGATCTATTTGTCCATTCTTTTTTCAATACCAAACTGTCTTCATTACTGGGGCTTTATATTTAGTGTTGAAGTCTGGTAGTGTCAATCTTTCGACATGATTTTTCTCCTTTAATACTGTGTTGGGTATTGTGGGTCTTTTGTCTTTTCATATAAACTTTAGAATCAGTTTGTCTGATATCCACAAAATAATTTACTGATGTTTTTATTGAAATTGCATTGAATCTATAGATAAAGTTGGGAAGAACCTACATTTTCACAAATGCTCCTCAGCTTTTCCCCCCTTGGTGTGATACAGGAAGACTAGAGGGGGCTAGAATTGAGTATTTTCCTTCTACAAGATTACTTAGGGGTTCTGGTAAAACCCCAGTTAGCTCAGTTCTGGTCAAATTGCTCCTCTCGAGAACAGGTGCTTGTTAAGAAGAATATAGTGCTCTGGTAGAAACACAGGAAATTTTTCTCCAATCTTTCCCGCGAGGAACTAGTAGCGTTCCTTAAAATAAAACTCAGTGAAGCCTGGGGGCCTCCCTAAGACCTGGAGTTTTAAATTCTAGGACCTGTCCACACTGAGCCTCCAGCAATTCATCAATTACATTCAGGTTTTCCTGCTCTAGTACTGGTTCCTGTGGAGTTTTCTATTCCTGAGTTTTTGTCCAGTAAGTTGTGATTCTCCGTTTCTGCCTATCTGTCTCTCCAATTTGAGGGGCAAGGATATGCCCTAAGGTCTCAAATCTCTGATGGAATTTATGTTCAGCCTGTTCAGGTTTTGCCATGCAGTGAGGACAGGAGTGATGACTTAGAAGCTCTTTACATGCCAGACTGGAAACCAAAAATCTCACTCTGAGGCTTTTAAATCTGCAAATCCATCTTATCGTTTATCTGGATTAAAGCTCCATAATGACAGTGACCCTATCTTATTAATAGTATTAGAGAATAGTTGTTGGTGCTCATTACATACTAAACACTGCACTAATAAGCACATTAAAATACATCCATTTTGAACTAATAATTATAGTAGCTAGACACTATGCTAAAAACTTCTCAGATTTATTCCACTTAATCCTTACTAAAAAAAGAGCAAAACCAACTAAAAATAAATATATAAAAAAACAAACAAAAAAACACAAAACCTATTAGGTAAGAACTATTGCTATAGATGAAGAACTGAGGTTCAAGAAATGAGTATAATTTGCTGAAGTCCCACAGCTAGTGAACGGTGGTCTAGGGGTCCACACTCAATCATGTCTGACTAAATCTCACGCATCTCACTACAAGACAATACTACATGTGGGTGGATTTTGTTCTGTGCTCAATGTGGTGTCTTCTGTATGACAAGCAACCAAAATGTGTCTTGGGAGAGTGACTCTTTGGAAAAAAATACTTCAATTATTCCATAGTTTTTAAATAGCACTATTTAATAAAAGAGTATCTCTGATATCTGTGTCAAACTAAGTAAATTCTTTGCCATAGGTCAATAGAATCTGAGTGTGTGATATGCTACGTAAAATAAGCTGCCTCTGAAAATAAAAGAAAATGAATAGATATGATTTTTACCTTCAAAAAGACCATGATTATTGTGAGTAGTTAGAATATTCAAAGACAATAATAGATTCTGCTTTCATAGAACAACTCATAAACCCAGGAAAATGAAACTAAATAATACATTTACAGACTTGGGACTGGAAATCATTTCTGCTACAACTACTCATAAAACTTGAGAGAATTTCTTAACCTCTCTGAGTTTTGGTTTTCTAATCCATCTAACACATATAATTAATGTCTTCATTATTAGACCCAAATGAAACAATGTATATAAAAAATCTGGGACACTGGAAACTGAATAAATGTACGTACTTTCGCTTTTATATGAATGTACTATAATTTTGTGGCTTATATCTTGTAGTGGAAAGTATATGACCTTCATTTAAATGGATAGGTGTTGATTTACATCCATATTGTCCCCTGATCCTGAGAAAGTTGTATAACCTCCTTGAACATCCTTTTTTTTTTTTTTTTATTTGATAAATCTTTATTGAGAATCTACCATGTTTTAGGTACAGGATTAGGCCATGGAGGCCAGCAGAGTTAAGACCAACACTGTCCTCACCCTCCAAGGGTTTGCAGTATTTGTTAGTGGGAGGTATAATCATAGCCCCCTTCTGAGAGCTGAGGGATGAGACACCACATGTGGAACAATGTCTGGCACATAGTAGTTCAACTTGCATAACTATCCCAGTCCGTGAAATGATGAAAGGGTCCTAAATACAAAGATACTACTAGGTCTTTACTAGTTTCCTACTGCTGCTGTTACAAATGACCATGAAATTAGTGGCTAAATAACACAAACTTATTATCTTACAATTTTGTAGGTCATTATTTTGACGTGGGTCCCACTGAGTTAAAATCAAAATGTTGGAGGGCTACACTTCTTTCTGTAGACTCTGGGAGAATTCATTTTCTCTCCTTTTCTACCTTCTAGAGGCTGCCTGCATTTGTTAGCTCATGGCCCTTCCTCTGGAACTTCAAAGCCAGCAATGCTGCGTCTCTCTGACCACAATTAGACAAGGTCCCCCGCTTTCAAGAATTTGTGTGATTAGATTGGGCCCACTGGCATAGAAGATAATTTACCCACATCAAGGTTATCAGCCTTAATCACAACAGCACAGCCTCCTTTGTCAAGTAAGGTGACATTCACAGTCTCTAGGGATCAGATTGTGGACATCTTTAGGGAAGGGGGTGTTATCCCACCTGTTTGGAGAAGAGCAGAGGCTCTCTGGTGGAATATCTGAGAAGTGCACAGAAAAAGAGCTGGAGAGTGAGTGAGTCATGCCCTGTATTTTTGGTTCACTTGTCTAGTAGCTTCTCCTGTCCCACAGAAAACACATTAAGCCAAACAGAAGGAATGGAGGCGGTTTGACCACACGTTTCCTCCTCTGGACATGGTTGTGTAGTACGTGGTCCCAAAATACATTGAGTTTGTAACTCTGATTTTTCAGTTTTCTTTCTATAGTATACACTTGATTCTGTTCACTGGCAAAAGACTCTACTATGCTTTAAAAAAAATCCAACTCCTCCTCTCCCTCTTTTACCTCATTAACAGAAAAGCATTACTTTTATAATGATGTTTTAATTTCCTTGAGTTCTCCAGGGGGAAGTAAAATTTCCTAAACACATGTAATGAGATGGTCTCAAGCCCTGCATTTTTCTGGAGTCACACTGTCCTTTAGCGTCCCAATAAAATGTCCCAGATCTTAAACCACATGTAGTGGGAATTCCAATAATTTTCCTGGGATTGTCACTAGCTTCTACAAATTCTCCTCTGCCCGAATTCTCTCTCACCTTCCTCACTGAATCAGCTGCCAAAGAAACCTTAAAATTTTCTACTATGCCATAGACTATTATCCATAGCTGTAATTCAAAAAAAAAAAAAAAAAAAAAAAAAAACTTTACCCATTTGACTCTTCTCAAGGGTTTCTCATCTTTCAAAATCAAATGCACCTTGTTAATTTCATAGGGCTGCTGCAACAAATCACCAGAAACTGGTGGCATGTAACAAGAGAAATTTATTTTCTTATAGCTCTGAAGGCTAGAAATCCAATATCAAGGTATTGGCAAGGCCACTCTCCCTCTGGCTTATGGGGGAAGGATTCTTCCTTCCTTTCTAGCTTCTGTGGGTTGCCACAGTGATCTGTGGCATTCCTAGGTCTGTAGACACATCAATCATCACATGGTGTTCTTCCTGTGTGTCTCTGTCTTCTCATAAGGTCATCAGTTGTTGGAGTAAGACCCACCCCAATCCAAAACGACCTCATAGTAACAAATTTTATCTGCACAGGCCATATTCCAAATAAAGTCACATTTTGAGGTTCTGAATGAACATGAATTTGGGGAGGGGTCGTATTCAATCCAGCATAAGCACCCATTATGATTACTAAACTAAATTACAGAATACCTCTTCCCCTAAAGGGATTCTGCCTTTTTCCTAAGCTAAGTAAGAATAACACTTTTCTTCTTCTGATGACCATAAAAAGTGACTTAAAGGTGTCAGTCATTCTCTAACTCAGAAGAAGTAGCATCTATTTTACTCTTAGGAGAAAATCTACATAATGGCCCTTTAGGTTGGGCACATATAAATCAAAGACACACCCAGTATTCTTTGGGGGACTCATGTTGGGATTCAGGCACTGGGATTTTTGGGGGAAACATAAAGTCATGTGTTCTACCACAGTTATGCCTATAGGATTTGTTGCTTAATTGGGAAAAACGTGTATATTCTGATCACGGTTTTAAACTGCCCATGTTATTGCTTGTACTTAAGGAGTTATGTGTAAATTCTGTGAGCAGACTAGAGGTTGAATGTAGTGATGGAGGCTGGTTTGTACCGCATTCTGAGGACAATATTGAAAATTAACTGAGCTGGCAGCCCAACACATTCTGGGTAGTCTTTCTATCCCTGGGTATTTCAAAGCCTGGATAACCCAATGTGTTCAGATGCTGGTATCCTTTGTTCTAGAAGAATTGACCTGTGAGAGGCAGACAGCAAACACACTCCAAGTAGAGAGAGTGTTTTGTCTAAGCCACTGGGAAGACATCTACAGTGGATGCAATATATTGCCTGGGAAAGCAGGCCTTACACTGGGATGAGCAGAAGAATGTCTTCCCCTTCTAGGACCATGTGGTCGGCTGTGCCTGAATGCTGAGCAGAAGCCAGAGGGCATTTCCAAAAGGAAGAAATGAGCTGGCTCCTTAAGATTGGCAGCAGATGGGAAGCAAGGCAGGGAACACCTGTCAGAGTCCCTAACGATGGACGTGCACTGGAGCCAGATGTCACTGGGTGTAGACTCACATAGGAGTGTTAAGTACAAGCAATGCCACATCCCTCCTTTACCTCTAGATGCTCATCTTATCAGTTATGACCCAGTCAGGAGACAGTTCTCATCACAAAGAGAACTTAGCATAAAGAATTGTTACCTAGGGATGGAGCAGTGGAAAGGCAAAAAGAAAACACGAAGTCGTCATGGCTGCAGCAACAGCGGGAAGTAGTGCTCCCTCCTAAGACTGGAGGAGCACCGAGAAGAGGTAGAATTATTAAAACATAGATGCTTACAGGAAGGGTCCCACGTAGGTAAAACTATCAGTATCACCACTAAGGAGGGGACATCAGGCAGCTTGTGTTGGTGCCTCTGAGCTCAGAGGCGTGGTCCTGTGGGGCTGGATAAAGACATCTGAGGGGGCTGCACAGGCCAGCTGGTGCTGGTGTCTGGAAGGGAGCATGAAAAAGCTGGTTTCGTTACTGTTGGGAAAACGGCAAGCTAGATTCAGCTGCTGCTGTAGGGACAGTCACCGCTGGCGTGGAGAAGCAAGCAGGGGGAACTGCAGACAGGAACAAGAGGCAAGTGAGAAAAAGCAGACCCTTCTTCCCGCCTTGTGGTCTTCCTCTTTGCCCCTACAGATGGAGATCTGCAGAACAGCTGGCAGAGCAGACATGAGTCCCAGCCCCAGCCCATGAGGAAGAGCATGGAAGAATGAGTGGGAGGTGGAGAGACAACACGTTCCTGGCACGTTCACCTCTCCAGTTACTCAGCACCCACACATATCTCCTGCACACACTCTTATTAACTCAATACCTCTGTGTCTCCAGCTGAGAAGACGCAGCTGCTTTTCACATAACCCACATAGTCTAGCCTTCTCTTCAAAGAGGAAGAGACCCAAAGTCTCAAGAGTCATTGTGTCCCTCTCTGAGTAGTTTGAAACCTGGGTCTTGACAGCCCACAGAACTCAAGGCAACCTCAGTGCTTGAAAAAAGCACCGTTGGTATTTGCCAGTTGGTCTCTCTGATCTTGAGAGCCTTTTATACACAATTCTAATGTTTTTCTTGGTGATTATCTTTCTGCCTTTTATTGCATTCAGGAATCAACAGAGAAATACTGTAATTTAAATACCTGTAAAAAAGTCTCATGCCCCATGTCTCCTGGTAAATAAAAATGCTGGACTAAAATTTCAGGCTGTGAGCTCATCCCTCTTTTGGAGGGACTTTTAATATTAACTGATTCTTTCCTAAGGTAATTCGAGCTTCTCATGCCCCCCAAGCCTCTTGGAGTTTCAAAATAACTCATAAAAAAAACAAATACAAAAACAAGGTATTGCCTAACAGCAAATAGTTTTAAAAATTATTTATACACTATATACCTTAAAAATTCTAAAATATTAACAGTGAAACTCAGGTTGCCTGCAGGTCTTGCACAGCTGTGGCTCCTCTGGCCTCCTTGCAGAGGCCCTCATCCGTCTGTTCTCAAGGTGCCTGTTTTCTCCGAAGTTGCAGTTGTGCCTGGAAAACTTGTGTTCCAGATTGTTGGCCCCATCAGAGTCTGGAATCCTCTCCTTTGACTTGGCCTCCCATCCCAACACTGTCATGCAGAAATCTTCTTGGACGTGAGACATGGAGTCAAAGGAGATCATTTTGGAAGTTTAAGGTTTAATGACGGCCCTATTGCATTTTGGACTTGCATGGGGCCTGTAACCCTTTTATTTTTGTCAATCTCTCCCATTTGGAATAAGTGTACTTACCCGATGCCTGTACCCCCATTGTATCTAGGAAGTAACTAACTTGCTTTCAATTTTACAGGCTCATAGGCAGAGCCTTGTCTCAGATGAGACTTTGGACTTGGACTTTTGGGTTAATGCTGGAAGTAGTTAAGATTTGGAGGGACTGTTGGATAGGCTTGATTGTGTTTTGAAATGTGAGGTCATAAGATTTGGGAGGGTCCAGGAGTGGAAGGATATGTTTTGGCTCTGTGTCCCCACCCAAATCTCACCTTGAATTGTAATCCCTATACCCATGTGTCAAGGGTGGAACCAGGTGGAGATAATTGAATCATGGGGGTGGTTTCCCCCATGCGCTGGTTTCCCCCTGCAGCGAGTGAGTGAGTGAGTGAGTGAGTCTCATGAGATCTGATGGTTTTATAAGCGTCTGGCATTTCTCCTGCTTGCACTCCCTCCATCTTGCCACGGTAAAGAAGGTGCCTATTCCTCTTTTGCCTTCTGCCATGATTGTAAGTTTCCTGAGGTGTCCTCAGCAATGTGGAACTGAGAGTCAATTAAGCCTCTTTCCATGATAAATTATCAAGTCTTGGGTATTTCTTCATAGCAGCATGAGTACAGACTAATACAGCCAGTGTCCCTCTGCCTCTACGTTTCCCCTGACCCAGGTTGGAGAGGATCAGCTCACCATCTTCCCCATAACCACTCCTCCTCGCCACAGTTCCCTGGAACTTCCTACTTCGTGTCATCCAGGACTTTCTTTTCATCAAAGGCTCTTTCCTGAGAGGGCATCTCCACCTCCCCCTTACCTGATAATTTTTGCAAAATGGCCGCTGTGTAACGTACAAGAAATATACATTTTTTAAAAATCATGGTTTATTTTACACTTTCAAATTATTATTCTACCAAAAGCATAAATATGACAATAAATCTTGAACAGAAGATCCTCTTTTACTATAGAAAGAATTATTGATTCCTCTCAATACTTTTACTGTAATAAATATAACATTTCTTAGCATTCCCCCACAAACACACACTGACCCCTAACGCATTCACCATAGGCTCTGACCAGGCAGTGCTGCAGGGGCTGCACCTGTACAGCCACTTCAGGTGGTGCTGCAGTCCCCAGCAGCTGGGCTGTCTCTACCTGCTCACCCTCTTCTCAGAGGACCCTGCCATGCTGCCCACAGCATTGCAGGCCAGTCATGTTCCCAGAGTGATGGTTCATCTCCACGTGGGGGAAAGAGTAAACAAGAGGGCCTGCAGAGGAGTATACTGAAGTGTTTGAGGATATTTTTGAGGTATTCCCAAAGCCCAGAGAGTCTGATAGTTCCAAAGGTCAGCATTTTGTGAGTACAATTAAATCAGTCTAATGTTCAATTATGCCTTCTTTCATTTTGTCACTAGGTGGCACAGGAAAGGTCCACCACCCCGCAATAATTCCGAATTTCCAGCTGATCTGTGTTGCGTTCTCCTAGTCTATAATTTTTTTAATGTATTTTTTACAAGACTAAAACTGAATAAAACATTCACCCTCCCTTTCTCTCTCTAGCCATGTGTGCATCTGTAGAACGTTTCTAGGGTTACCCTGCTGTGCATCACTGCCCTCTCCCGTCATTCACCCTGAGAAGCATCCCCCCGTGGCACCAAGTTCAGTCATTTATATTTTCTCCCACATGAGCCCCTGTGCCCTGAGCCTGCCTGCCTTTTACTGTAATTATACATAAAAAGCATCTAGTCAAAGATTTTCTTTTTGAGACAGAGTCTCATTCTGTCACCCAGGCTGAAGTGTAGTGGTGCAATCTCGGCTTACTGCAACCTCCACCTCCTAGGTTCAAACAACTCTCGTGTCTCAGCCCCGGAGTAGACGGGACCACAGGCATGTGCCACCATGGCCAGCTAATTTTTGTGTGATTTTAGTGCCGATGGGGTGTTCCTACGTTGGCCATGCTGATCTCAAACTCCTGCCCTCAAGCACTCTACCCGTCTCGGCCTCCCAAAGTACTAGGATTACAGACATGAGCCACCACACCTGTTCTCAAAGACTTTTGACCTGAAATTTCAGTCTTCTTAGCTCCAGGTATTAATAGCTTATAACATAAGATATGGGATGGGAAAAGTGCGGACTTTGGGATGAGGTGCACCTGAGTTTAAATTCTGACTTCACTTTTTTCCAGCTGTGCAACCTCAGGCAAATTACTTAACTTCTCTTCCTCTTAGGTTTCTCAGCTATAAACAGCAGTGTGAGGAGATAGAACTCTTCTCTTCCGTAGTGGGGCTGAAATCTCACTGAGGCTGGGAGTACAGATCCCACAGGAATGAGAGAAGGCCACTGTGGCCCAAATGAGCCCTATCCCAGTAAGGTTGGGGATGTTAGCAAGGAGAGAAGAGCTGAAATCTCCCAACAGAAGGAGATGTGACATTAGGACTGTGTGGTTTGACTGGTGGGACTGCAAGGTGGAAAGGAAGTTGGGAGAGGTGCAGCCATATACCAAAAAAAAAAAAAAAAAAAGCCATAAACCCAAGTCTTTAGATTTGCCTAAAGACTGGGTCTGCAAGGCCCTAGCATAGGGTGAGGGAGGGGAGAAGCCCCCTCTGTTCTCCCTAACTGTCCTATTATTGCTTCTTTCCAACCCTTCAGTTCACAAAGTTACGCAACTGAAGCATGACCCACTGTGGGTTTCTCTGGGGAAATCACGTAAAGGGAGACGTAGTGGGTAAAGAAATTTCAACTGTTGGAGCCTCCAACAAAGACCAGGGTCTGTGATCCTCTGCCCCACCACACTAAGAGCTACGAAGTGGAGTCCCATCTTAGCAGCAGTGGAGAGACCTGTGGATCTGCAGAGGTAGAAAGCATCTCCCATGACATGAGAAAATAAAACTGAGTATCATTGTCCCCAACAAATTGGTAATGGAACATTTTCACAGACGGAAACATAGGATCCTCCTACACCTGAGTTGTAAGATGGAAAATGTGGAGATGGGAAGGAGTGGAGAGCTCTGTGTGATCACATGCCCAGTTCAGGATTAATTGTATCCAGTTCATTCCTCAACCCCTAGTGAACTAATATATCTAAGCAATGATCATCAGTGGCTCCCAAAATCACATAAATAGAGATTCCAGGTAGCAGGGCTTCTCCAAGAGAGTGGATACCACCACAGATGAAGTAGTACTGCCTGAACCAATTAAGCATCAGTCTGGCTGAGTCTTTAGAACCAGGTGCCAATTTACAAAGAAATACAGGGAACAGAGGAACATATTAATACACACATTGGGGAGGCAATCAGTGAAATCCAGATTATGGAAAATCCTACAAATTAAACAACCAGTTTATTTAACAAAATAAACGGCAAAGAAAAAGTATGAGAGGGATCTTATAAAATAAGATACTCTATTAACAATCAATTAACATGCAGTATATCAATTAACATGCAGAGCTGATTTCGATTCCAATTCAAACAAACAAACAAACACACAAACAGAGAAAAGGTGAATCTTATGACACTTAGGAAATGAGTGGAAATTTGAACACTGACTAGATATTTGATGACATTAAAAGATTTTTGTAAATATTTTAGTTGTGATAATTGTAGAGTAGTTATGCTTATTAAAACAGTTCTATTTATTCAGAGATAGTATATTGTAAATAATCTAACTTTGCCTTAAGAGAGGGTCTGGCTTTTGCCCCAAACTTCTGGGAGATAATCTAAACCCTTGGAATATCATGCCTAATAGGATGGTCTTAGTTCAAGGTTAGGGTTGGTCACACCAGAAAGTCTAAAATTGTGATTTATGATGGTGGCCTTGAGTTCTGTAATATTAATTTGATCTCTGGAGGGGCTGAGTCTGAGGTCAGCCACATGGGCAATTGATCATGGATCCCCAGTAAAGAAGGTGAACACCAAAGCTCAGGTGAGTTTCTTAGGTTGCCAAGACTCTGTGCATATTGTTACACATTGCAGTAGTGTGCTTGGGCTTCCGTATAAAATATCAGATTGGGTATACAATAGAAATTTGGGTATACAATAGAAATTTATTTTTCATGGTTCTGGAGGCTGGACGTTTGATATCAGGGAGCCAGCATCATCTGGTTCTGGGAGGGCTCTCTTCCTGACTTGCAGACAGTTGCCTTCTTGCTGAGTTTTACATTATGGAGAGAAAGTGTTTCTGGTCTCTTCCTCTTCTTATGAAGACACTAAGATCATTGAGGCTTCACCCTCATGACCTCACCTAACTTAATTTTCTCCCAAAGGCCTTACTTCCTAATATCATCATATTGAGGGTTAGGACTTCACCATATGGATTGACAAGGGGAACAAACTTTCAATCTGTAACACACACCAATACCAGAAAAGTAGTGCTGCCCATGACTCCATGGGGAGAAGACAACAGAAGCTCTGTGGCTGAAACACTGTAGGCCACACCCTAGGTGCTCCTGCCCTTGGTTGAATTTCATTTGTATTCTTTGCCTGTAATAAACCATAACGATTAGCATAATAGCTATCAGTGAGTTCTTTGTGGAGCCCCTCTCTAATTTTGCAGTAGGTGTCAGAAGTGAGAATGGTCTTGTGTGTATTGTGTGCCCTCAAACACCACAGATACACACTGAACTATTTATAAGTGAAATGAATTGATGGGATGCCTGGGGTATACAGAAAGGGCTGTGAAAGAGCAGAATTGTCCATGGATTGGAAGCCATTGTATCTTCAAGATTCTCTATAATAAAAAGTTAAAACATTTTCGCTAGTCTGCTCAGGCAAATCTCCCTGACTCGGATGAAAGAGATTCCCCTTCCCATTACCACTTCTTGATTAGGACTCCTAGGCCCCACTGCCTTCTCTTGAGTTTAGAGGTGGAGACAGGGCCATGTGGTCTAAGTTAGGTGGGCACTGAGAAGAACTTCAGGCATAGCAGTCATCAGTCCTTATCAACAGTGCTTGGCCAGCTATTGCTGAAAGAAAGCCCTTGCTGGAAACCCAAGGACAGATGACAAAGCCACATAGCAGTTGATGGATGGTGCCTGTTGAATGGAGTCAGGCATATGTGGTTACTAAAGTGACAGCACATGAATCCTGATGTTTGAACAAGTCCCACTGGGGGTGACTGTGCTGGGCATGAGGGTGCTTCACTCTGACCAGTATCTGCCCCTCCTCACTCTGCTTGGGAACTACACAACGTGAACCTTGCAAGGAAACAGCATTTGTCTCCAATAGATAAATTATAGAAGACTAGAGGCCCATTCTCTCCAGTGAGTGGAATGTGGGCTTGGCCTCAGAAAAGCCTGTCCTAGAATCTGAAACTAGTGGATCAGGAGGCAGGGATTGTTTAGAATCTCTTGTGGAAGCAGGGGAGGGGATAGCTGTCAACATGATTCTAATGCTAGTGGCAGTTCCAGATGAGAGCTCCAGCATCCACAGCCTCAGGGGTTGGCCAGGGTGGTGCCAGCCTCAGTGTTCAGGGCTTCGGGATGGCAATGAACCTGACATCAGCTCCTGCATCCACGGTCCACACAGATGACAATGTGACAGTGTCAGTTTCTGCATCCAGTCTCTAGAGGCAACACTAGCAGGGTTGCCTAAAGCATTCAAGGTCTCCGGTGGCCATGGCTCTGGTGTCATCTGTAGTATTCAAGGTCTATGGTGGTTGTGGCCGTGGTATCATGTGCACATTCAAGGCCTAGGGTGGCCTTGCTGTGGTGTCATCTGCTGCATTCATGACCTGCATCTCATCCTAATCTGGCTACTCCTTCACCATGACCTTGTTTACTCTTCTAACCTGCTCAGTTCCTTAAACTTCTTCATGTTTTTTTGATCATGGTTCCATAGCTTTTCTCTTGATTGTATCAGCTACCTTTTACCCAGTCCATACATTCTTCCACTGCTTAATTTAACTGAACTTAGTTTCTGTTTCTAACCAAGACTCCGAGCCAGTTACATGATCCTTTGCTCACATTTCTCTCATTTCTGGACCCGAAGTCTTGTCTGTCTTCCCTGGGGTCCTCTGACCTCATAATTATCTCTCTCCCCCTCCATCTCTCCTCACCGAATCTATCCAAGAGAGTCTTTGGTAGTCAGGGCAGAAGTCCTGTCTCTTCTAAGACTCAAACATTTCAGTATGCTACTTTGTGAAAACATGCACCATTCAAATTAATCATAAAACTCCCTTTCTCTGCTTTAAACCTGTCAAAAAATAGCCCCAAGTACAAAATAAAGTGGATGCTTAAATGCAGTGGATCAGAGAGGAGGAAAAAATATCTGGAAGAAAATATTTGTTCTATAGAAAGACTTGTACATAAATGTTCACAGAAGTTTTATTCATAGTAGCCCCAAACTATACGCAACCTAAGTGTCCCTTAACAGAGGAATGGATAAACAAACTGTATTCATAGGACAGAATATTATGCAACAACAAGAATGATGGAATTATTGCTCCATGCAACATAACATTGAAGGAAAAAGTAAACAAAAGAGTACAAAATTATGATTCTAGTTACAAAAAGTTCTAAAACAGGGAAAATTAAATGATGTTCATATAAATCAGAAAGTGGTTGACTGTGGTCTTGGAGGGGTCGGAATTAATTGGGAAAAGGTCCAAAGAAAGGTTTTCTGATGATGAAAATGTTCATTATTTTGGTAGGAGTGGGAGTTACATAGGTGTATACATTAGGCAAAGGTCAAGGCCTGCAGATTGCATTCAATATCAATTACATAGGAGGCTGAGGCAGGAGAATCACTCGAACCCAGGAGGCAGAGCTTGCAGTGAGCCGAGATCATGCCACTGCACACCAGCCTGGGCGACAGAAGAAGACTTCATCACAACAACAAATTATATACAGTACATAATACAATTTGAGATTATATATATATGCATATTATGTATATAATATATGGTTTCTCACTGAATTGCCTTCCTATCAAATCTACCCATTTCTTGTTAGTTTGATTTCAAAATAAAACACATTCTCCAAGGACTTCTAGGTCTCCAAGTGCAGGCAGAGTGTGCCCCAGAGGCCTCAGGTCCATCCTCCAGCAGAGACATGGGGGTTGGCTGTTAGAGGCAAATGCACGCTGAGTATGCACAAAAATGATAAAATCCTAGGGGCCATGGTGAAGTACTGACAGGAGTGTCTCCTCAAATATCCCTTGCCACCAATGCCTACTCTGTTCGTCTGTTGTGAAGATTCCAACTACTGATGTAAAGCTCCTAGCATGTGGCAGAGTCTCTGTAAGTGATGGTCAGCATAATTATTTTTCAGAGGCTGACCTAAAACCCTTAAGGAGCAACAGAGAGCAAGGGAGGGAGGGAGAGCAAGAGGGAGAGGGAGACAGAAGGAGAGTGGGAGAAAAGGAAAATCAACTAAACAGGAAGCCCCCAAACCGTAAAGACCGAACGACCACAACTGAATGCCAATATTGAGTACATATAATCCCAAGCCCAGGATGTCCCTGCAAAGCACAAAATCGTCTTGCTGCCTCTGCATATGACCTGACTGAAACAAACATCATTTGGAGGTGGGCACCATATGTGCACACCTGCACACACACACACACACACACACACACGTTCATTATCTGATAGCCTAGTTTAAAACTAGTGCAACCAGGTGAAACCTTCCCTGGTGACCGTCTTGGAAGCTCATCTCGAGGTTAAACTTTACACCTGCTTCAGAGCACAAGCAGCACTGTGGGAACCGAGGTAGGAGGATTCCCTGGAGTTGTTAATGCTACTTATTCAATGGACAAGTTTGATTTTCAGAAGAAAGAGGAAGATGCTGGTTAAAGTCTACTACGTACTACGAATCATGAGAATTGCCCACATCCCCTGTAGAGACTGAGTTCTCTTCTTTACCTCAGTGAAAGCTTTAGCTGCTCTTGGGTGAACTGCTAACTACCACAAAGTGGGTTGGGGAGAGGGGGTGGGATCCATTCATTGGCAGGATTTTAAAACAATAAGACTTTTAAATCACTCTGGAAGCATTTCAGTGTAATTGGGAAAGGGAAAATACATTGGATAACCCCCCAAATGTCTTACTGTTCCTAAATGAATGCCCTCTGAGATTCATTGCTCTATGTACAGTCCTATAATGCCCTACAGATAAGCCTAAGATTTGCTTTTTCTGTGAAAGTGTTTTTGTGCCTTAAACATACACATTTTTAAGAATCTCAAGATTGTATATGCCCTTTCCATACCCCTTCCTGTAAGCATGCCCACTCCCAGGCCCTGCATGGGCCGGTAGATCTCATAACACTCCTTTCCTCCACCCCACTTGGATTAGCATGGACACACAAGGTTTAGGGGTGATCCACTGGAGTGGGGAAGCTGGATACCAGGTCAAGGCACAAGGAGGTGAATTACTTTTCTGGCTATAGGATGGATTCAATCTGCACCGGAATCAAAGCAACTCTGCCAGTGCTCACCACCATCCTGGTTCACCCCAAGACTCCTGTGTGAATGTATGAAATTCAATCTGGTGAGAAGGTAGAGCCCTAGCTGGGAAGGGTAACTGACACATGGGAGAGTAACTGACATATGGCAAGGGAGTGGGGATGGGGGAGAATTGGACACTTTGGTGAAACGGTACCCCTGGCTTCTCTCCACTTACATCATGTGAGCTGCATCTGCAGCCAGGAAGATGTGCTCGGGTCTGTTCTCTACCTTCTCTCTGAGTTTGTTGAACAAAGGGTTGGGCACACCACTCAGGGTCATATAAATGTTTCCATCAGCAGAAGATCAAGCATCTCTATGCCGTTAACATACTTTGCCATCTTAAATAAACAGCACAGAAACAAAGTGGTTTTACTTTAGTGCTCATAACCACATCTTTGTCTTCAACTGAAAAGCTGGTACAAATAGTCTAAAGCAAACAGATTTGTTAAAGAAAGGCAGACTCTTGTTGGCATTCACAGTGGAAAACTCCCCACAGGTCTTCCTGATGGCAGAGACGTCTGTGTGCCAGGTCAGCTGGTGCCCAGCTGGTGAGGATACTGGAAGCACCAGCAGGAGGCTGGCTGTCTGGCTCAGCAGGGTGTCTCATCTCCCTTCTCTGTCCCTAGGCCAGAGTGAATTCATCTTCTCTGAAAGATCAGTTCACCCTAGTTCAAGTTCTGATTATCTGCAAAAGAAGGGGATAAGGCAGGTTACAGTTAAAGAAAAAAGGAAAAGCAGGGAATTTTTTTTTCATAGCCCGTAAATGCAAAATCTAAAATCCGAAGAAATTTTAAAAAGGGAAACAATGGCAATGTAAAATGCTAAAAAAGGTGTAAGCTGGATAGTGAGGGACATATGGAAACTTATCTCCATTGCATTTCTGCACATTTAAAATTGTTTCAAAGCAAGATGGCAGAATGGGAGATTTCAAAGCTCATCCTTTCATAGAAAATCAATTTGAAACACTACTCACACACACAAAGCAATCTTCACTAGAGATAAGAAATTCAGGTAAAAGATTATAGCACCTGGCTAGCACAGAAATAGGAAAAGACACATTGAAGAGGGTAGGAAGGACAATTTCACATTAACTAAGCAACACCTCCTCCATGCCTGCCCAGTGCAAGAGAGATACCCTCACTGAGCTCAGTGAAGTGGTGAGCACCCAACTTCACCACGGACCCCAGCACCAGGCCTTCCCCAGTGAATCCAGCCCCGACAGACCCAGACTCCAGGCCATCTCCTGAGGACTCAGGTGCCATGGACCCCAGCACTGGGCCAGCTCCTGTGAACCCTGCAACTTCACTCCTGAAAATGTTCCTGAACCGTCAATGAGCAAAAGAATAATTCAGAAAGAAAACAAAGAAATATCTTGAGACAAATGAGAATAAAAATACACCTTACCAAAATTTATGGGATATAGCAAAAGTATTTCAAAGAAGGAATTTTATGGCAATAAACATCTACTTTAAGAAAAAAGATCTCAAATAAACAACCAAATTTTACACCACAAGAAACTAGAAATAGCAGAACAAACTAAGCCCAGAGTTAGAAAAAGGAAGCAAATAATGAAAATAAGAGCAGAAATCAATGAAATAGATTATATATATAATGTGTGTGTGTGTGTGAATATCCCTTACATTTTCTTTTAAATGTGTGTGAATATACCTTACATTTTCTTTTACCTTATATTTAATTGTGCATATATATATAATGTGTGTATACATATATGTAATGTATATTCATGTATACATAATGTATGTGTATACACATATGTAATGTATATTCACACACACATTATATATATACACAAATATATATACACATTTTACATATATATATACACACACACACATTGTATATATATACACACACATTAAATAAGAGAGTAGATTCTAAATGTTCTTAACACAAAACAAAATGGTAACTATGTAAGTCAATAGATAGGTTAATTAACTTGATGTGGTAATTCTTTTACTAACATGTATATTAAAACATCATGTTGTACAGCTTAAATAAATATAATTTTATTTGCCTTGATAGAGCTGGAGAAAATACAGTATTCCAAAATAAAATGATCTTCAATAAATAAAAGTTGTTATGGACTGAATGTTTTTGTCCTCCCAAAATTCACAGTTGAATCACTAGTCCCCAGTGTGATCATATTAGGAGATGGGTGTTTGGGAGGTAATTAGGCTAAGAGGATGGCATCTTCATGATGGAATCAGTGCTTTTACAAGAGGAGATAGAAGAAAGCTCCCCTGCGTCTCCCATGTGGGGACTCAGTGAGAAGAAGGCTGTCTACAAGCCTCATCAGGAACTGAATCTGTCAGCACCTTGATCTTGGACTTCCCAGCCTCCAGAACTGTGAGAAAGAAATTTCTGTTGTTTATGAGCCACCCAGTCTATGGCGTTTTGTTATAGCAGCCCCAACGGATCAAGACAAAGTGAAACAGATAAATCACACACCATGGCAATTAAAAGGCTTTGGAATCAGATGCACTGGGTTGGGGCCCCTCTACCCATGACTGACTCTGTGGCCTGGATGAGAGAACTCACCCTTTCCGGGGTCTGAGTCCTCAGTACAGATGGTGCTTTCTGTGTGTGAGTGCAGTGCGGGGAGGCAGGGAGGCCTTGTGTACAGTCCCTGAGATCACAGTGCCTGGCACAGAGTGGGTGCTCAGGAAAAGTCAACTATTATCACTAACACTAAAAGGCAAGGGCTGTGAGGCCATCAGACTGAGGAGCCACACAGAGCCTGCCTTCCACATCACCATGCCTGTGATGAGGACTCATCAGCAAATGGAGCTAGAGCTGGTCCCGTGGAGGGAGCAGGGCCCCCCGACCCCACATTCCTCCATACTCCCAGGAATCCTCTAATCCTGAAACTGGAGGTGTCTCCTACCATGCCTGTGTCCAGAAATTAGACTGGACTTTTTGAAGTGTAGGATTAGGGGAAGTAGATATATAATCCATAAAGAATTTAGAGAACTGCAAATCTTTACTTTAAAACAGTCGTATACATTGATAACTCTGTAATTTATTATATGCAAAGTGAAGGCTGAGTTAAGTAATGTCTAAAGTTGTATAGACCCCTGAATGTGTTTCGGTTTTAAAACACAACAATTATTAAACTCTGCTCAAGAAAATACTGGTTTTTCTTTTTCTTTTAAGAACACTCTTTTAATTCACTTTATAATTTATCAAAGCTAAGGACCGGAACATCTCCCTATTTCCTTTCTTTGAATCCAAATTACCTTTCCTTCCATACACACTGAATAGCCAATCAGGGAGCAAGTTTATTTAAAATTTAAGTTTATTTAAACATTTAAAATATATGTGCAAAAAATTACCTTACTAGTTTATATTTATATATTATTATATTAATATAATTTGTGTAATGTAAAATAATACTGAATTTAAATCAATTATCTCTTCTAAATTAAGTGCCCTAATTCATGACAGGATGGCTCCTTTACTTTAAAACTGGGAATGAAGATGTAAGAAGTGAGTGATGAAATAATCTGAAAAATAAACCCCCGAATTTTTATTTTTTAGGTATGTGCAGGTTGGTTGTATAGGTAAGCACAAGTTTACCAACTTTGGATTTATTTTCAGGTGAGAGAAAAAACAAAAACAAAATGCTCTATCTTGTATAGAGCTGTATTTTGTTTAGGTAAACTTGTGTCTATCTATAACCTGCACATATATTAAAAAAATAAAAAATTTTTAAAAAGAGATAAAATGTAAAAGAAAAAAAAGCCGAATTTATCTGGATAACAAAGAGCGAGGAAATGTTCGAGTGGTTGATCAGGAAGGGTTGGTCAAAGAAGGCGAGGGAAGCAGCTGGAAACTGGACCCCACAACAGTAGGAATAGCCCGGGACTCATGCAACGAAACATGTAATTGAGTCTTCAGTGTTTGCTATCGTTTGTCTGTTTTCATGGTAGGGCAACATTTGACTTAAGCCTAAACAGATAGAGCATTTTGTTTTTGTTTTTTCTCTCACCTGACAGTAAATCCAGAGTTGGAAATTCAGGCATGATCTGGCTGTTTTACAATGTCATCAAGAACAAAGAGTCTGTCCTCCTCGGCATGTGCCTTTTTTCACAGTGGTCACAAGGTGGCTGTCGTTTCTCCAAGCATCATGTTTACCTTCCAGATAGGAATAAGACAGAATAGCAAAGGAGAAAGGAGGTAATGTCTGCATTAGGAAAGCAAAGGCTTACCCTGTTAGAAAAAAATAATGTCACACTCCTAGCTACAAGAAAATCTGCAGGAGTGACTATTTTTAACTAATTCTGTGGCCACCACAGGGTTCTGTAACTAACAGAAAAGGGGGAGTGGCAGTTGAATAGGAATAAAGTGGATCTGCCACAGTGCTGCTGTAGCACGGACCTGTTAAACCTCTAAGAACCTTCAGTAACATCTGCATCCAAAAACCTTGTATGAGTGTTGGAAACTGACGTAAAAGGATCGAGCCCCATGTTTACATCGGTGTAGAGTCATTGAAGGAAGGTAAGCAATAACTGGGCTCAAAATGTCTTCCAAAGCAAGAGCACAGAGGCAGATGTGAAGATAAAACCACAAAGCTTCAGGAAGGAGATGAATAGGTGGCTATGTTTATTGGTCGTGAATCTGTTGTTATCATTGATGGTGATGATACATAGATAGATAGATCAGATAGGGTGGATAGATAGATGACAGATGAGATAGATAGATAGATGATAGATAGATAGATAATAGATGAGATAGATAGATAATTTCTTCCACTCTGTCTCAGATAGATAGATAGATAGATAGATCAGATAGGATGGATAGATAGATGACAGATGAGATTGATAGATACATAGATAATAGATGAGATAGATAGATAATTTCTTCCACTCTGTCTCAGATAGACAGAAAGACAAATAGATAGATAAGATAGGATGGATAGATGATAGATGGGATGGATAGGTATATAAGATAGATAGATGACAGATATATAGATAATATCTACTGCTTTTTCTATTTTATCCTAATTAATCTTTCCAAAAAATAAAAAGGAAATTAAAATTATTCCAATTTTACTAATAAACGCATGGAGGCAGAGAAGTTATTTCTTGGCTTGATAACCTACAAGTTCTCAGCCCTGTTTGCACAGGCACTGCCAAAGCACACACTGTAATGACCTGTCTGTCTTGCCCTTGCCCGGTGGGAAAGCCATGCCTTCCTCCATCAGCCAGCAGATAGTCCTAGCATGTTGTACTTTGACTTCAGCTGATGTTCTTTTTGAATCCTCAAAGAAACCAACTTTCCTTTTTCCCTCTGAGCATTTAATCCCTAATGACCTAACCACACCATAGGGCGATTTGCTCACATACTTTATTTAATTTTTTCTCAGAATTGCTTCCACCAGGATGCGAAGAGGACCAGGTCAGAGAACTTAAGTGTGCCAGCTCCCAGCCATCAATTCTCTCTGTGCCTGACACTCCAAAATATTATATTAGGATCTCATGACCATTCATTCTAGCTGATTGGCAATATTTTTAGATAATTGGTCAGTCTTTTCTGAAGCACACAGTCCTGACCAATCTAGAATCTAAGAAACTGAAAGGCCCAGGAAAGCCATAAGGGGTGAAATTACTGCCAAGCACTCAGTAGCCAATAAGAGGGAGAGTCTATCAAATCCCACCACGGGGAGCCTGATCTGGCACTTAGAATGAACTGCTGAATTACAGAACAAGTGTCCTTCATCAGCCAACCAGAACAGGCTGCCAATCAACCTTGTGCTGCTTCATGAGACGAGACGGTGGAGTTTTGCTCCAGCTCCACATCCAGTTGACTGGGTGACCCTGGGCCTCAATTTCTTCAACTATAAAATTAAAAATTTGTGATTCTAGTTCTTAAAGTCTTTGTTCCTTCTACAGCAAGTAAGGTCCAGAACTCTGTTGCTACCTGCTTGACACCAATAAATGAATATTTATGTACCTGGTAGACTGATGTTTCTAGCAAATAGTGGTCACAGGTCTCCAAGAAGTTAGCAATTCTATTTTGAGGAAGATAATCCCCAGTCAAGGTGTCAAAAATAAAGGACAAATTGTCAACAAATAACTCAGCCTGAGGTATTTCAAACACATCATAAAACGATTTGTGAGGGATTTTATAGGCTTGTCGGGTTGATGGAATTTTGCCTTGTATGCAGAAGAACTCAAACGCATCATAAAAAAATTAAAACCTTGCCAAACTCATAAATAAACATCTCTGAGTTTTGATATCATGTGTTCATGGTACATTCTTCAATTCCTCTGGTCATACTGGGTTAATGTTGAAACCTGGATTTCACAACTTTTGTTTTAAATATTCCCAGAGTCACCAGGCAGGGTCAGCCTTCTAAATGAACATTAGGGCATTTGATGGGAAACAAGATAACAACAAGCCCAGTCACAGGATTTCCCTTAGGGACCTACCATTCGGGCTCCCTTCCCGCCACAGTCCCAGCCCTACCAGGACAGAATCACTGGTAAGCTTGGTGGGCGGTGCTTAATAAGAAAAGCAGAATGCTATGGCGGTAGGTGTTATTGTTACCTGGCCCATATCCCCTCTACACTCATCACACTTGTGTGTGTCAACCCGGTGCCTTCCAGTGGCAAGTACTCTGTTTTTGCCAAGGTAAGGAGCTTCTCAGGTCCCTGGAGCCTGCTCAGCCTGGGCATGGAGTCTGGAAATGTCAGAGTTGACACCCTTTGGGATCATCCTTAAACCAATGGCAGATGGTGGAGAAATACCCCCAACTCCCTCGCTCCTCAGGGAGAATAATGCAGCTTGTTTCTCTTTCTCACAGAGGTCCCAGTGGGATGAAGCCCCGGTGACCTAGCAGCGGCTTTCCTCCACTCTCTGTCTCATTTCCCTGATCTCAGATTGGTACTTCCTGGGATCACTTCTCAGATAAAGAGAGCTCAACCTAAGAAAGCCACTTCATTACATGAGACAGGTAATCACGTCTTCCCATGGTCACATATGCAGGCAAGGACACCTGTGCATTTACACACATCCTTTTCACACAGGATTTAAGGGAGCCAAAAATGATTTCTTGAACATTTATATATGCTTAGTGCAGTGGGATCTAAAAAAAAGGAAATTACAGCCTTGCGTTACATTTTAGGGGTTTTTTTCCTAGTAAAATTTATTTCTTTTTCTTGTTTTAAAAGTGATAAATGCTTATTGCAGAAAATGTAGAATTTATAGCTCAAAAATCAGGATAACATTTATATCATCAATAACCTTGTCATGCAGGTTGTATTGCTGCTGATATTTTGGTAACATCTTTCCAAATACAAGAAGGAATATGTGTTTGTGTGCTCAAAAACAGAATCATAATGTGTATACTGCTTGGAATTCACTTTTTTTGTTTAGCAACGTCTTAAACATCTTGCCACATAAATATTCTGCTACAACTTCATTTTAATGGTGAAATAGCGTTCCCTTGCACAGTCGTGTCATTATCGAATTAATTGCACATCGCTGGACACTCAAGCTAACATTTAATTTTTAAAGCACCATCACCATCACAGACACTGGTTCTTTTGATCTTCCCAACAGGAAATTGTTGGAGAAGGTGGCCAAATAGAAACTGTTTGGCAGATGGCCAGCAGAGGTCCATCTCATGAAGGAGACAAGATTCAAACGCCTGAAGTACCACGAGGACGATTAAGTATTAAACTCTGGAAATGAACATAAGTTGTATTAAAGATGCCCATTTTTAATTTGTCCTGCCAGCATGCCTTTAATGAGACCTCCATTCATGCACCCCAGATGAATGGGCACCAAAGGATGTCACCTTACCTCGTTTCTAAACATATAAATCCTTTATTGTTACAATAAGATCATCAACTGAACCTCTTTTTATATTTCCATTAAATGGGTATAATTCTGCATTGTTTTTATAAATTCATAGATCTTTAGAGCAGGAAAAATACTTCTGCTTCTAGAAAGAGGTTTTTGAACTCTCTCTATATTTTTGAACTATAAATATACTACCTATTTTTTATTTTATATACATAGAAAATTATATATATAATTATATATAATATATAAAATAATGTATGTATATATATATGTATCTATATCCACTAATGTATGTATTTATGTATGTCTCTCTCTCTCTCTGCTGGTTGCTGGTCCTGAGCTCAAGAGATCTGCCCACCTCAGTCTCACAAAGTGCTGAGAATACAGGCATGAGTCACTATGCCGGGTCCAACCCTATCTCAACTTTTCGGTCACAGTTGCTTGGGCCATGGTGAACAGGAGGCCCAAGGAGAGTTCACCCATTAGTTGGCTAGACCTATGGTTCATGTGCCGTGGTTCAAAAGGGTGAATGGGTCCACCAAAGTCTTCATAATCCAGGAATTAGAACTAAGAGGCAGAAAGAAAAGGTTTGGGTCAGCTCTGGGTGCCAGTGAGCATAGACAGTGGAGGACAGGAGGGCCATTTGGGGCCATTTTGCACACTAAATGAAGAAAAAGCCCAGAGGATGCAGGTTTGGAAAGAAAGACAGGATTAAAATAGCAGAGAGAAGCAAAGAAGGAGATAGACAGCGTCAACAAGAATGATGGTGTTAGCTGGACGTTCAGCAGAGGCCAGCTCCACTCTTGGAACTGACCAATCCATTCTAACCAGAAGCCTAGTTATTCAGTCATTCTAGACCTTTCTCTATTCTTGAGTAAATTTTTCCATACACCACCTTCATTTGGTCTTCCTAACGTGAACTCCTCTGTCAGTATATACTTTACAAATAAAAGGTTCCCGACTTGGACTGGGAATCCAAGGCTACGGTAATTGGTCAGTCCAATTAAAGGATACTGAAATGTATAGATTCTGTACAAGCCATAGACATGTAAAAGCTACAGGAACACATAGATAGGAGAGGAGGGCTTGGTAAATGCCAGAATAATCAGAGGAATATTCGATGATGGTGGTGAGGGTAAACGGTGAAAGATGGGGGAGTAAGCCTGGCAAGTCTGAGGGAAGATCCTGGTGAATTCCCATATCAAGTCCCTTTCTGAAGAGGGAGGGTAATTGACACTCAAGGAGGAAAGCCTTAAGAAAGACCAAGAGAGCTTTCATGTCAACAGATAATCTCTAAAGAGTGGCCACAGAACGTGAGGAAATGAAATGCCCAAGGGAGCACACTTAGTACCACCACCAGCTCTCCTGGACCACTAGCTAAGGCCTGGAGGACACTGGCCTCTTTGCAGTTAGGTAAGGAGTAGCAGAGGAAGTGAGGTGGTGGGAGAAAAGACTAAGGGTATAGGTGGGGTGTGGTGGCTCACGCCTGTAATCCAGCACTTTGGGAAGCCGAAGCAGGTGGATCACTTGAGGTCAGGAGTTTGAGACCAGCCTGGCCAACATGGTGAAACCCTGTCACTACTAAAAACACAGAAATTAGCTGGGTGTGGTGGTGCAGGCCTGTAGTCCCATCTACTCTGGAGGCTGAAGCAGGAGGATCGCTTGAACCCCAGAGGCAGAGGTTGCAGTGAGCTGAGACAGTGCCACTGTGCTCCAGCCTGGGTGACACAGTGGGACTCTGACTTAACAAAAGAGAATAGGGGTGTAATACATTAAGTTTGAGCCATATGAGGACACCTGGAGCTCTACTGTGTTACAGTGTACCGCCCCCTTGCCTCAGTTTCCTTCCCTGTAGAATATACCCAGTGTTGTTTCTCTTACATCATGTGCAGATCAACTGAAGTTCCCTCACTACTTACACATCAGCCCTGTTAAAACCTCATCCTGATACCAAGAAAAAGCCTCCCAGAATTGCTGAGGAATCAAAGGGAGGTCAGAGAGGGCAGTAATACTTTGTCCTTGGAAGCATTAGAAAGTCAATGGCTCAAAAATTTCTGCGTAGCACTAATGTCACAATAAAGAGTTTCCATTGTGCAGGCAAGGAAGTTCATGATGCTTGTGAACACAACTGGTAGGAAAAAAGACAAGTTCTTTAAATCCCTTCCATGTGAGTATTGTTAAGTATCTAAGAATGTAAGGCATATGCTCCCCAAGAGATTGAAACCATGTGCTTTCATCTACTGCCAATCGATCAATCATACATTAAACTTGGTTTCCAGTCCCAGCTTTGCCACTGTGAACATATTCTCATACAACACTATAACACTCCACAACACAACGCAACACTGCATTCCCCTCCAGGGTGAGAGGAAATGAGGGAATGGTGAAGGTACCTTCCAGGACAAACCTCACATTTCTCCTAGCCTTCCCCAGTGCTGTGCTACAGCCTGGTGCAACGTAAAAGAACATGAGTTAAGTTGGAGGAAACCCATTTTGCATCCTTAAGCTTCTCTGGGCACTTCTGCTCACCAAACCATAGCAGGCAGCATAGGAGAGAACCATGGCCTCTTCTTCCCCTCTGTTGCTCCTTTGCAGTCCAACTCCGCCGTTAATGAGGCAATGCTATATGTTACTCCCTCCATGGTATTCCATTTAAACTCCTTACTATCAGGCCCCAGGTGACCTAGCTTTCATGGCTTTCTCTCCTCCCTCCTTCTGGGACCTCTGCCATGTTCAGGTGGCCACACAGTTCCTCAGACACATTGTTTTAGTCCGTTTTCATAGTGCTTATAAAGACATACCCAAGATTGAAAAGAAAAAGAGGTTTACGCATGTTCTCACTCACAGGCAGGTGTTGAACAATGAGAACACGTGGACTCAGGAAGAGGGGCGTCACACACTGGGGGCAGTTGGGGGGTGCTAGGGGAGGGACAGTAGGGGGTGGGGAGGGTGGGAAGGGATAACATGGGGAGAAATGCCAGATATAGTATGTGCCTATGCAACAACACTACATGACCTGTGTATGTACCCCAGAACCTAAAGTACCATTTAAGAAAAAAAGAGGTTTAATAGACTCACAGTTCCACATGGCTGTAGCGGACTCACAATCATGGAAGGTAAAAGGCAGAAGTTGGAAAAGGACAATGGAAGGTGGAAGGCATGTCTTACATCACAGCAGTCAAGAGAGACTGTACCAGCAGGGGAAATGCCAGATGCTTATAAAACCATCATATCTCGTGAGAACTCATTCACTATAATGAGAACAGTATGGGGGAAACTGCCCCCATGACTCAATTATCTACACCTGGCCCTTGACACGTAGGGATCATTTCAAGGTAGTAATGTCACCTTTTTACAATTCAAGGTGAATTTGGGTGGCGACATAGAATTTCTGCCTCTGGGATGGTATGAGAATATGTTCGCAGTGGCAAAGCTGGGACTGGAAACAAAGTCTAATGTGTGATTAACTGATCGCTTGGGATGGTTCACAAGATCTTGAACAGTCCATTGCTATGTGTTTCTAAAAATCACCATGACATGCAGAATTGTGCAATAAAAATGATAGGACTCATAAGGAAAATGAGGGTAGGGGCCCAGCATTCAAAAACATGTGACACATTAAAAAAAAAAAAAAAAAAAAAAAAACAGGAACCTAATAAAAATGGTAGCAGAATTTTATCCAGGTGAATGAAAAAGAAATAAATATGACAATAAATGTGTCACTTGGCCTTGAAAAGGTCTTAAGCTTGCTTGTGGAAGTGGACATCTGAGGGGTTGCAGCTTGTGAAATATGATGACTGCAACAGGAGGTGATCTGAAGTTAGGCAAAGGTTGTGTCACTGGAGGCACAGGGGTGTCTCATAACACTCATGGTGAGCTGAGGTCACGGGTAGATGTGTGAGGCCCTGCGTGTGCCTTTTGTGTATTCCTAAACAGCTCAGTTCAGCTGGGTGCAGTTTTCTGTTTACCTAGTGTTTTTACAGATGAAATCATGCATAAGCAAATGCAAAACTTGTTTCCTAACATAGCAATCTCCTTGGAACAAATTCACATTTTCAAAACAAGCATGCGAGCAGAACTGACTGCAATTCAGATTTCAGCTGCTACCACTCTAGACAGGACTCACTTGGGACCAGTCAGGAATGGCCTCTCCTCTACCACCATCGGGCTCCAACTCAATACCGTTTTATTTTCCCTGTAAGAGTTATCTTTATCTAAAATTATTTTGCATATGTATGTGTTTGTGGGGAACATTCCCGTGTGAGACCCCCAAAAGGCGTGAGTCTCACTATACGGTGAGTTTGATCCCAAACAGTTTCCTACTGGAGGCAGTTGAGCTATCCGGAAAAATAGGAACTTAAAGATGAATGATCAGTTTCTAATATCAACCACAATATTGTTTGGGCCTAAAACTATGCGTTGTCCCTAGACCGAGTGACCCCCTGCAACCGGTTCCTGCTTTTAACCTTTTTATGACTCTTTAAGAATAAGCCTTAAACCTTACCTGACTGCCTTGTACCCTAGATAATGGTTTAACTGTCAATATTTGCAAAGCAAATGCCACCATAAGGGATGGCTTTGATTCCTGACTCAGAGATTCCTGAATGGGGAAGTTGAGTTAAGTTGAGTCAGGAGCAGACAAAGGAAAATCTGATTAAAAGATATTCTGATGAGCAAAACCAGAAAATCTTTTCACATCTCAGTTCTAAAACAAGGTCAAACCAGAGATACCTGCAGCCAAGAGGAATAATGTTTGGATGTAAACAAGCTTTGTGAATAATGTTTGGATGTAAACAAGCTTTGTGAATAATGTTTGGATGCAAACAAGCTTTGTGATTACAGGAAATTCTGTTACTTTTTACAACCACTGATTGCATATCTGACTTCTTTATTGTATAGGCCATGTGAGGCATACATTTGCATTTCCTCTTGCTATGACATAAACCAGAGCCAAGAAAGTGTATTTATTCCTGGCCTTTGAAAAATAAAATTTGCTGTTTAGGCACAGCCTATCAGCCCTCCGGACGCCTCGCTTTCTCTCTCTCTCTCTGTCTTTATTATTTTTCCAGGCGCACTCCCTCTTCCAGGTATTAGGACCCTCTTGCAGGTCGAGAGACCCCCGGCAGACGTGCCTACCCGTCCCGGACAGTCCACGACATGTGTTTGGAATTCACTCTCCTTAGCCTCTAAGCTCCTTGAAGGGAGGGATGTTATCCCCTTATTCGGCACCCATGTCCCCAGCATTCAGCCTAGTGTTTTGCATAGGATAAGTATGAACAATAAATATTTTTAGAATTAATTTGATTCTTCATGTTTTTTTATCACCTATTAGAACTCCTTGGGGCAGGGGTGGTTAGCAGATCCCACCATTCCACCTCCACCTGAGACCTTCAAAAAATATCAGTGAAAAAATGTTCACTCTTTTTTACCTTCAGAGTTGCCCCAGTTACTACTGCTGCATAACAGATTACCTTGAAATGTAGAGGCCTAGATCATGGTTGGGAATTTGAACAGGGAACGCACAGTGGGAATGGCCTGTTTCCCATTCCGTGATTGGGCCTTCAACTGAAAGACTTGCAGGCTGGGAGTGACCCCACAGCCGGGGCTAGAATCATCTAAGGTCAGTTCACTCTCAGGTCTGAAGCCTGGTCAAGGCTAACTCAGAGTGTAGGACTGACAACCAGAGTGCTTGTCTGTGGCTGCTATGTGCATCTGGGCTTCCTCACAGCATGATGGCCTCAGAGTAGTTGACTTCTATGGCATGGCGTGGCTTCAAGCAGCAGTGTTCCAGTGCACAAAGATGTGTCACCTGTTATGACCCAGCCTCAGAATCTACAGAGTCATTCCTACCTATTCTATCAGTTAAACTGTCACGAGCTGTGGCATAGTTTCTAAAGTGCCACCCCAAGGCTCTCCGCTCTAATCCACAGAACTTATGAGTATCCATGATAATGTGCCGTTCTATAGCAGAAGCGACCTTAAGATCAGAAGATTGTCCGGGTGGACATGATCTAATTATATGAGTCCTTCAAAGCAGAGCGCCTTCTCTGGCTAATGGAAGAAGAGGTAGTCATGCAAATTTGAAGAACAAGGGAGGTTCAATGCACAACTGCTAGCTGGAGGATGGATGAAGCCACATGAAAAAAGGAATGCGTGGTCTTTGGTAACTGAAAGAGGGCTCCAGCTCACAGCCAGTAAGGAGACAGAAACCCTAGTCCTGCAACCACAAGGAACTGAATCCTACGAAAGCCTGAAGGATCTTGGAGCAGATTTCTCCCCAGAGCCTTCAGACGAGAATGCATTCTGGCCAACATCTTGATTTTAGCCTTGTAATACCCTGAGCAGAAAATCTAGCCAAGCAGTGCTGGACTTCAGAGTTTCCAGACCTAAGACCTAACAAATGCGTATTGTTTTAAGCTCTTGAGTTGATGGTAATTTGTTTCATAGCAATAGAAAGAAAACTCACACAGGAGCCTACCAAGATGCAAGGGCAGGGAACATAGATCCCCAACTCTCAATCAGAGGAGTGCCAATTAATTCTGTAGCCCTTTTTCAAAACTACCACCAGCTAATTTTCAAAAGTCTCTGCCCCTTATTGTAATCAATCAATCTATACAATAACAGTTGTTGTATACAATGGGATTGTATACAACAGCACTGTATACAACCTATACAATGACTCTAGGAAACCAGGCATGATCAGCTATCTGTATCACCAAAGGGGCGCCCAGGCAGCAGCACTCCTTTCCCCATCACCTCACAACCAACACAGCTGAGGACCACGGCACCTGCTTGGCACCTAGTGCCAGCCCTGGACGTTCCTCTGCCAACTGGCAGGACTCACTGTGGCTATTTATAAAACCCAAACCCAGGGATTTGGAAATTCATCCAACATTATCTAAACTAGCTGTAGGATACATTCCATTAAAAAAAAATCTCAGAGATGCTAAAGTTATGATTTTCACCAAAGAAGTAAAAATACCAAAGTCACAGCAGATCTTCAGAAAATTTTGGGTGTCAGACCTAGAAGGAATAAAAGATATGATAATTACTTAGTAAAAGAAGATATAACACATAAAGTTATTATCATAACTGTATTAAATGAGGATAAGCAATAACTTTGTAAGAGCCCAAGGCCAGAAAATCAGAACTTCAAAATATTGTTTCCACTGCCTGAAACTGGTAGAAATACTATGTGCTCCAGAGACAAGCACTGCTCCGTTGAACTTTATGTTATGATGGAATGCTTCATATCTGCCCGATTCAATATGGCAGGCACTAGCCACAGGTGACTGCTGAGGACTTGAAAAGTGGCTAGTGCTACTCAGGAACTGAATGTTGAATTATACTTAAATTTAAACAGCTATATGTGGCTACTGACCACAGTATCAGAAAAGACATATCTAGACTTTTTTCAATGTAATATTTTAATCAGGCAGTGTGGCTCTAGATCGGACAAGTACTAGGTAAGATAGACTAAGAAATCCAAAGTGGACCTGTTTTCAACGTCGGGGTGAACAACATCCCTGGCGACCTATCATCTTGCTTGAAGAACTAACTGAGGAGACATGGATATGAATTATCACCATTTAGAGCACATATCACCAGTAAATTTGCCCAACTTCCTTCCCACTAGGAGCTACAGGTTAACTTTTCAAGAGATAGCAGTCTAGAAATTCTCTCAAGCAACTGCTTGAGAGAGTTTGTGTTTCTTTACTTAGGAAGGCAAAGAAGTTGAAGGGAAGTTCATTTGCTTATTGTAGCCAACAATATAAAATCTTAGACTGTGGGAGCTTATTTGGAAGATCCAGATGCAATAGGAGAGGTGAACGCGACCAAGACTCACAATAGTTTCTCTAAAACTTGGCCCTGTGTCCAGAAACGATGTTTTACCACTGTCTGATTTTCCTTCTGTGTAGTAACACCTTCCTCTCTCCATCCCAACTGGCTTCTGAACTCCTAATGCATACAAAGTATCTCATAAACCGTGAATCTCACAGAAAAAAGAAAACATAAAGTATTATCCTTGGTCTGGGGGTTGGTGGAGCCTTCTTTCCAAGTCGGTAGTAAAATGGTGGGCCACTTCCTAACTCAAGCAGATTCTAGTCATCTGCGGTGCATACATCAGTAACCACAAAAGCTATAGCTGAGGATTTCGTGTAAGCCATGGTTCACATGATTTTCCAGTATGGGAGGAATATTCCCACAGAACCAATTGCCAAGAAGGCTAATAGTTGGCTATTTTGTACAAGCATCCTTAAAATTTTAAATCGGGGGTATTGAAGATAATCTATACAAAGTTGACTATCACCCCCCTGCCACAGGCACACCAATACATTTGGCAGCTGAGACATAATAGAGAGTTGTTATTCTGAGACCACACAAAAGATTTTTATGGGGATGTAAGCCTTGGGGATCAAATTTCCACTCAGGCAGCCAGCAAAGCTGCTTTACTTCTCATCAAAGAGTTACCCTGAAGGAGATACCTGGCCGTCAATTTCAAGCTAGGCCTCCAGGGAACTCCAGTTAGACTTGGCATTCGGCTACTAAAACGAAATAATAGGACTCATAGGAAAAAGGCTAAGTTAATGAGTAAGATTGTCTCAATTTTAGGGTTTTCTCTTAGAAATGTTTCTTAAATGTATGATATATGCCACGTTTATTTCAACTTGAATCTAATATAAGATGGCATTGGATTTGGAACCAAAGGATAAAGTAATATTTCAACATGTTATAGTGAACCACAAAGACTGGTACAATTTCCTAGTGCCATGCCCCTTGATAGGTCTGAGAACCAGTGACCTGACATAAACACAGTGCCCACATGTCATATCCCTACTCAGCAGTTAAACACCCAGAAATTGCTCATTCACTCTAGTGGGCATGTCACTTCTCCAACATTTGCCTGGCCTAAGGGTCCTGATGTGGCCTCACCTCTTATAGAGATTTTGGTCATAAGATGAGAATATCAGCTTCAGTAAGTGGAATATGATTGGAAAAAGCACTGCTCAAAAGGAAAGATCAGAATTCTAGGCCTAACTCTGCCTTTAACCAGCAGAAGAGTTTTAGACAAATCTAACTATGTTTCATCATCATCACCATCATTACTACTATTTAAAAATATAATAATCTGCAGTGGAAAATAACACCGAGTAGAGAAAATACAGTTTACAAAAGAAAAATATGCACCCATATACAGATTGTTATGTATTTTTTAAATGGCTAGTGGTCTTAATACAAATATTTTTGATGTGTTTGCTTCCGTTAGAACTAGAAAAGTAAACTCATAATAAATTCTGATTTGGGTATAAATGAAACATTTAAATTTAAAATGTCAAGTTTTAATACACCTACTTTCAATTTTTTATATTTCTCAACTACTTTAATATTCTAGAAAAATACTAATGTTATAGAAAAAAATCATCACAGTGCAGATTTTTCTTTTGCCTCAGGCTCTAAATATCTCAACACGGCACTGCCAGATCCTCTCTTTGTTGAAAATTTTGATATTTTGTTGGTCACAAGTTTCTTTGCATTAGATTTTTGTTTTAAAAAATATTTAAAATATGATTTATCTTAATTACTGAGTGTTTTGGCTGCTCCTCAATTCTGTGCCCAAAGCAAGTGCTCGAGCTTAGTCTCAGCCCCACCGGGGGAGGACAGAGAAGATACAACCGAACATTTCCAGAATCCACGAAGAAAGAAGGGAGAATAAATTCCAAGCAGAAATTAATAACAAGAAAATCACTCATGATGGCATAGTTGCAGAACCATCCAAGACATAGAGAAGAAAATAAATTATTCAGGAAGAAACGAGAAATCACCTGTAAACTGAAGTTTAACTTCACATCATCAACTAAATGATAAAAAAAAAAAAACTTTCCCATATGCCTAGAAAAAAAAAGTCTACCTAAAATTGTGTGTATAGTGAAGCAATAGTTCAAGAATAAGATCCAAATAAAGACATTTTCAGGACCACAGACACCTAGTAAACATTCACTAAACTGAGTATATACCCAAAGGATTATAAATTGTTCTACAATAAAGACATATGCACACATATGTTCACTGCGGCACTGTTTACAATAGCAAAAACTTGGAACCAACCCAAATTCCCATCAATTATAGACTAGATGAAGAAAATGTGGCACCTTTACACCATGGAATACTACGCAGCCATAAAAAACGACAAGTTCATGACCTTTGTAGGTACATAGATTAATCTGGAAAGCATCATTCTCAGCAAACTGACACAAGACCAGAAAACCGAACACCACATGTTCTCACTCATAGGTGGGTGTTGAACAGTGAGAACACATGGATACAGGGAGAGGAGCATCACACACTGGGGTCTGTTGCGGGGGCTGAGGGAGGGACAGCAGGGGGAGGAGAGGCTGGGAGTGATAACATGGGGAGAAATGCCAGTTGCAGGTGACAGGGGGATGCAGGAAGCAAACCACCTGGCCAAGTATGTACCTATCCAGCAACCTGCATGATCAGCACATGTACCCCAGAACCTAAAGTACAGTAAAAAATAAATAAATACAAGAAACCCTTGAGGCATGCTTTAGGCAGAAGATTCCAGAACAAAGGTCTGGAGTATACAAAGGGATAGTGGACAAATGTGATGAAAATGTGGGTAAATCAAGTCAAACACTGCATGAAATAATGATTTTTTTTCAAATCTCCAATTTTGGAGGACTAAAAATCAAGACTGAATTAAAATACTAGAAATTAAGTGCATCTAAGAGAGAATGGGATAAGCAGAGTTAACATGTTTAAAGTCTAGTGTTGCTCCAGATGAAGTAAAGATATTGATTAATTTCAGACATTTTAAAGTTCACTAAGTACGTTAATCAACATTTCTGTAATGTACACTAAAATGAGAAGAAATAGAGTGTAAAACTTCCAAAGCAATTGGAGGAATTTTTTAAAAGATGAAGAAAAGCAATACAGGAAAAAATGCAACAAAAGATCAAGAAAGAAAGACCGGACAAGCGGTATCCATGACATTAGGTTGTAGATGGCATCGTCAACAGCAGACAACCATACAGCCACACAAACGAATGAACTGCAGCCACTCGAACAAAATGGGAGACTCTCAAAAAACAATGCTGAGGGGAAAAGTAAGACCCAAAGCATATGTCAAGTAGGAATCAAATGTTAAAGTTAGCATGTGTCTCCTCTGTACACAGCACAACCTCATAGACGATATTCTGCCTATTGCAATCAGCCATCCAGGGGTATGGTTAGGATGCATTGGCACTGAACTGAACAGGACTGAGCATGCTAATGAGGGACACACACATATGTAAACAACCTATAAATGAAAGCAAGATCACAATAAACACGATGTCCAAAACAGTAGTTAACTGTGGGTGGAAGTAGATCCTGGGGATCACAGCAGGGAGTGGAGGCCCACAGGGGCTGCAGAGGAAATGATAATATTCCAATTCTGAATCTGGGTGGTGCATATAGGATCTCATGCATTTGTCGTTCTTCTTATTGTAAAAATTATTTTGCATTTATTTACATTTAAAATTTAAAAACTAAGAAAGACATGGGCACCCTATGAACAATTATGTTTTATAGTATGGTTCCTGAAGAACCATTTTGTAACATGTAAGGTTAAAATGCAAGCAAGCTTTGGAGAAAACCAAACGTCTCTGGGAAGTCTCGGGAGACCTTGGGAAATAGCTTTATCTCTGAGCCCACATTTTCATCCGAGGAAATCCCCAGCCCCTGTTAAGTGAGATGATGTGTGTAAAGGCTTGTAGCACAGTTGACATGTAGTTAATCCCAAGTGAAAGGTAGTTTTAGTAGCAGTACCAGTAGGTTGAGGATTTTCTCCACATTGGAATACCCAGGTCCACCCTGTGTACCTCTGTGGCTTCATACACAAGTTTGATGACTGGCATTTAGAGGCATTATTGTACTGGCTGCTAGTACAATTTCTAGCAGCCAGGCACCCAGAGTGATACCTTGGCTAAATGAAAAAGTCAGCTTTTTCCCTCTCATGCTCATGCTGCCGCACTGGGATTCTGTGTTTCCAACCTGAGCGGTGGTGTCCATTCCTGTCCACCCCACCACCCAGCCTGGTAATAGCACACTGACTTCATCATCACACATCTCAATAAATGCTTTTAAAAAATTAGGCCATGAAGAAATAGTAATTCCCTCCAGCTTGCCCACGACTCTGAATCCTGAGGATGTAGCAACTTGAGCTCCAGCTGCCTGACCCACGCTGACATCTGCATCTGTATGTATACAGCCACTTGCAGAGTTCCATTAGCTGTTGGTACATTGCAAAGCATTGCATGCCATTCTATCTCCCCACCTTAATAATGCTTCACCCTAGACGTGCTGTGAATAAATCAAGTCTCGTTCTTTCATTGTCCAGGTGAATTAATTTAAAGGGGTGCCTACTGATGCATAAATCTGATCTGTAACAGTTATTTATATATAACCCTGCAGGCTTTAACCTGATGGAGGTGGGTAAAGAGCAGGTAATGCACAGCTATCATGCTGATGACTACTCAGCTGAATACGGGGGACTTCTGAAGAGCTCTAAAGTGTTCCGTCTGAGCAGCTGTCTCTTCTCTGATACTCTGCTGTGATGCTATGGCCACTTTGATCTCTGTAGACTTCCAGCCTCATCTCTTCAACTCTGGGAGTCTACCGGACTGTCTGTCTGTCTCCCAACTTTCCAGCCATCCCTCATCCTTCAGAGTGACTCCTTCCTTGGTTTTGCTGCCTTGAAACTTTCTTCAGGCAGTAAGCTGGGGTAAGAACGGATCTCACTGTATCTATTTCCAGCCTTTCCTGGTGTCCAATGCCTTGAGAAGCATTTTTCATATTATATCTATTTTTGTAGTTGTTTCAGGTGGCAGGGGAAATCTAGTCCATCTTAGCTGAGACTGGAAGTTGCTTTCATTGATTTTCCTCTGACGGTTGTAGCCAACTGGTGATTGTAATTGGCAAACGAGTGTACCTCTCTTATGAATGTTGATTGATAATTTTGTTTACATTAACAAGTGAGACAAAAGTGACACAAAGCTATATGTTGGCATATTGTGTTCATCAATGAGAGATTTCTTTGCTCACTTGAATAATAGTTTTTAAATATTGGGAATATGTTTAAGTTTTGTGCTAGTTGCAATGTAACAAATACAGACATGTTGGACTTCTAAGTTTAATATGCCTTATTGGCATTTTCTTATGTCTAGCTAATCAACAAAACAATAAATCAAAATCTGTTTTGCAGCATTTGCTGATTTTCATGGTATAAATAGTCCCACCATGGATGATTTCAAACTTCTGATGTGATGAAGATGGGAAAAGAAGCTCAGTGGTCACCATCACATAGATATTTCCACCATACAGGTGCCATAGACAACCCCAAGAGCACAGAATATAGTAGAATAATTAGGAAGTAGTGAGTGATGAGTATTTATGTCCTTTATTTTCAATATGATAGATTTAGTTGTAAGTCCTTACAATTTAATTTTTAATAATGGCTTGTGAAATTCCTGAAGATTTTTAAAAACAGCTCTTAACCAGTAAAAGCCAGGCTTGCCCATCGCTGGATGGAGCCTCTGACTGGGGCCTCAGTGTGCGTCATCACACAGGTAGGTGGGACACACTCAGCTGTGGGGACAGGGATGCTCATTGCTGCATCTTGTAGGGGATTCATTTGCCAAATGGAGCATGTGGGTAAGAGAAAACTGTTCGGGGAAGCTGTTCATATGGGAATGAGTAGGGATACTGATCTTAATTTTGAACTCCCCTGGTTCTGAGTGGGTATCAGGATAGCTTCATGACTTTGAAGTCATGGGCTTTGGGCCAAAACATCTAGGTTCAAATCTCAGTCTCATTATTTAACTATGTATAGAGTAGCCCAAAACTCGCTATTCAACTATTCATGCCAATAGAGCCTAATCGCAGAGTGTGGGTAAGATGTAATTAAGTCAATGCATGTTAAATACTGAAAAAAGGGCCTGGCATGGAGTAACCATAGAGGGGAAAGGTAGCTAGTGTTATTATTACTTTTAAACAGCACCGTCCCAGAGAAAGTCCTTTCCATTAGCACTTTGGATTCATCCTGATTGATCCGGTGCTGATTAGAACTTCTAAGAAACTCTATGTAGCACATAATTGTCATGCCCTCTCCCCTAGGAATACTCAGCAAGTGAATCCTTC
Organism: Saimiri boliviensis; assembly: GCF_048565385.1. Lineage (NCBI taxonomy): Eukaryota > Metazoa > Chordata > Mammalia > Primates > Cebidae > Saimiri > Saimiri boliviensis. The sequence goes on from NC_133457.1 coordinate 78,252,567, forward strand.
TCAACAGGACAGCAGCATGGGCAGAGGGTAGTAAAGCAGGCTCATACAGGTGCACTTCTTCTGAATCTTCATTTGGAGACATCATCACGTCGGCAGCTTAAAGTCTGCCATGATGGCAATGTTTATGCCATGGAAGTTGTCAAATACTACAAATCAAGACATTTTCTTCCAGAGTGATGATTGTTAAACATTTATCAGCACACCACTGCTCCTTCTTGTAGCCTTTTTGACCTAAGCAGTTTAATTTGTTTAATAGAAGGGATGTATTGTACTCTGCATGGAGAAAATCAATCTTTCTCTAGCAAGGCATTAAGGCATTAAAGGAAATATCATAGCTTGTTGAATTCTATTACCAGAACATGTTACTACAAAAGGAATGAACAAAATTAGCCTGAATGCAAACAGTTTCTCAGGGTAGTTTTGGGAACAGGTACACAAATTCAAGATAACCTCATTTCTAATGCATTGCCATTAATATTGGCTTCCCTGGAACTTAGCAATTTGCAGAGTGCAACTTGGAATGTTACAGAGCCTTGCCTCCAGAGAGCTCATGAATAAAGCACAACATTTAAGTACCAACTCCAGCTTTCTGGGCCCTTCCATAGACAGATGGCCCCTACCATGCACCCCATTTGAGGAAAGTGAGGTCCAGAGGGGAGAAAGATTCATTTGCCAAATGGAGCATGTGGATAAGAGAAAACTGTTGAGATCCCCATGGTGAGATGCCCAAGTCCAGTTGAGCAACCAAAAACAGAAGTAGAAGTAATCTTTAAGATAGTGATTGTTTCTTGTGTTTAGCTAGAGTGGATTTCCAGAAGGTGGACCGAAGGCCAATGCATGATGTAGAAGATTGGATTATTGACCCTAATTCTTCATCCCTCTCTGTATTCATGTCCTTTACTACACGACTTTGCAATCTCTCACAGAAAGAGGCAATCATTTCCCTAGCCCTTTGACTTTGGGCTGGTCCATGTGACTTGCTTTAGCCAACAGAATGAGGTAGAAATTAGCCTTTGCCTCAGAAGACCTCACATATTTCCTTTTGTCTTGCTACAGCTCCACTATGACTGTGAGAAGAATATGCCTGGCTAGCCCACTGGTATAAGCAGTATGAGAATATGGGGAACAGACACTCTAGCATCACAGCCTGATGCTACCCCATCTCAGTCAACCTGCACACGTGGAACAGTAAGCTGAGCCACCCAGTCGTACACAGTCCAGATCAGCCAAACCCCAGCCAACCCCAGACCGGAGAGTGAGCCCAGTTGAGAACCTCCATGCCACCCAGCCCTTGTGCATGCTCTTGCATGCCACTGAGAGTTTTTAGTTGTTTTTTACACAGTATTATTATAACAAAAGTAAGTTTGTTTAAAAAAAAAAAAAAAAACTAAGAAGAAAGTTATTTTTCCCCCATTACAAGGAATACTTTCATTAAAGTTGAAAAGAGTTTAACCTATGAAGACACTGAAGGTTTAGACTGCCATATGCATTTGTAATCTCCAAAGCCCACTTATCGTCTGGGACAGCATTGGTGTTTAACGAATGTTTCCATATGTCTGTGTGTCCGGGAAGTGTTTTTACAAACACTGTAAAGTGCCTCACTAAATAAAGAATTTTCTGTCATGGGAAATAAGGTGGCATCAGTTGTATTTCATTTCTAAAATATAATAAAAGACATTTTTTATTGAACAAATAAGTTAATTAGAACTTGTTCACATGAAAATGGCAAAAAGGTGACTCCAACTGGTTTGGTTTGCTGGCTTGCAAATTTAGAATGTCTAAGGATAGAACGGGGTTGGACAAAGTGGTCAGGACTCAGACCCTGGCTCCCTGCTCCCATCCCTTGCCCCTTGCTCTGGATTGCTCTGTGTTGAAATCAGAGGTTTGCAGGAATTTAACCCTGTATTTGCTCCAGGACAATGGTCTAGCATCAACCAATTCAGTGTTTGCAATGACTTTATAGAACATAAGTACCTTAAATAATAAGCATCAACTCTCTGTGTGTGTATGGTGTTTGTGTGTACATACTCAGTTTTGATTTTGATTCCTTGCCTATGCCAACTTTGAAGACACAAATTAGAAAGCCACAGATTAAGCAAGCACCAGTAAGAGCAAAACTTGACAACTTATAGCGACACAATGAAGGAAGCTGCAAGAAGCCCTATACACCAACTCGAAGACCCAGAACATGCAGCATTAGAGAGAACACACTGTTTATCACAAATTATTGACTTCCTATTGTGTGCAAGTCTCTTGGCTAAGTTCCTTAAGCGGTGTTACAGCACACACCTGTCCTTGAGGAGTGTATAATCTAACAGGAAAGATAAATCACCTCTTACAGATACTTATTGCCGACAAGAGAGGTCAGTGCTGAAAGACTATCAACCCCAAATTAAGTACCACCAGAGAACAGAAGGAGGGAGAGTAGGACCACTTTGCTATTTCACTGTGTGACGCGGGGAAAGTCACCTTTTATTTCTGGGCTTCATTCACTCATTCAATCACTCATTCATTTATTCATTCAAGTAGTTACTGAGCACCTGCTATGTGTCAGATAGGCCATGTGCTTGGCACTGTGATTTTTAAAAATCTAGGTTTGTTATTAAAATTTGAATTAGAGTTTCATGAAAAGATCTCCAAGGCTGAGATTTAGGGGCCAAGTTTGCAGATGACAACCTGAAGTTTGAGCTGTTTAAGACCCACGTGACAGTGCCTGTGTCGCCAAAGCACTATACTGGAGATACCTCCATAGAGCTGTCCAGTGGGGTGGCCCTGACCAGCTCCCCACAGTGACCAACAGCTCCACACTCAATGGGATTTTACTTGAAGAAGTTTGAAATATATCCAGATTTTGCTTCTGGCTTTGTCAAAGAAACTGGATATTAAGAACTTATGTGCCTTTTATTGGGAAAGGATAAAGAATGGGGCATGGTGATTGGGCTATAAATGACTTTTGCACTTCTGAAAATACTCCCCTAGTGAGGAACACACCTCTGATCTGCCCAGTGGGACAACTCAGAAATTGTAGTTCTGCTTCAAGCTGCTTTCTTTTATGCTCTGGGCTGGACCTTCTTTCCCTGCTCATGGTCTGTGGATAAGTGGGCTGACCCTGTGTCATCTGCTTTGCTTAGCTCAGTGTTTCTTAACACTACTCTAATGGCACTAGGGCACTAATTAAAGCAGTGGCACTAATGACATTTGGAGCTGGTTAATTCCTTGTAGTGGGGCTACTATGTGCAATGTAGGATGATTCATCGTGTCAGTGTCTACCCACAAAATGCTAGTAGCATGTCCCCAAAATGCCTCCAGACACTTTCCAATGTCCTCTGGGGTGTTAAATCATCCCAAGTTGAAAGGCACTAGCTTAAGGCAACACAAAGAGGCCAGGGCAGTGTGTAGGATCTTACTAAGTTAGGACAAGTTAAAGCATTCACAGAGCACACGGCCCAGCTGCTAAGGCTGGCCACATGGCATGGCCCCTGACTCTTGTGAACCTGCTCTCTTGTTTAGGTAACCGCCTTCCTGCTGGATTTGCTTGTGCAGGGTTTCTGGCTGTTTTCATCTTTCCCACAAGTCAGGGAACCTTTGGGGTGTTGGACATGGAGGCCTGGCTTGTGATTCAGGAGACTCAGTTCTTCCTTAGCAAATGGCACTTCCTCCCTGTGTCTCTGTCCCCCCATCCCTAGAGTGCCACTGCCTTGTCATCGTTATGGAAAATTAACCGGCGTCATCCATAAAACCCAACCAATTGGAAACTCAATTCCTTTCTTGTACAGTAAGCAAAATAAGAACCACTGTCAGTGGTTTTAGGTGAGGACTCAGTGATACGATGTCCAAAGAGGGGCAAGCAAAACCCCAAAAACCCCTGGGAGCTGCAGGAGCAAGGACTCTGAAGGAACAGGGCTAAGTTAAAATACAAACTCTGCCATTTCTGAGATGCCTGGCCTCAACCTCTAAACCTCAGCTTCCTCATCCATAAAATAGAGATTAAAATGTTACTTACCTTCTTATCTCCTTAAATGAGAAGACTTGAATAAAGCCTGCAGGAACCCACCTGGCTCACGGTAAAGACACACGCCCCACCCGAAAGTAGAAACGTTCTTGGGAAGTGACTTGCAATCTGACTCTGTGCTTCCTGCCCTACCAAGCCCCACGTTTCTGGACACCCTCCCTCGGCCCCTGGCGCCTCCCTTAGTAGTTGCCCTGGTATCAGCAACAATGGGCAAAGAAGCTCAGGCCAAACTCATTGAAGGATTGTGCTCACCGAACCTTGCCAGTCTGGACATTTCTGAAAGCTGTCTGTGCCTGATGCTTCTTGAGAGATGAGAAGTAAGAAAAGTTCTTGGGTAGCGTGTGACAGAGGCTTCTGAAGTCTCAGGACACAGCAAACAGCAGAGGGTTCTGAAGTCACAGGCAATGTAGAATTTCTATTAATTTGATCGTAAGTCACTCTAAAGCCAGAAAATGCTGTCCCTGGAACCTCAGCCTTCGGGGAAGCTTCTAGTTTTGACATTCTGTCAGCACATGCTCATCGGTCATTCAGTCAGCAGCTAATGCACACTTACCCTGAGCTAGGGCCAGTGCGGGGGCAGAAGGTGAGCTGTGGCCCTGCCCACAGTGAGCTCAGAGACCAGCCAGCAGCAAGCAGAATGCTTTCCGTCTACCTTGGCTTCAGCCTTTAGGCGCTCTGAACACACATCACCTGCCCCAAAGGCAGCAAGCTCTGGCTGGTCAGAGACCTTCCAGGGCCACCTCTGTGAACTCCCTGTCTCTCAGAACTCTGAGGGTATGGAAGGGCCACTTGGGAAGGAGTCAAAGGTCGGATTTGGGTTTCGTCTCGGCCACAGTCATCTGTGTAACACTAAGAGCTTCAGTTTCCTCCTCTGCAAAGTGGAGGCCACACCTGGTCTGCTCACAGCCAGGCTGTTGTCAGGGTGAAAGGAGATGGTAGAAGAGCAGTGGCTTTGCAAATTGTGGTGATCTGGGCCAAAGTAGAAACATTAAAGAATATTTTTTTTTAATGCAAATAATTTAAAACTAAAAAGAAAAAAAGAAACAAGCAAACAAATAATTGCCCAAAGCCTATTATAAAAAGTGCCAAGGTGCTTCCTTCCTGCCTACTTGCAAATTAGCACAGATGGAAGTTTCACAGACCAGACCTTGAGGTTTGTTGAAATCCATGATATTTCACAGGGGCAGATCGGGGGCTGGTGAAGAAGGATGTCTTCCATGCAGGGACATTGAGGAGCCCCCAGAAGCTCCCTTTGTAACCCAAAATATCTCTTCTCACCTCCCTCACTCACTGCCTTCTAGCCTCAGATTCCATATTAAATAGCAGTTTATCTATATTTTTAAACTCAATAGGCGATATGGTATATGTGTTGAATTTGTCAATGTTTAACACAGCTAATCACTTGCCAGTGCATTAGGGGAATTTGGTAAGAGTTCCTGCCTCCCCAGGATGAGTTCTGAATCCCACATTCCAGCTTCCTTTATGCTAAGGTACATCATGTGATTGGGCTCCAGAGCAGACTCGCCCTCCTGGGACCATGGGTTGAATGACAGCCACACAGAGAGTCAGGCTGTGCTTGGAACTCAAACTGGCAAGAGCAAAGGCAAATACGGCCATTTCCAGGAGAGTCAGCAGCGGACATCTAGGGCTGGAGCCCAGAGCTGGCACTCCTGCAGAAGCTTGTCTGCATGGCAGTGGGGTTGTGGTGCCACTTGGGTGTCCTCCTTGGGGAGGCGCCCCAAACCTTGCTTTCTTGTCTGTGTGTAGCTTATGGGAACATCCACTTCCTCTAATAAAGTCTTTTTCTGTGGGTTTCTGATTTATTTGTGGCCAAGGACCACCACCCCCAAAATTAAGCATGGGATGCATCTACCACCTTGGTGTGGGAGGATTATCAGAGTAACCTTCCTGACTGACAAGAGGAGTGGAAAACACTACAAGCCTTCACAGGGAGAGTAAATTGAAATGAAAGAAAAAAATTGCAGAAGCAGAAAGACTGGAAGTCGGTGGGGAGCAAAGAAAAGATAGGTATTTGTGTCTATGTGTAAAGAAAGCAGCTCATGCTGATTAACTGCCAGATTTCTGCCGTGCCCATCTTCTGCCCTTGCCCTGACCCACCCTGTATTGCTGGGAATGGTTTCTCAGATAGATTTTGTCAGTGATAGCCCTGGTGGAAGGTCAGAAGAGAGAATGAAGACAAGGTAATGTGCTGTTTCTCCACTCCTTTTCTCCTCCCTCCCTCTTCTCTCTCTGTCTCTCTCTGTCTCTGTCTCTGTCTCTGTCTCTCTCCCTCCTGCCCTCCCTGCATCTTCTTCATGGTCCCACCACCCATGGGCAGTCCTAGCTTCTGGGTACTGACCTTCTCCTCCTCTCTCCTATAGTCCGAGGATGAGGGTCTCACCTTCCTCCAGGCTGCCTCACAGGCTGTGTGGTCTCTTGGCCTCTGTCACATGTGCCACTAATTCCCTGTACTAAATATTCTCTCACTGAAAGACTCAGAATAATTTCTGACTTGAGGACTGACCCCTGACTTTATGAGTTTGAACAATTTGCCAGTAACAGTTTTGCTTCAGCCTGGCTCTGGTTACTTAAACACCATTATTGTTACTACTGTCAATGGTACCGATGCTAAATTTATGTATACCCTAATATATCCAAAAACAATGTGTGCAAGAACACAGCACAAAAACACTGCAGACCATGAAAAGAAGAATCATACAATAATCATACACTGGGACACTTTGCTGAGTCACTATGCACATGCCCACCGGGCCATTGCTCAGCAAGTCAGCTTGGATTCTGCAGATGTGGAACTGAGCTTGGCACAACTCCATGGGCGAAGCAGACATCTGTTCAAGGCAAAGGCAACAGTCCTCTGAGACACACCACTTATCACTTGTTCTTTCAATCAAACTTTAAAAATAAATACACACACATAAACACACACGTGTATATATAATATACTATATAATAGTATATATAAATAATGTATATATAGCATAGCATTATATATTGTACTATATATTATATACTGTACTATACTATACTATATAATATACTATGCTATATATCATACTATACTACATTATACTAAATATTATATACTGTACATATAACATATAGTATATTATATTACATAGCATGCAATATTTATATATGTACATATACATGTATATATATGCATTTATATATATTACATGCTTATGTATATATATACAAAATACATATATGTGTGTATTATATACACACACATATTTTATATATACGTACACGTGTGTGTATATGAGAAGAATATGAAGCCATAGTATCTCTGGACCTGCATTTATCAATTTTCTATATTTAACAGTTGAATTCTTGTGGCAATTAGTAGATCCTTCATTTATGAAAACCTGATGCCTCTGCAGGAGATAAAGAGAACAATCAGATATTTTGGAAGTGCTGTTTCTCTAAATATACAGCCAGTACAAGCAGCACCATGAACTGCTGAAACAGCCAAAGAATCAAGTAACCGTGCAGGGCTCTCAAGTGGGGGAGTGATTCCAGATTAAGCCAACAAGGGAGTGCAGTGGTGCCTTTACCTCCTGGTGAACTGGAAAGGGCCAGGATTTCAGGATGGGCGCCTCCCCCACTTACCACTTGAAATGTCACCTGCAAGGCCCATGAGCAAGGTTTTTCCCAGAGCACAGGATGAGGACAAGGAGGTTTGCCTCAGGGTGGCTCCGTGGCCAGATCTGCTCACGCTTCCTCTCCGAACCATTGTCCCTGGCACATCAGCAGATCTGCCCTGCGCCTCCTAGCCAGCCATGCCAGGAGGGACCCTGGCCTCAGCAGGAGCAGGTAAGACTTTTCCTGGTCTTACTAAGACAAGGATTTGAGTGCAAATGCTTTATTTTAGGTGTAAACCCGGGAAACGTCAACAGGTAAGTAGGGAAGTACAAGAAGAAGAAAAAAACCAATGGAAGGTGTGCTAGAGAACAGATTACAGGAGTGGACAATGGGTCTCTCTCTTGCTGGATATATCAACTATTTTTGAAGTGCTGTTTCTCTAAATATACAGCCAGAGAACCCCTGGAAGATGGTGGAATTTATCTCAGGTACAGCACCAAAGTGAGGGTGTTTATCCTCCAACTCCTGTCCATCACCAGCTGATACCAGGAACACTAACTTCCCGGCACTTCTGGGTGAGGGCTGCAGGTAGTCATCACAGGATGAGTCAGCACCTGTGGGACAGTGGGCAGACACGGGAGGGATGCCCGCAGCATCGCATCCACCACGGTTGTCTTGGCTAGATGTCTCCCTGGAGTGGGCACTTTTGATTGGCTGTCCTCCTGATTGGTTTTTCCTCTTTTTTTTTTTTTTGCTTTGACCTCGACCCTCTGTGCACTTTCTAACTGCCTGGTTTCTGATCTGATGCCAGGCTTAGACATACCTGCTACCCACTTCTGTAGCCTCTGACTGCCCATAAGGCCAGGCCACTGTGTCATACTGACCCTGGTCATGGGCATTTCCCAAGTGTACACTTGGAGCAATTAATCATCCCAACTCAGAGTTTAACAACCAGCACCCTGAGAAGACAAAAATACCTTGATTTATAGCACTTCCTATATTCAAGTATAAATACTCCCACTGTGGTGAATTTCAAGACGTAAAAGTGATGTCACAGTTGGGAGGGGGTGTGGGGTAGCATACCGTATACTGTGTAGTATTTCCACTCTATAAAGACAAAGGACAATAAATAATCACAGAAAACAGGAAAATGTAGTAAAATAACAAGGAAGTGATGAATCATACTATTTATGTATTTATAATACAGTGTATTTAATTATAACTAACTTTATATAATTTAATGAATAATAATGGCTGTGTTTAACAACTAGCTCATGATTTCCTGAATATTTAACAGTTGCTTCTCATGAGCTGCTACATGCCCACTTCAGCAGTTAGAATCATGCCCAGCAGCTGGGTCTTGAGAGGCCGGGCATTGTGGGTAAGCCCCAAGTGGGCTATGCCAACCAGCTGTTAACTGCAAAGCTGGGAAGCAAGACAAGTGTGAAAACTACAGTCTGCCACCCAGGGCAGCATCCTAAGATGATTGGGGACCGAGCTTCATCAAGCATTAGCTGGGTTTGCCTTTAAGAGACCATATCCTCCCCATCTCTCTCTCTCTCTCTCTCTCTCTCTCTCTCTCTCTCTCTCTCTCTCTCTCACAGGCAGCATTATCAGTTTCCAATCAGAGAGAAACGAGCCTAATCTCTAGGCTTTGTTAGAATTTTAGATCCTCTGTTCTCAGGGCCTGCTTTCAAGAAATGGGATGAAGTATGAAACGAGGGTAGAGCAGCAAAAATTCATAGTTCTCTGACGGCACTGTCCTGATGACAATGTCTTAAGGCAATATTATTTTTTAAATCCATACTCAAACCAGAGTTAAAGATCAGTCATTTATACACTGTCAAAACTTAGAGCAACTAGGTTTCTTCTTCTGGGGATATATGCACACGGCCATTGCCTTGGTTTAATAGGTCCCCTGGTTGCTAATACCCTGAGTCACCATCATTCTTTTGTTAACTGCTTGGAGCTAGGGCAGAGTCTCTTCTGAAAACTGGGTCATTGGGAGCTTCTTTTCTATAAATCCTGTCCTCTGTGTGGCCAGCCAGAAAAGAATGGATACTCTCAAGATTCCAGAAGTTGATCTGGTGGGAGAGGGTTGGGGGGACGTGGTAGGTGCTTCTAGAAACTCAGGCCTGAGTCATTTCTTCCAGGACAACTTTGACTATAAGGGTCATGCGGGACTCAAAAGCCATCAACAAAGTGGTAATGAGACCCCAAGCTGCCTAAAGTCTCTCGCCACCTAAAATTAAAAGCTGCCCTCAAAACGAGTTAGCATAGCAAGTTCCACTTCTTTCTTTTGAGACGGAGACTCACCGTCTCAATGGCATGATCTTGGCTCACTGCAACTTCTGTCTCCCAGTTCAAGCAATTCTCCCTCTTCAGCCTCCCGAGCAGCTGGGATTACAGGCATGCGCCACCATCCCCAGCTAATGTTGTATTTCCAGTAGAGAAGGGATTTCACCATGTTAGTCAGGCTGGTCTCGAACTCCTGACCTCAAGTGATCTGTGCACCTCAGCCTCCCAAAGTGCTGGGATTATAGGCATAAGTCATTGCACCTGGCCAAGTCCCACTTCTTAATAGTAGGCCATGAGTTCCCTTTAAAATCTGAAAATTCCAGCCCCTGGCCAACCCCTAGACCATTCAAACCAGAGTCTCTGGAGGTAGGGCTCCATATTAGTATTCTCTGAAGACCCCAGGGATGCCAGTGTGCAGCCAAAAGTGGAATCACAAACTCTGCCACGTTAAGGATTGTGAGAAATCCATGACCTCCCACAGCCAGCAATTCTACCATGCAGAGACAAACATCAGGATTATATACAAAGTATGGTCAGTTATGGCTGGGTGGCCCATGCCTATAATCCCAGCACTTTGGGAGGCCGAGGCAGGTAGATCTCCTGAGGTCAGGAGTTCGAGACCAGTCTGACTCACATAGTGAAACCTTGTCCCTACCAAAAAAAAATTAGCTGGGCATGGTGGCGGGTGCCTGTAATCCCAACTACTCAGGAGGCTGAGGCAGGAGAGTCACCTGAACCTGGGAGGTGGAGGTTGCCATGAGCTGAGATCACAACATTGCACTCCAGCCTGGGCATCAAGAGCGAAACTCCAACTCAAAAAAAAAAAAAAAAAAAGTATGATCAGTTATGCACTTGAAGAGTATTTTAGGGCAGGGGTACAGCAAGGTAACAGAGCTGGACTGTCTACACTCCTACACCCGTCTGTTGTTGGTCAAGAAAGCTCCTGGAGGAGTTAAATCCCCAGGGCCGTCTGAATCTCTTTGTGCCTTTAACCACTGGCAGTACCCTACCACAAGAGAGGCAGAGGTGCTGGCTGCTGGGAATGAAAGCTCATCAGGACGGGGGATGTGCGGGCAAAGCTCTGCGTCTGTGCTGCGACGGGCACAGCCCAGCCCAGCTGAACTTGGGCCAGTCACCAAGGCCATGGTGGTGCCTTCCGCAGAGTTAACCTTAATTCTTTCCATTGGATGCTGGATGCTCACTGACCTTGTCTCACTGTGTTGAATCTGTTCTCTCCTTATCCTTGATAGATCACTCGGAAAACCAGTGCTAGTTCGGAGGGGGGAATGATGATTCACTTGTTCAACACCGTCCCATCACCAATGGGTTGGATAAGGGAGATCCCAGGCGCCAGGCCATGCCTTTGAAGTCTTGCCCACACAATAGCAACTCCCCCTCTCTCCTTCCTCTCCTAAGGCAGTTCCAGTACCACCTTCTTTTCCCTCCTCCCTCAATCCTCCCCCTCAACTTTTGTTTCTGTTGGAACAATATTGCTCACAATGCACAGGTGGCTGTTCGTTGAACCCTCTCTTCCATTTTCTAAGCGCCGATAATTACCCACGTCAAGTTAACATGTGGAGGTAAATAATGTAATGTGGCTTCAGGGATATTACCCATAATGTGGTTTTTGTTTCCTCTGACTCACTAGCAAAACAGAGAGCATTGCTTCTCCTCCTGAAGGGAATGGATCGTTCTGGAGGACATATAAATAAGGTTTTTAATTTAAAAAATCACTTCTGAGCCCTGCCGCTAGCATCCCTCTTCTTTTGAAGAGGGACAGGAAAAGGCAGCCTGCGAGCCCAAAGCCAGAAGTCACATGCTCCAGCACCATTACCAAGGGCCAGCCCCCAACAAACACCAAAAGCCTTACTTGCAGATTAAACAGGAAGCTTTCTCCTGAGGCTCCTACCTCAGGGCTGCAACTGCTTACTGCCGATTAGCATTTACACCTGAAAAACGCCAGCAGTCATTTCCACGTGAATTGTCACCTGGCCCCCCGGGGAAGACCCCAGGTCCAGGTGGCAGCCCACTGGCTTCTCCCTTTGCCATCGGACACCCTTCAGACCAAGAGAGTGGATGGAGTTAACTCATTAACTAATGTAACCCAGCAAGTGACTTCCATAGACAGAATTCGAATTTGGGGCCAGCCCTGTGATTCGGAACACCTCCCAAATGGCGATTTATGTTCCCTAGGGTTGAGCGCTGGTCCCTAAGGGATGGGCACTGTAAGGATTATTGCTGAGTTTTAAAATGAGGAAACTGAGACCAGCATAAGAAAATTAAATGTCAATTTATTTAACTCCGGGCGAGGTTCCATGGTCCCCGGGAAAAGCGGCCGGGGAAGTCGTGCCAACTTCCTGGGCCGTGGGGTTTTTATGGCTAGGAGGAAGGAGCAACAGCTGGGTGCTCTGACTGACTCCAGGGGAGCGGGATTGAGACGGGGCGGGTCGCTATTGGTTGGCGGGTTGTTGGGCGGGTTTTCAGGTGGGAGAGCCGGCGAGGAGCCTTGCATCAGCTGGAGCCTTCCAGCGGAGCCATGCGGCAGAGCCAGGTGCCCAGTGCAGAGCCTGGTGCCGGGTGCAGAGATGGGTGTGTCCAACCTCCCAGCGAGGCCACCACCCTTGCATCCGCTGATTCCCTCAGCTCTGAGGTGCATGTGGGCCTCCTCCTCACTCTTACTCTGAGAGTAACGTGAATAGAACTCTAGAACTATGAATAATTTAAAAACTGGCTTCAGTCCCCTACCTGCCAACAAACTGGGGCAACCTGAGCCGCCTGAAACTGTGGGTGAATGTAATGATAAATAAATAATCATCCACTGGAACATTGCAGGGTGCCCAGGAGCTGAGCACACGCATGGGTTATCCACCCACACATCCCTGGAAATGGCAAATGCAAAGTGCACCCCTTCCTGTCAACCTTGAACATTCGTTTCTGGGGCACAGCAGTGAGGAGACCCTAACAGGGGATGTGAGTCGGAGTATGTCTTTACTACTGCACTGCCATGTGCTGAGACCCATGGTATCTCCTTCCATTTCCAGAGCTCTGTCTTTCCAGTTCCTAGAGAAAAGCATCCTCAGCTTCATTCCCAAAGGCAGGATAAAGCTAAGGATGCCTCTCTCTAGGAACTGGCTCCAAAAAGAGCAGAGGACATCTAAATTGGAGTAAACACGATGATTTAAAAAGAAAAATGAGTCAGGGCACCTGGGAAGAGAAATAAACACATTATTTTATTTTAAAGTTAATTAAGTATGTTTTATTTAGTATCTGCCAGGTGAAATGTATTGAAGGAAATATAGAGCCTTTTTTTTTTCTTTTTTTTTTTTTTGAGACAAGAGTCTTGCCCTGTCTCCCAGGCTGGAGTGCAATGGTGTGATCTCGGCTCATGCAAACCTCGGCCTCCCAGGTTCAAGCGATTTTCCTGCCTCAGCCTCCTGAGTTGCTGGGATCACAGGTGCATGTCACCATGCCCTGCTAATTTTTTGTATCTTTAATAGAGATGGAGTTTCACCATGTTGGCCAGGCTGGTCTCGATCTCCTGACCTCATGAGCCACCTGCCTCAGACTCTCAAAGTCCTGGAATTACAGGCGTGAGCCACCGTGTCCAGCCAGAAATTTAAAGTTTAATAAATGCTTAACTTCAGAAGATTTGTGAATCTTCATGTCACGAATGAATAAAGGAGACATGAAGAAGTCAAGCAGAACTCTCCACGTCCTGCCTGCACATCTTCTTTAGAGTGACTTCTCAGCTCTTTTTTGTTCTCCATTTCTATTCCTGCTGTGGCCCTTTGTGTCAGACCTGGGTGGTGCACCGCAGCTCAACTCAACAAGTGTGCATCAGATTCCAAGTATGTACAAGGCAGGGGTCAGAAAGAACCAAGACGTGGGTTCCACCATTAAGGAGCCCAAACCCAGCACTGAAGAGGAATCTGGACTGAGGCTCAATGCTAATTCACAGTGGAATGCTCTGCGTGCCGTAAGAAGAGAGGGTAGGTTCAAAATGATGAGCAGGGATTTTGCTGCTTTTTTCCTGTTTTTTAAATGTCTTTTTTTTCTGATGACGAAAGTAAAAATTCATTGGAAAATACAGTAAGGATAAAAAACAGGCCGGATGCGGTGGCTTATGGCTGTAATCTCAGCACTTTGGGAGGTAGAGTCAGGTGGATCACCTGAGATCAGGAGTTCAAGACCAGCCTGGAGCCTGGCCAACATGGTGAAACCCCATCTCTACTAAAAATACAAACAATTAGCTAGGCATGGTGGCAGGCACCTGTGATCACAGCTACCCGGGAGGCTGAGGAAGCAGAATTGCTTGAACCCGGGAGGCGGAGGTTGCAGTTAGCTGAGATCGCACCATTGCACTATAGCCAGCAACAAGAGCAAGACTCCATTTCAAAAAAAAATTTTTTTAAAGACTTAGAAGCGAAGGGATTAATATATGAAGGATCAAGCTGATTCTTATGTGATCCATTAGACAATCTCTTTCCAGATCTTTAGTTACACCTCACAGTATTTTGCTTGAAGATAACTTTTAAACTGAACTAGAGATTTTCTCATCTGAAAAAACACATAGAGGAAAAATACTTTATGCATCAAAGCAATTGACCCCAGATCAGGGAGACCATCAGCACTGAGCATTTCTGGAACTCACAGACATCTCAGGGTAGGTTTGTGACTTCAGCAAGTCACAAACTTGGACTGAGATTCAAGGAAATTTTATATATGTTTGAAGGGTCAGGAGGCCCCAGCTGTTATAAGGTTTATGTGTGATGAAGAGATGACCATTTGCTTCAATAAGTGCATACTCATTGTATGTGAGCAGATAGCCCATGTTGCAAAACAATGTTTCTATTTCCTGACTGACTATCTTTATCGGATGCTCTCCAACCAAAATAAAGACATGACAGGCAAGACGGGAGTTACAAGAGAAGCATTAAGGAACTTGTAGGACACATGGAGAAGGAATAACATTGCTCTGACAGGCTATCCAAAAGGAAGGATCAGGAAAAAGGGAAAGGCAGAGATAATCAAAGATACGTGAATTGATCTGTACTGAAGAAAGTCATGCATCTTGAGATGTTAAAAAAACTAGTAAAGATAACTGTAAAATCACACACAGGCCTATGTTGATGAATTGCTAAACTTTAAGATAAAGAAAAAACTCCAAAAGCTCTCAATTACAAAAACATATTAAAAATGAGAATATAAAGGCTGTAAGGAACTTCTTATGCAAGACACAAGTCTCCAGTGCTGTAAAGGAAATAACTGAAATATTTGACTACATAAAGACTAAAAGTCTTATAGTGTACCATTAAATCTAAAATGGAACGAAATTCATTTGCGACATATGTAATTAAATAAAAAGTCTCAAAACTGATAGCAAACTTAACAAAACATACCTCTAGAAAAAGCATGGGGAGAGCATAGAAATAATTTTTATCTGTTGCCCAGGTTGGAGTGCAGCAGTACAATCACAGTTCACTACAGCCTCGACCTCCTGGGCTCAAACGATCCTCTCACCTCAGCCTGCCAAGTAGCTCGACCACAGCTGTACATTACCATGCCCAGCTATAATTTTTAAAATTGAACTTTAAGTTCTGGGGTACATGTGCAGAATGTGCAGGTTTGTTACAGAGATATACACATGCCATGGTGGTTTGCCACACCCATCAACCTGCCATCTACATTAGGTATTTCTCCTAATGCTGTCTCTCCCCTGTCCCCCATCCCCAACAGGCCCCATGTGTGATGTTTTCCTCCCTGTGTCCACGTGTTCTCATTGCTCGACTCCGACTGATGAGTGAGAACATATACTGTGTTTGGTTTTCTGTTCCTGTGTTAGTTTGCTGAGAATGATGGTTTTCAGCTTCATCCAAGTCCCCACAAAGAACATGAATTCACCCTTTTTTTATGGCTGCATAGTATCCTATGGTGTATATGTGCTACGTTTTCTTTATCCAGTCTATCATTGATAGACATTTGGGTTGGCTCCAAGTCTTTGCTATTGTGACTAGTGCTGCAAAAAACATACATGTATTGTTCATTTTTCTGAATTGCGTTTCAATTAGAATGTTCTACTCTTATTACTTGGAGTTTTTAAAAGCATGAAAAACACATCCTTAAAGTAGACTCTTATTTTCGAAGTAACAGAGGAGGGCTGCATTTTTCATCATTTATTTATTCCTCACATATTAATTGAACGCCAACTAAGTAACAGGTATTATTTTAGGCATTAAGAATTCAGTCATGAACAAAATAGACAGTATTATCTGCCTTCATGGTATTTTACACTCTAATGAGTAGGAATAGGCCATGCAGATAATAATAATATTACTCAATACTGGCATAACACTATTTATATCTATTAATTCACTATGAAGCAGGCTCTACTATCTCCATTTTACAGATGAGGAAATTGAGGCACAGAACGTTAAGCGACTTTCCGAAGGTCACTCAACCACTGCACTGGTTTACCTCCAGGGTCCATGCTGTTAATCAGTGGTCCTCAACCTTTTTGGCACCAGGGACCAGTTTTGAGGAAGACAATTTTTCCATGGACTAGTAGGGTGGGGTGTGATTTCAGGTCTCAGGGTGTTTCAACTACATTACATTTATTGTGCACTTTATTTCTACTATTGTTACGCTGTAATATATAATGAAGTAATTATATAACTCAACATAATGTAAAATCAGCGGAATTCCTGAGCTTGTTTCCTGCAACTAGACAGTCCCATCTGGGGGGTTATGGAGACGTGACACCCGAATGTGTTGCTTATGTCCAGTCTACTCTGTAATCTCATTTTGGTTGCTATCACCGCAGAAAATCCTGCTTCACAAAGATAGGATGTTGGAAATGGAAGCAGGCTATTCAGTGCTTTTCTGGCCATGTCAGGATATTCTGCCTTGACTCTTGACTTTCATCAAGAACGTAAGGAGATTTGAAGTTTTCTCAAACATACTTTTAAGGCCACCATCATTTGCAATCACAAGCAGTTGATCTTCTTCCAGTATGGACAAAATCGATTCCCCTGGCTTATTCACAAATGGGTCATGGCTCCATTCCTTCCCAGTTTGGGGGTCCTTTGTTGTTGGAAAGAAATGCTCAAGCTCTTTTGGAAGCTGAAATAGGTGATCATGCACCAGCTGGGAGAAAGAAGCCCTGGTTCACTCTCTTTCAAAATCTCTGCTAATGTTTGAAACACATCAGAAATCCCAATGTTCATTTGTTACCCTCATCATTCCAGTTTGGCTTTAAAGGCAGCCACTTTGTCTGCTGACTGGAACACACCTGCCACTCTCGTTCTCCCCTGAAGTGACAGACTGACTTCTTTGAGCAGGTTGAATACTTCATACCACTGTTCTGTGACCCACTCTGCATCAGTGAAATGTGCTGCCAGTGGTGACCGTTTTTGTAAAAGGAATCTCTGGAGCAGCTCCTGTAACTCAAAAACTCTGGCCAGTGATCTACCTTTAAAAAGTCATCTCACTTCTAGGTACGAAAGAATATGTATATGCTGTGTCCAGCTCCTCACAGAGCTGTGTGAGCACATGTGAGTTAAAGGTGTGTATTTTAATGTGGTTGATAATTTTAATCACTTTCTGCAAACGTTATTAAGTTCAGGGGACATTTTTTGGCAAGCGAGCATTTCTCTATGGATGATACAGTACATAGACTCACTTTTAGAAGCAACCTCTTTGACTGTAGTAGTGAAACCAGAAAGCCATTCAGTCATGGCTGCTGCTTTGTGCATATATCAGCACAAAATGACCAATTCGGTTTTCCTCATATGTAATCATTTAAAGACTTGGATAGTTCTGCAGCTGTGGTGTTGGTTGGCAACAAAAATGCACATAACATATCCTCATGCACAACCTCCTGAAAAATCTATTGCATAAAAGCAAGTATTGTTGCTTGGTTGTGAACATTGGTAGACTCATCAACCTGGATTGCATACCATGATGATTCCTTAATCCTCTCTAACAATTGTGCCTCACTATTTTCACCAATTCTTCTAGTTACGGTGCTAGCTGAAAGAGGGACACATGCCACTTTTTGAACTGCAGTATCTCCTAAAAGTTCACAACACATGTCCTTAGCAGCAGGCAGGCTCAGCTCTTCACCAACAGTAAAGGGCTTCTTAGCTTTAACAATGTGGTTGGCCACTGAGAATGGTGTTCTCAGCGCAGACGCAGTGGGTGAAGTGATGGCCTTCAATAATCGCTTCTGTTCTTCAAGTTTGAGTTTCTTTTTTTTAACTCCAAAGACTTGTCTTTTAACCCAGAGTGCTTGGTCTCTATGTGGTGAAGCAGTTTTGAAGGTCTCAGGACTTCATTGGACAGCTGGTTGCCACATATTATACAAAGTGAGCATGGAGAATGTGAATCGCCTGTTGCATTGAGCCTGTAATTTAAGTAGGTCTCAATATTTTCTTTCAAATGCAGCTTTCTTTTTGTTGGCAGTCTAAGAGTCTTCTGCTGTCTCATCATTGGGCCTTTCCCCCTTTACAAAGAAGCTCTCTAATGATGTTCGTTTTTTACTCACTTTGGCTTGGGTTAGCTTTGGAATTTCCAAAATCGTCACTGAGACAAGTGCACAGTGCAGGAAAGAGGTGCGGATGGAAGTGCTAAGTGAAATAACGGGCAGGCCACACGCAGACTAAAATAAACATTGAATTCTGACTTAAAGCCCCAGATGCAACTGTACAACTGAAGTATGTCAACTCACCCGCCATTATAAAGTCTGCCATTATAAAGGCAGCCCAGATGCAGCTTAACTGTCACTTGCCATTCACTGATAGGGTTTTGATATGAATCTGCAAGCAACTGATCTGTTATGAGCTCTGTGCAGTCAAACCTCTCTGCTAATGTTCATCTGTATCTGCAGCCACTCCACGGCTCTAGCATCACTGCCTCAGCTCCATCTCAGACCAGGCATTAGATTCTCATAAGGAGAACGCAGCCTAGATTCCTCACACGTGCGGTTCACAAGAGCATTTGTGTTCCTATGAGAATCTAATGCCGCTGCTGATCTGTCAGGAGGTGGAGCTTACGTGGTAATGCAAGCAATGGGGAGTGGTGCAAATACAGATGAAGGTTTGCCTGCTTGCCTACCTCTCACCTCCTGCTGTGTGCCCTGTTTCCTAACAGGCCATGACTGGGACTGGTCCGTGGCCCGGTGGTTGGGGACCTCTGCTGTTAATCATTTTGCTCCATGCTGCAGAATGTCAGATGAGTGAGTGTAAGCCTGACAGCGGAAAACAAAGCAGGGAGATGAAAGGAGTGCAGGTAATGAGGGGAAGGGGGCTGGGAGGCTGGATTTCACACTGGGTGGTAAGGGAAGTCCTTACTGAGAAGATGGCACTGGAAGAGAGGGAGAGAGCCACGTGAGTAGTGGGGAGGAGTTCCTCCAGCAAGGAGTGGCAGGAGCAGAGGCCCCAAGGCCGGCTGTGCTTGACATTCTCCAGGAATACTAAAGAGGCCAGGGCCGCCAGAGCAGGGTTGATGAGGGGAAAGGGGAAGAAATAGAGATGGGGAGTAAGAGGGTCAGGTGGTACAGGGCCTTGAGGCCAGGCTGAGGACTTTGGACGCTGTCTAAGTGAGATGGGAGTTACCAGAGAGTTTTGAGCAGGGAATGGATATGGCCTGTTATATTGGGAGGAATCACTCCTGCTTCTGAGAATAGACTGTGGCGTGCGGAGAGGGGCAGGCACAAGGGTGGAAGTTAGGAGAGCAGTCATCCTTCCACCAAAAGTTCCAGATGAGAGAGAAAGGCAGCCCAGACCCAGCAGTAAGTGGAGGTCTTGAGAAATGATTGGATTATGGATTTATTTTTGTGGGACATAAAAATGATAAAGGAGTCAAAATTTGACTCCGAGTTTTGGCATATAAGCCAATGAAAAGATGACATTGCCATTTACTGAGCCAGGCGTTGCTGCAAAAAGAGAATTTTGGGGGTAGAGGAGATCACAAGTTTGGTTTCAGATATTGTTATTGACTAAATGTTTACATCCCCTTCAAAATGCATCTGTTGAAATATAATCCCCCATGTGAGAGTATTTGGAGGTGAGGTCTTTCAGATGTGATTAGGCTATGAGGTTGGAACTCTCATGAATGAGATCAGTGCCCTCATAAAAGAGGCCCTGGACAGCTCTCTCGGCCATCTAAAGACAAAGCAATGAGGCACCAGCTGTAAACCAGGAAGGGGCCCCTCACCAGACACCAAATTTGCTGGCACCTTCATTTGGGACTTCCCAGTCTCCAGAACTATAAGAAATAAATTTCTGTTGCTTACAAGCCATCCAGTCTATGGTATTTTGTTATAGAAGCCTGAACATAATAAGACAAACATGTCTGTTTTGAGATGATTATTTAACATCCAAGTCGGGATGTCTTGCAGGTATTTGGATATTAAGTCGTATTTAGTGAGAGGTCCAGGCATTTCGAAGGTTCATTTTATGTGCAGGAGGCACACATGAGCAGATAAACAACATGAAGCTTCTCTTTGTTGCAACACTGGGTTCAAATTAGTCAATGTTTCTGTCCCTCTGTCTCAAATAACTAAGTTCTACCACAGCCAACTTTCAATTAGCCACGAAGCCTATGGTTCATCTCCGAGGACTGTATTCAAAAGTCCAGGTGTCACACCTTCCTCTAGGCTGTCCCAGGACTCCAGGTGAATATGAGCTTCATCTGTCTTCTTTGTCCTCAGTGTGCAGTAATGGAGATGCTGCCAAGCACAGGTGGTGGCTAGAACACCGGCTGGAGAGAACAGGCAGAGCCAAGCAGGGAAGTGCGTAGTATTCAAAAGAAAACAGCAGCAATGTCGGGTCGCACTTTTATGCCACACTCCTGCCTACGGCTCCAGACAGATAGAAATAACTGGCCACAGGCTGTTCATTCTCTGGCCCTGAAGGTGTGAGGCATCAGGAGCAACTTCGTCCAATGTAAACAAGGAACTTAGACCCTCAGAGGGGTGTTGCCCTTGGAGTATTTGTGTGATGCGTGTCATTGACACCTGGGTATTTTTTGTCAGGGTTACATACAGGGCTAAACTTTCTCCTTCCTGTTATTCTCCAGCTTAGTCAATATCCTCGAATAAAAATGAACTTATTCATCTAGCAGGAGAAATCAGAGCTGAGAGGATGTGGCTGAGGAAAAAAGCAGAAAGACAAGTGCACTTGGCAGTTTGCCAAGGTGAGTGCGTCATCACTGCATTTGTTACAACACTGAAAGAGCGCGAGAATGTGCTCACACGGTGCCTTTACATAACAGGACATAGAAGGGTTAAACAACAGCATCCTAGAAAGGCGGAAAACAAGTTCTTTCAACACCAGCAGCTGCACTTGGAGTGGAGTGGGGTAGTGAGAGGGTGCAACATGAAACTGGAAATAAGCCCCACAAAGAAAAAAATCAAAATTCTTCTCTCCTGCTTAAAATGTTGAAAGATTTTTAATCAGCTGCCTGAGAGCCAGCAGCCTTCTGATATCCCAGAGCTGGTAAATAAGAAGTAATATTTTCATATTACTAGTTAGAAAGTTAATATTAAGAACAATAAAACGTATCAACCAATACTGGTGATGGTGATGATTATTGCATTGAGTGCTCCTGGGGCCAGGCCCTGCTCTAGGTACATGAATATCTTTCATCTTCAGGAGTCCCTTGGCCAGTTCCCCGCTCTATCCTTCCCAGTCCATCAGCGCATACAGCACAGAGATCGTACCTTCCTCTCCGAGGAACCTTCCTTCCCTGGCTTCCAGGACAGCACGATCTCCGGGCTGCTCCTTCTAAGTTGCCTGCATCGAAGGGTTTCTCCCCACCTCCCTAATTCTCTAATGGGTAGTCTCCGTGCCTTAGTCGGCTTAGGCTGCTTTAACAAAGTGCCATAGGGTGGGGACTTAAACAACAGAAATTTATTTCTCAGTTCTGGAGGCTGGCGGTCTGAGGCCCGGGTGCCAGGTTGGCTGGGCTCTGGTGCTGGTCCTCTTGCAGGCTGAGCCTCCTGACTTTGTGTATCCTCACACGGCAGAAAGAGCTAGAGGGCTCACTTGGGTCTCTTTCCTAAGGGTACTCGCCCCATTCATGAGGGCCCAACTCTGGTGACCTAATCACCTCCAAAGAGACTTCTCACCTAATACCATCCCATCAGGGGTGAGGATTTCACTATAGGAATTTTGCTGTATACAAACACTCAGTCCATTACACATTCCATCAGACCCCAGGCTCTTCATTCTTCCCATCACTTCCAAGATGACCTCAGCTGAGCTGAGGGTTTGAATACAATGTACACAGTAACAACTGCTGAATTCTTACCTCCAACCCAGATCTCTCCCTGCTGGGATGCGAATAGGCACTTCAAACCAGGTGCAACAAACTGAGCTTGTGATTTCTTTCTAAACCTGCTCCTCACCAGTACTCCCCAGATGCCGGGCCAACGCTCTTACAGGTGGTCATCCTCAACTATTCATTCTGTCTGTCTCTGTCTCTCTCTCTCTCTCTCTCTCTCTCTCTCTCTCTCTGTGTGTGTGTGTGTGTCTTTCATAGACACACACACACACACACACGCACACACTCCAGCAGCTCAGCTGACTCTCCCTGAATCTCACCACTTCTCTCACCTCCCTGATTAGTGCCTGGTCCGAGCCACCTCCGTCTCTCATTTGGGTTGCTGTCATGTTGCCCTCTCCCGTAGCTACCCTTGCCTGCTCTCCATCCTACCATAAATCTATCTTTGACTCAGCAGCCAGAGTGATTCCACTAAGATATTTCAGAGCTTGTCCTTCCTCTGCTCAAAATGCAGCCCCCAGTGAGTCCACATCATCCTTAGGGTCGCATGCAGCGTCCTCACTGTGCCAGCAAGCCCTAGCCCTCCTGGCACGCCCCCGTACCTGAGGCCCTCTCCTCCTCCTCTCTGCTCTCACCTTGGTCCAGTCACACCAGCCTCTCCTCGGGGCACCCTCAGCCTGGGCTTCTGTTTACCTGGAGGTCTGCGTGGCTCACTCCTCCACTTCCTCCAGGTCTGTGCTGGCAGGTTGTTTTTTCAGGGAAGCCTTTCCTGACCATCCATATGACACTGTCACCTCCGCCTCCCTGTCCTCCCTAACCTGTATTCCTATTCTCCAGAGCACCTGTTGCTCCCTGACATAGGACACAATTCTTTGTTATTTTCTCTGCTCCTCTCCCTAGAACATAAGTCCCATGAGGTCAGGGAGTCTGCTTTGTTCACTTCCCCAGCCTCCTTGTCGGGAGTGCCGCCCTGCACATGGTTGCACTCAGCAGATATTTGTGGATGACTCCAAAGCAACCCGAAGGAGCAGGAAGGTGACAGGAAGAGGGAAGTGGAGCACGCCACCCCGAGTGCAGAAAGTCAGCAGATGCACTGTCAGTAAGAAAACCAATGAGGAGTTCATCTTCCTCTCAAATCATTACCAGGAACCAGAGATTTTGAACATCCGTGAAAAAATACTCAAACGTTGGACTATGTTAAAAATAACTACTGTAATTGCTACGTCATTTTGGCAATACACAAGTAAGCTTTAAATTGGTACATTCTCATTACTTCTCCATTAATAAACATTATATTCTACATGGAAGTTAATTTAGAGAATTCCCAATAACAGAGTTGGCCTCAGATACATGCAGAATTAGTGAGACAGGTTCACTCCAGGAGTAAGTTCTTAATTATTCAGAATCCTTCATGTTTGGGCCGTGAAGCTCAGTGTGTGTCTCCAATGCCCGTGCATAAACAAATGACTTTAATATGGACAGCACAGTGATTGTGAAGACCAAGACAGAATTTGAGTCACTTCAATCCCATGTGACCACTTGGAGATTTTATGTTTAAGATTTAAAACAGCAAAACCAAATGCAAAGGGCAAGGCATACTTATTTTGCTTAATAAGTAAAAATTTTAATTCATACATAAAGTGTTTCACCAAACTTGAATGATATCTTTAAAATTGCATTTTAATTCTTCTTTTTAAATTAATTGCTTTAAAACTACTGAACAAATAATTTGTTATTTTTTTATTACTGCACAGTTAATATTGAATCTTTTTATCCTACAGAGGAGGATGTGTTGAAATAATGGCTGGATGTCAAATAGGCAGCTCTGCTGCTAGGAAATGGGTATTACCACAGTATCAGCATTTTACAGATGAGGAAACTGAGGCATAGTGGGCTGATGTGGCCTTCCCCAGTGGCAGAGCAGGGAAGTGGCAGAGCAAAAAGTTAAAGCCAGGCAATCGGTAGCGGTCACCTTTCCTGTAGCGGTCACCTTTCCTTGACATGAATTCACTTCCATTTGGATGTGCAGCTGGTTGAAACCTGGGACACTCACTTATGTTTTATTTATAGCTGTTTTTATTTATAGCTATGTTATTGGTTGCGCCAGCTCAAACATGCTTAAGTTAATATAATCAAAATAAATTCTTTGAACCTACGGCCCAGTGATTCTACTCTTAGAATGCACCCAAGAGAGAGTTCAC
The DNA here is from genome assembly GCF_048565385.1 of Saimiri boliviensis. NCBI lineage: Eukaryota > Metazoa > Chordata > Mammalia > Primates > Cebidae > Saimiri > Saimiri boliviensis. Next base: position 78,276,966 of record NC_133457.1, read on the forward strand.
ACCATACAAAAGGATATACAAGAGTGTTCATAGTAGCACAGAAGCCAGACACAAAAGGGTATAACATGATTCCATTCATAGGATGGCAAAAACAGGAAAAACTCACTGATGAATATAGAGGTCAGAATGGTAGTTGCCTGTGGAATTATTGACTGAGAGAAGAAACTAGGGAATCTTCTGGAATACTAGCAGGGTTCCAAATCTTGATCTGGTTATTAGTTGTACAGGTATAGAAGGACCGTACACTCCCAACTGCATTTTAGGCATTTTATGCTTGTTACATCTCAATAGAAAAAGTAAAGAATAAATAAAAGAATCCTTCAGATACTGCAAAGGAGAAACCCTGGACCGAGAAAACGGTTGACATTTCTGGTCCCTCTCTTATACCTGGGCTTGGTGTACCACACAAGCAACTCCCATGAAGACATGGTACCAGGCTCATCAGGGCCTGTTTCCAACCTCCTAGAAGGACGCTGGGCTGGGATGGTACCCAGGCAGGCAAAGAATCCCACTGCCGAGAGTCAACCAGCCCTTCCTTTGACCTTGGACGATGGAGAACAGAGGAAATGCTCAGGCTTAAAGGGCAGAGCAGGACAGGGCAGGGGATACTGTCTATAATCTTGGCCATGCCAGTTGTCACAGTCCAGCAGTTGGTGACATCACCCCCGGTTCCCACGCTGCAGGAAGGTGAGTCCTGCTCAAAGGGCAGCATTTGCCAACAGCTGACAGGAGGAAGCTGCTCAGGAGCCAGCCAGTGCTGCAAGGTGCCACTCAGCAGTGAGGGAAGAGCTGCCAGAAGACACTGAGTCCCGTCTGAGGGCTCCTGAGTTGAGCAACTGTGGGAGGGGACAGGAGGTGCAGGGGGATGTGGAATTAACACAAAAAACAAAGTGACCACAACAGGACACTTCCAGCACCTCCTATTGCTGCAAAGAATCGTGGCTCATCTTTCCTGTTCAGCTCTCTTCAGAATCTTGATGTATTTCATTTTTCTTGCCCCAACCTGACCATATAACACCATTTTCTACTTGAAATGGCTTTCTGGGAGAATTTTTTTATTTTTATTTTTTGAGACAGAGTCTCGCTTTGTTGCCAGGTGCCAGGCTGGAGTGCAGTGGTGCGGTCTTCCAGGAGAATTATTTTTAGCAATCATACTAAAATTTTCTATCTACATTTTCCACATCTCTCTCACTTCCTCTAAAAATAAGAAATGATTTCCAATGGAGAAACTTTTTTTTTCCAGACGGAGTTTCTCTTGTTACCCAGGCTGGGGTGCGATGGCGCAATCTCAGCTCACTGCAACCTCCGCCTCCTGGGTTCAGGCAATTCTCCTGCCTCAGCCTCTTGAGTAGCTGAGATTACAGGCACGCGCCACCATGCCCAGCTAATTTTTTGTGTTTTTAATAGAGATGGGGTTTCACTATGTTGACCAGGATGGTCTCGATCCCTTGACCTCGTGATCCACCCGCCTCGGCCTCCCAAAGCGCTGGGATTACAGGCATGAGCCACCGCGCCCGGCTGGAGGAACACATTTCTGACTGCAGAAATAAACTTAAAGTTTTACACAAATATTCCCATTGCCCTGCACCTTACACAGACCGCAATCAAGTAGTCTAACTCCACATTCTTAAGCAACAAACATTCCGCTTATCCCAGGATCTAAACAATGGCCAGCACTTGGTGACTGAACAACGAATGCTTGGAAATAAGCAGCTTTCAATTATGTACACTGCTTGGACATTTTTTCTAAAGTACCTAGGATATAATTCCAAAATAATGTAGCACGTCATACATGCCAGTAATCCCATGGGAAGTTTAAAGAGTCACCTTAGTTGTGAGGTCTCACAAAAATAAGACCACAAGACGTTTAACATTTCCTCTGACTCTTTGAAGCTCATCCTGAGAAGCCTCAGATCTCCACCTCCTGCTGACTCAAATGCCAACAAGTGCCCCACATCATGCAGGTGCTCCAGGAATGTCTGCCAGTCAGTCCCCGGTGGTAAACTTGGGCTCACGCCGCTGCAGAGAGAAATCCCTTCTCAACACGGAAAACAAAGACTCGGGATTTTCTTCTTCATTACAGAATAACTATGCTTAGAAGTTAATAAATGTAAAAAGGATGAGAAAATTCAGGAGATAAAGGCATATGGCTATTTCTCAACACCCAAAGCTGTTCAGTTAGTTATTCAACCACAATTGCCCAAGACAAACAAGCTATCACAGTCTGAAGATCTGGCTCATATAGGAAGTAGATTTTCCTCATCATCTCCATCATCTAGGGAAAATCCAGTCCTTTTTTAATCAGATCAAGTTGAGGGTAGGGCAGCTGACCCGCAAGAAACCGCCTATTCCATATTCTTGGGAACCCCCTGGTGCATTCTTATGCTGCTAAAAGATGTTCATTATTGTAAAAGAAGACATTTTACAGCTCAAAAGGCAATGTTCCCCAGAGCACAGGCACTGCAGTAATTTGACAGAGGTCTCACGCTGTCACAATTAGCATGACTGAGTGATTTTCCAATTTGCAGAATGCCTTGGGAAGAAAAAAAAAAACCCACCCCCAAGAACACCACTCAGAAATAATCACAAGGAGCCCTCTTCCCATCCCTGCCTCCCTCTTAGGTCTCAGGTCTCCAGAGCCCTGTCTCACACTCCCCGTGCCATCCCTCTGCAGATGGTACAGGCTCAGAAAAAGGGCCTCTTCTTCTGCCCTCTAGTGGTTGACACAGATCAGCGTCGAAGCCCCCATTGGGTACAGCCCTAAGGGTTATGGGGTAGCTAACATCAACTCACACAAGCCTCCTTTAGGCAAACGTTCATTGCTGTATCCCAGTGTCTGGCATGGTGCCTGGGGCACAGCGTGGTCTCAACGTATATTAATTGAAGTAAATTTAAAAATCAACTATTTGATGCTTGCACACAGGGACATCAGAGAAATGTAACCAACCATTGGTGCTTTCAAGGTGCTTAAAAACTATTACAAAAACCGCAGTAATTTTGCACCAACCTAATAGCTGATTAGATGGGGGTAAGCAGGAGCATCTATCATTTTCCCAAGTCACATCAATCCAGTGGTACAAGCCAGGGCTGTGGACCTGGGTGATAAAACAGTTGCTGATGCCCTTCACCAGCAAGTTACTGAAATTAACCCCTATTTTTCCCGCTTCTACTTTCCAAAAGTAGCCATATCCAGCCTTTTGGAGGAGTCACAGCTGCCTCCCCTCTCCCATTACTCGTGCCACAGCCCCAGGTCACTAGGAGTCCAGCTCCCAGCCCCGTCTGTGCTGAAGCCCCTGTATTCCCGGCCCGGCCACTCCAGGAGGGAAGGTCCACAGCCCTAGATTTTCCCATCTGGGACATGTCCCCTCCGCTGTGCCACATCTCATGGTCAGATCGCAGTCCCAGGCTGCCTGGGGATTCAGAGCCTTACAAAGCCCTTAATCAAAGGACCAGTTCCTCACTTAAGTGGATATTTTGGTCCAGTCCAATTCCCCTTTGCTCTCTAAAGACATGATATGCAGCCCCCCTTTTTTTAAGACTGGAAAACAAATCAGCATCACTCTTAAAATCTACCTCTGCCAACCCCTGCCAGGGCCCTGGGCCTAAGCTTGAACACTTCAAAATCCCTTTAGCAGGAAAACGCCCGCCCATGGCTAGAAATTAAATATTACTACATGGCTTTTATTGAAAACCCTACATGCAAGTGTTTCAGGGATCAGCTCAAAGAAAGATGCCTTCTCTATAGTTGTCTTTTCATCTTCTTCTGATCCTAAGAAAGCAGCCATGTCCTCAGCAACTTGTCCTCATACCCTGTTTTCAAAGGAGAAAAGTGGGGCAGAACCCATACGTTCACAAAATTCTCTCTTATTAAGGCAGAAGAGTCTTTCCCAGGGTCCTCCAAAGACTTCCCTTTATATCCCTGCGTCCACGATGGTTTATATTCAGCCCCCTGCTCCCGCCAGTAGCATAAGAACTGATCCTCTACCCAGCTCCCTCAAGGGTAGAGGATCTCCTCCCAGATTAATTGAGTTAGGATTGCTTTAGCAAGGAATGTGGAGGACTATGTTTGCATAGGTAAACGACTATGTCTGCAACCATCACCTGAAAGTACCTGCAATAAAGGGCACTGATTATCTCATAAAACAGGAAGGTCAGACGTGGGCAGCGTCAGGGCCCATAGTTCACTAACTAAACTGATGTGGTTTCTCTGTGATTCTCTCAGCTTCGCTCTTGTGCTCACTAGATTGCTGACATTGCATTCTCATCTATACTGTCCAAACACAGGCACAGGATGTCGTTCCTCTGTGTTACTCTTTTAACATAGAAGAAAACCCTTTCCATTAGCCTTTAGCTGACTTCCCCTCTGGTTCTTTTGGTCAAGATTGGTCACATGCTCATCTTAGCTGAAAGAGTGTCTGGGAAAGCTAGAATCCAATCCGTTTCAGAGTAGGAGGTATCCTTCTGCCAGCAAGGAAGGAAGTCAAGGATGGCTGTTGAACAGAAATATAGCAATTATTAATCTACTATAAGTATTATAAATATTCAGAATAAATGGCTCTCCACAAGGCTGTGCCAGTTGGAAAGAAGTTCATGAAAAAGCCAGTTTGCAGTCATGTACCCCTTGAATGAGACACAAAACCAATCCTTTTGCTACATTATTAAACTCTGTGGGTGATGCATAAAGATGGCTCAGTTCAAGCCACCAGTCTTTATTCCTGAGGAACACCAGTTCTTTGCCTTTGACCTTCACCTTGGCCTATTTTTCTTGCTGAGAAGGGCAAGCCCATCTCTTAGCTATAAGCCAGGATGCCTATGACAGTAAATCACTAAACAATTCCCCTTAAAATGGATTTAGGAAGCGCGTGTACAGACTGAATATGCATGGCAGAGCTTGGGAGTGAGATGAATAGACACAAGCAGTGGGTGGTTTTCACCCTAGCCCTGAAAGCTTTATTAAGAATCATTGCTCACAAGTGCTTGCCAGGTCGTTAAGACTAATTACATCCTGAGAATAATGAACCACATCTTCACAGATTGATGTGGTAGGTTTTACAGTAAAAAGCTACAGCTTTATCTATGTAACACCTCTATTTTTGTAATGCTCAACTTCCTCTTTGAGGCTCAGAATTTGAGACTCCCTAGCAAAATACATGACCACTGACTCCATTGATTGGTGAAGGAATGGGGGATGCAAAGATTGCTAGAAGCCTGGTGGATCCCAGGATTTCAGGACCAAATCTTCTTGAAACATTATTACCACTCCCTGAAACCTCATTGTTCCTGCACAAACATACCTAACTGCCTTAACACCCTGGGGGATAGTCACTCTGGTTCCTAGCTTACAGAAGAGGAAAGCTGAATCTCCCCAAGCTTTTGCAACCTTCCCAAAGTTATGCCTTTTAGAACCTCTCAAAGCAAAGCCTTGACTTAACTCCAGGATTTTCTAACCCTAGAGTTATGCTCTTTTTCCTTTGTTCATTTTATGAAAGTTAGCTGAGAATTGCTGCAAATCAGGCTTTCCCCAAATGTCTCTGTAACCCTTAACCCCAAGTGTGTGTGGTTTTCAAGAGTCAAGATGTCAAATCAAATAACACTCCCTGCTCTCAAGGATTCAACTTTGCGGCTGCAAAGGAATGAGCAGACTTCAGGCAGTCCCATTTTAAGTGGTAAAGTTAAAAGGCAAACTCTTCTAGAAAGAGCAAGGGACTCCCTACATCCCAGACAAGATGGAAGAGATCCTCAAGAGGATTCAATTTTGCCAGACAGAGAAGAAGCCTTACAAGGGCCTGAAAGTTCAAAAACATCATAAACGTGTGGCGGTCACAGAGCAGTGGCCTAAATGTGGGGATTCCTGAAGCAGTGTGCAGCTCTCCACCTCTCTCCATTCGGCCCCCCAACCAGAAGGTTGGCATGTGTGGGCGGCATCTACCAGCTTCTTTACCCTCTGGCTTCTGCTTGGTTTCTGCCAGTGCTATAATAAATATGGCATCAGCTGGCTATCTGGTGACAAATTGAATACACTGGCCCCTTCCATCATGCCAGGAACAGCGCCTTGTCCTCACAGCGACCCGCACATATTGCAGTTAGGGATGTGCCCTCCCTGCCAGCAGCATGTCTGCCAGAGCCACTGTTCTTGAACTTAGAAAATGCACAATCCACTGCCATTGTTTCCCACACAATGTTGCTTCTGCTCAGAAAACATTTTACTGCAAAGGGGCTATGGCAACGGGCACACACATAGAATTCACTAGACTTTCTACGTGCTCCATCACCCAGAGGCTGGCTTGATGTGTGCTGGAATGACCTGCCGAAGGCTCAGGAATGGCACCAGCTGGGAGCCAACACTCCATACGACTGGAATGTTGCCCTAAACAACATGCTTTCAACCAGCATCCAAATGTAGTGCTCTCTCTGCCATAGCCAGTAAGCAAAAGTCCAAGAATGGTCCCTCTTACTGCTATATCCTACTTGAAGAACTTTTGCTTCCTGTTACTAAATGTTCTTGGGTTCATTTAGAAGCACTCAAAGGATGAATGATTACTCCAGAAATACAGTATTGAGACACCAGGCGTGGCTAACATTTCAGATTTTTCCTGGGAATGTAACCTAACTGGTATCATCTCATGATGTAGTTGCTGATGAGGCTTTGTATATTCTCTAAGTTTTTTCCCAGATAAGGAGGAGGGATGTTGAGAAGGCAAAAGAAATGACTCTGCAGATGCCGTCCGTTTGATGCCTTCTAGACTTTTCTTGTCTTAGTTGCTGCAGCAACAACAAAAATGCCATAGGGTGAGTGGCTTAAACAACAAACATTTATTTCTCACTTCTGGAGGCTGAGCTGTCCAAAGATCAAGGCACTGGCAGATTCGGTGTCTGGCAAGGGCCCTTTTCCTGGTTCATAGATGGCAACTTCTCTTTGTCTGCACATGGCAGAAAGAGGGTAAGACAGCTCTCTGGGGTCCTTTTTTTTTTTTTTTTTTTTTAGGCGGAGTCTTGCTCTGTTGCCTGGCTAGAGTGCAGTGGCGCAATCTTGGCTCACTACAACCTCTGCCTCCCGGGTTCAAGTGATTCTCCTGCCTCAGCCTCCCGAGTAGCTGGGACTACAGGCACGTGCCACCACACCCAGTTATTTTTTGTATTTTTAGTAGAAACAGGGTTTCCCCATGTTGGCCAGGATGGTCTCAGTCTCTTGACCTCGTGATCCATCTGCCACAGCCTCCCAGGCGCCCTGCCTGTAATCCTGCACTGCCATTACAGGAGTGAGCCACCATGCCCAGCCTCTGGGGTCCCTCTAATAAAGGCTCTAATCCCATTCCTAACAGCTTGACCCTCATGACCTAATTACTTCCCAAAGGCCCAATCTTCTAATGCCATCACATTGGGGGTGAGAATCTCAACATACAAATTTTGTGGGGACACACTCAGTCCATACCACTTCTCCTCCATGACCTCTCCCCAGGAGGTCAACCTGTGTGGACCACATCCAGCAGCTCCCTTGGCCTCTGGCTTCTTGCTGCATTTGGCCAGCAGGGCTACTCAGCAATAGCTTAGAGGGATGAGAGGCAGGAGTTGGAGTAATTACTTCTCTGTGCTGTAATGTTCTATGGGTTTGAACAAATGGATAATGTCAGTGTAATGTATCTGTCATTACATTATCATAGTTTCTCTGCCCTAAAAATTCCCTGCACTTTACATATTTATCCCTTTTCTCTCTCCCTGAAATCCTGAAAATCACTGTTTCCATAGTTTTGTCTTTTCCAAATCATCATAATCGTATAGTTGGAATCAGAGAGTGTATAGTCTTTCAGGCTGGCTTCTTTCACTTAGTGCTACACATTAAAAGTTTCTCCACCATTTTTTTCACAGCTTGAATAACAATCCATTGTATGGGTGTACTAGTTTGTTTATCCACACACCTATTGAGGGACATCTGTGTTGCTTCCAATTTAGGGCAATTATGCATAAAGTTGCTGTCATCATTCATATGCAGGTTTTTGTGTGGACACAAGTTTTCAGCTCATTTGGGTAAATACTAAGTAGCATAATTTCAAAATTATATGGTAAGACTATGTTTAGCTTTGTAAAAAACTGACAAACTGTCTTTAAAGTAGCTGTAACATTTTGCATATCCTCCAGCAATGAATGAGAGATTTCTTTTTTATTTTTTAATTTCAATAGGTTTTGGGGGAACAGGTGGTGTTTGGCTACAAAAATAAGTTCTTTAGTGGTGATTTTTAAGATTTTCGTTCACTCATCACCCAAGCTGTTTACACTATACCCAACGTGTAACCTTTTAACCCTTACCATCCCCCATCCTTTCTCCCAAATCCCCAAAGTCCATGGTGTTATTCTTATGCCTTTGTATCCTCATATCTTAGCTCCCATATATGAGTGAGAACATACGATGTTTGGTTTTCCATTCTTGAGTTGCTTCCCTTAGAATCTAATTATATCCAGGTTTCTGCAAATGCCATTATTTTGTTCCTTTATATGGCTCAGTATTATTCCATGGTATACATATACCACATTTTCTGTATCCATTCATTGATCGACAAGCATTTGGGCTGGTTCCATGTTTTTGCAATTGCAAATGGTGCTGCTATAAACATGCATGTATCTTTTTTGTATAATGACTTTTTTCCCTCTGGGTAGATACCCAGTAGTGCGATTGCTGGATCAAAGGGTAGACCTACTTTTAGTTCTTTAAGGAATCTCCACACAGTTTTCCATAGTGGTTGTACTGGTTTACATTCCCACCAACAGTGTAAAAGTGTTCTCTTTTTATCGCATCAACATCAATATTTATTATATTTTGATTTTTTATTATGGCTATTCTTGTAGGAGTAAAGTGTTTTAATTTGTATTTCCCTGATAATTAGTGATGTTGAGCATTCTTCCACGTGATTGTTGACCATTTGCGTATCTTCTTTTGAGAATTTTCCATTCATGTCCTTAGACCACTTTTTGATGGGATTGTTTGTTTTTTCCTTGTTCATTTGTTTGAGTTCTTTGTAGATTCTGGGTATTAGTACTCTGTCAGATGTTTAGATTGTGAAGATTTTCTTCCATTCTGTGGGTTGTCTGTTAACTATGCTGATTATTTCTTTTGCTGTGTAGAACCTTTTTAGTTTAAGTCCCATCTATATATTTTTGTTTTTTATTGCATTTGCTTTTGGGTCTTTGGTCATGAAGTCTTTGCCTAAGCCAATGACTAGAAAGGTTTCCATATGTTATCTTCTGGAATCTTTATGGTTTCAAGGCTTACATTTAAAGATGAGAGGTGAGGATCCAGTTTCATCTTCTGCATGTGGCTTGCCAATTATCCCAGCACCACTTGCTGAATAGGGTGTCTTTTCCTCACTTTGTTTTTGTTTGCTTCGTCAAAGATCAGTTGGCTATAAGTATTTGGCTTTATTGCTGGCTTTCTTTTCTGTTCCATTGATCTATGTGCATTTTTCCAGGAATTTATCTATCTCCTCTAGGTTTTCTAGTTTATGTGTATAAAGTTGTTCACAGTAGCCTTAAATAATCTTTCGTATTTCCATGGTATCAGTTGTAATATATCTTGTTTCATTTCTAATTGAGTTTATTTGGATCTTCTCTCTTCTTTTCTTGGTTAATCTCCATTTTGGCCTATCAGTTCTTTTTATCTTTTCAAAGAACCAGCTTTTTGTCTCATTTATCTTTTGTATTTTTTTGTTTGTTTGTTTCAATTTCATTTAGTTCTGCTCTGACCTTTGTTATTTCTTTTCTTCTTTTGGGTTTGGGCTTGGGTTGTTCTTGTTTCTCCAGCTTCATGAGGTGTGACATTAGATTGTCTATTTGTGCTCTTCTCAACTTTTTGAGGTAGGCACTTAATGCTACGAACTTTCCTCTTAGCACTGCTTTTGCTGTATCCCAGAGGTTTTGATAGGTTGTGTTATTAATCATTCCATTCAAAGAATTTTTAAATTTTCATCTGGATTTCGTTGTTGACCCAACAATCATTCAGGAGCAGGTTATTTAATTTCCATGTATTTGCATTGTTTTGAGGCTCCTTTTGGAGTTGATTTCCAAATTTATTCCACTGTGGTCTGAGAGAGTAGTTAATGTAATTTCCATTTTCTTAAATTTACTGAGACTTGTTTTGTGGCCTATCATATGGTCTACCTTGGAGAATGTTTCATCTGCTGATTAATGTGTATTCTGCAGTTGTTGAGTAGAATGTTCTGTAAATATCTTTTAAATTCTTTTGTTGTAGGGTATACCTTAAGTTCATTGTTTCTTTTTTGACTTTCTGTTTTGATGACCCATCTAGTGCTGTTAGTGGAGTATTAAATTCCCCCACTACTATTGTGTTGCCATCGATCCCATTTCTTAGGTCTAGTTGTAATTGTTTTATAAGTTTGGGAGCTCCAGTGTTAGGTGCATATATATTTAGAATTGTGGTATTGTTGGAGTAGTCCTTTTATCCTTATATAATGTTCCTCTTTGTCTTTTTTAACTGTTGTTGCTTTAAAGTTTTTTTGTCTGATGTAAGAATAGCTGTTCCTGCTCACTTTTGGTGTCCATTTGCATTGAATATCTTTTCCCACCTTTTTATCTTAAGTTTACATGACTCCTTATGTGTTAAGTGAGTCTCCTGAAGAAAGGAGATACTTGATTAGTAAATTCTTATCCACTCAGCCATTCTGTATCTTTTAAATGGAGCATTTAAGCCACTTATATTCAATATTAGTATTGAAATATGAGGTATCATTCTATTCATTGTGTTATTTGTTGCCTGAATATCTTGTGTTTTTTCATTGTGTTATTGTTATATAGGTCCTTGGGATTTATGCTTTAAGGAAGTTCTAATTTGGTGTATTTCAAGGCTTTGTTTCAAGACTTAGCATTCTATTTAACAGTTCCCATAGTGCTGGCCTGGTAGTGGTGAGTTCTTTCAGCATTTATTTGTCTGGAGAAGACTGTACCTCTTTTTTCATTTATGAAGCTTACTTTTGCTGACTACAAAATTCTTGGCTAGTTGTTTTGTTTAAGGAGGCTAAAAATAGAACCCCAATCCCTTCTAGCTTGTAGGGTTCTGCTGAGAAACCTGCTGTTAATCTGACAGGTTTTCCTTTATGGGATACCTGATGCTTTTGCCTCACAGCTCTTAAAATTCTTTTCTTCATCTTGACTTTAGGTAACCTGATGACTGTATGGCTAGGTGATTATAGTTTTGTGATGAATTTCCTAGGTGTCCTTTGAGCTTCTTGTATTTGGATGTCTGGATCTCTATCAAGGGTGGGGAAGTTTTCCTTGATTATCCCCCCAAATGTTTTCCAAACTTTTAGATTTCTCTTATTTCTCAGTAACAATTGTTCTTAGGTTTGGACATTTAAAATAGTCCCAAACTTCTTGGAGGCTTTGTTCATTTTTTTAATGCTTTTTTTCTTTGTCTTGGTTGGATTGAGTTAATTCAAAAGCCTTGTCTTTGAGCTCTGAAGTTCTTTTTTCTGCTTGTTTGGTCCTTTTGCTGGGTCTTTCCAGTGCATTTTGCATTTCTCTGAGTGTGTCCTTGAGTTCCAAAAGTTGTGCTTGCTTTTTATTGATGCTATTTCAGTGAAGAGGTTTTTAAATATCCTGCATCATGTTTTTTATTTCTCTAAGTTGGACTTTCACCTTTCTTTGGTGACTCCTGGATTAGCTTAATAATTGATCTTCTGAATTATTTTTCTGGCAATTCAGAGATTTTTGTCTTGGTTTGGTTCCATTGCTGGCGAGCTGTTATGATCTTTTGGATTGTTAAAGAAACTTGATTTGTCATATTACCAGAATTGCTTTTCTGGTTCCCTCTCATTTGGGTAGACTTTGTCACAGGGAAGATCTGGGATTCAAGGGCTGCTGTTCAGATTATTTTGTTCCATGGGGTGTTCCCTTGATGTGGTATCTTCTCCTTCCTTTAGGGGTGGGACTTCCTGGGAACTGAACTGTAGTGATTGTTTTTGCTCTTCTGGGTCTAGCCACCTACTGGAGCTACCAGGCTCTGGGCTGGTACTGCAGAGTATCTGTAGAGAATCCTGTGATGTGATCCATTTTCAGGTCTTTCAGCCATGGACACCAGCACCTGCTCTGGTGGCAGTAGCAGGGGAGTGAAGTGGACTCTGTGATGGTCCTTGTTTGTGTTTTTTAGTGTGCTGGTTTTGTGTTGATTGGCCTCCAGACAGGAGGTGGTGCTTTCAAGTGCACACCAGCTGTGGTCCTATAAGGAGGATGCAAACTTGCCCTAGGGACACCTGGTAAAGCATTCAGGATTTTCAGGCAGTAAGCAGGGCCATAGAGCTCCCAAGAGATTATGACCTTTGTCTTCGGCTACCAGGGCAGGTAAAAAAAGACCACCAGGTGGGGGTAGGATTAGATGTGCCTGAGCTCAGCCTCTCCTTGGGTGTGGCTTGCTGCGGCTGCTGTGGGGATGGGGGTGGGTTCTCAGTTCAGTGGAGTTATATTCCCAGGGTGATTATGGCTGCCTCTGCTGAGTCATACAGGTCACCAGGGAAGTAGGGGAAAGCCAGTAGTCGCTGGCCTCACCCAAATCCCATGCAGACAGCAGTCCTAAAGGACTCACTCCTACTATGCCCCCTGCAGCAGCACTGAGTCTATTTCCAAGCAGCTGGTGACCAGGGCTGAGAACTTGTCTCAAACCACAAGTCTTCCTGTTGAGAAAGCAAGCAGACTCGACAGTTTTTCAACATCTCAGGGAGCCTGCAGCAGTGATCCAGTGCCTTCAAAGTGTCTGTGGATTCTCTTGGCTTTTCTGGTATGTTCCTGCAGCAGTTCTTAGAGCAAAAGTTCATGATGTGAGTCTCCATGTGCTGCTCTGTTCGTCCGAGCAGGAGCTGTGAGCTAGTCCTGCCTCCAATCTGCCATCGTGCCCTGATACCCTGAGAGTTTTTGCTCCCCATCATCACTCACATTTAGTATTGTCAGACCTCTAAACTTTGGCTATTCTAATATGTATGTAGTGGTATTTCATTATTGTTTTAATTTGCAATTCCCTAATGGTATGTGGTGTTGAACATTTTTTCATATGCTTATTTGCCATCTGCACATCTTTGGTAAGGGATCTATTCAGATCTTTTGCTCATTTAAATTGGACAAAAATCCCATTTTCCAGATGGGCCTACATGAGTTTTTGGTGTCGTTGTTGAGTGTTAAGAGTTCTTTTCATATTTTGGATATAAGTCTTTTATCAGATATTTGTCTGGCAAATGTTTTCTCCTACTCTGTGACTTGCCTTTTCATTCTCTTAGCAATGTCTTCTGCAGTGCGAAAGTTTTTGATTTTAATAAAGTCAGACTTATAAGGGTTTTCTTTCATAAATTCATGCTTTTAGTGTTTTGTCTAGAAACTCATCACCCCACCCAAAGTCACTTTGATTTCTCCTGTGGTTTGTCCTACATGTTTGTAAGTTTCTGCTTTGCATTGAGGTCTATGATCCATTTTGAGTTAATTTTTATGAAAGGTTTAGCGTCTGTGCCCAGAGTTTTTATTTATTTATTTTTTGGGTTTTTTGTTTTGTTTTGTTTTGTTTTGTTTTTGCTTCTGGAAATTAATTGTTCCAGCATCATTTGTGAAAAACACTATCTTTGCTTCACCGAATTGCTCCTGCTCCATTGTCAAATATTAGTTGAGTATATTTGTGTGGATCAATTTCTGGGATTTCTATTCTATTACATTGATTTATGTATCTATTCCTTCACCAGTACCATACTGTCTTGATTATTTAATTTCTGTCTTGATTACTATAGTAAGACTTGAAGTTGAGTAATGTTAGTCCTCCAGCTTTCTTCTTGCTTATTATTGTGTTGGCTGTACTGGTTCTTTTGCTTTTCCATGTAAACTTTATAATCAATTTGTCAACACCCACAAAATACCTGTTGGGATTTTCACTGGAATTGCATTAAATCTGTAGATTAGGTTGAGAAAGTACACATCTTTTAACAATATTGAATCTTGTAATACATGAACACAGAACATCCTCCCATTATCAACATTAGATCTTCTTTGATTTCTTTCAACAGTTTTGTAGTTTTCTGTGTAGATATTGATAGATCTTATGTACATTTTATTCACTTTATACCTTAACTAAGAACTGTTTTTGGTGTTAATATAAATGGTGACACTTTTGTTTTCATAAAAAGGATTAAACAAATGCCTTTTTAAAGCTTAAATTAGCTAAAATGAAGCTTAAATTAGCTAAAATATCATTTGTTTTGCTGCAGAATAAGACTTTTTGGTGCACTGTGCTCGGTTAACCAAAAGAAGGAGCTTTAGGCAGCAAAACAGTGATGCTGGCTGTGTGATTGCTCAGCCTGAAGTTTCTAGAGGAGGAAAGAGGACCAGTGGGTTGGGAAGGTCCTCCAACCTTTCCATAAGGTGGCAAGTCTGAGGTGACCTTGAGAATCCCATAAGGAACCTAAATAAGCCCAAGACACTGGGAAACTTGGCAGAGAAAAGTGAAAACAGGATTATTTCTACCAGTAATCCGTAACTTCCCAAAGCCAACAAGAAAGCCACTTTGGTTCCCAGCTAGCCAGTAAACTCCATTTCTTCCTGTGCCTGCTTTCTAATTCCAGAAACCCCAGGGTGGACACAGAAGTACTTTGTGAAATGTCTTGCATCAATTCAAAGCTAAGACCATTTTCCACAGGCACCTTCAGCTTTGTCCACTACCTTTGTTAGACATGGTTGGCTGGGAAGACATAAAGCCCCCCAAGTTGACTTCAGCAAAAAGGGCGGCTCCCAGGTTCTGTCATAAGCCTGGAGACATATGTTATTTTCAGGTCTCTTAGGATCTGGGATTGGATTGGAAACCCCACAAAAAACCCAGGTGTGGTTGGGAACCCACAGGGTAGTGCCCTTTTAAGGCCTGAAGCTTCTCATGGCCACTTGTCATGACTTTTCATCCTCAGAGCAAGATGGTGGACTAACAAGACTAAACTGTGAACTACGCTCCAAAGTGAGGCTCATACATGGAGTACCACCTCCGCACGTGTGTTAAGGGAGACTCTGTCATCTCACAGCAGTGGTTCTCAACCTTGAGTGGCATCAGAACCCACGCAGTGCTTGTTATAACTCACATTCCTGGGCTGTGCTCCCAGAGTTTCTGATTCTTCAGGTCTCCAGTGAGACCCAAAGCCAACAGAGCCAAAGTTTGCATGTCTGACAAACTCCCAGGTGATGCTCTAGCTGCTGCTCTGAAGACCATACTTTGAGAACACTGGTCAATAAATCTCCTGTCTTGTCCTTTCTAGTTTAGAAATCATCCTTGTTTGCTCATGGGTTCTAAGTGACAGTCAATCACCACCTTCTTTCACCTTATTTGAGAATGAAAGAGACAAATTTTTCTCTAACTCTTTGGCCAAAACTCTTCCAGAGGCCAGTAGCTTCACATCTCTCCCTGTCTCTGCTTGTCTGCATTCCCTGTCACTGAGTACAGTTCTCCTCTCTTCTCCGCCCATGGTGGGAAGAGTGCAGCCTCATCCCTCATGGCAGCTCCAATTAACACCCAACAGAGACCAGCCAAAGCCAAGTTCCCTGGAAAGGGACTCTGATTGGCCAGTTTGGGTCATGTGACTCCATCTTCACTGGAGCAGTCTCTCTGAGGCGAGACAGAGTCAGGGAAGGTGGATAAGCAGCATTCCTGCCTCAGTTATGGTCTCCAGTGTTCTCCATTGTCCGTCAGTAGGTCAGGCTTGCTTGTTCTGCACATCTCACTGACACCAACAGTGGAAGGGCTGATTTCTTCCTGCTGATAAGTTGCAATTGGCTTTGATGAAGTACTCATATATGCAGTCTCCCCAAGTGCGCTGACATTCAGTGACCATCTCTGGAGTATCTGCCAAGTACTAGGAGGCAGAGTACAACTGTCAGAGCCAGGCTCAGGCATCAGAGTGCTCTACCACAAATCCTAGCCACATCATCCTAGTCCCTACTTCAGGATGGCTATGGGGACCTGAGGGATTAACCCACATGTGTGCTCATTGTGCTTATCGTTTTGCATGCACACATCTATTCACTTCTCGTGGTAGACATAAATCATCAGTATTACCATCCTATTTTATGGATGAGAAAATTGAAACTTAGAGGAAGAAATCTGCTTAAGGGATTAGAACCCCCTGTCTGTCCGATTCCAAAGTTCATGCTAGTAAACTCGATGTGGGATTGTCTCCCCAGATTGTATATGCCAGACACACATGCTGCATACTTACAAATATACTATATCATTTAATAATATGTCCACATTGCACAAATACGAATATGGGTATGTATGTAATATAAATGTGTGTGTGGTTAATAAATGGCCATGCCAACTGACCTCAAACAGCAAGCAGCCTGCAGTGCTGCCTACTGAGTTTAAACAACTTCCCAGAAAATAAATATTCAGACGAGGACACTCATTGAACAGAATGAAACAAGACCCCTCTATAATTATGTCTAAACCTAATTAGAGACAAGGCATACTGCAACCACAAAATCAACTAATAATTAGTTTCTGTTTCTTTACCAAGTGATAACTTTTAGCCCCGTTTTAATCCTCCAGCTTCCTAGATGGCAATTACGAAGATACACAACAACGTAATTCTTTCCACTTTCTGGTAAGACCCAACCCAGAATTAGCCTCCACCTCCCCAAACCCTTCTCAGTCAACAGGACCACACCCTATCAGAAGCCCCATCTCAGTGCCCTGTTTCTGAGATACCAGATTCCCCTGGTGTGCGCTTTCCTCTTCTGCAGAAAGTTAAATGAACCTAACTTTGCTTGACAAGCGTGTTCCTAGAGTCTTTGACTGGCGGGGCTTTGGCAGTTCAAATCCTGCATACACACACATCACTCTAAAGCATTAGATAGTGTGTTCAGTGATTGATTGTGTCCACCAAATTCACCAGCCTCCTATGCAACTAACTGAGTAAATGCCCCGCTGAAGGACTCTCCCAGATTCCAAGCTCAGTTTGGTCATCTCTCTGTGCAGAACCCACTCCATGCTCTCTTACCCTGGCAGTCAAGTCTCATATTCCTTGGGGTTAGCCCAGGACCCAGATTCATTTTCCAGCAACTTCCACTAGCACAAATCTGCAGACCTAAATCAGGGATTATGAATGTCTAAGAAGTGGGACTTTGAGTCCTCCAAATGCAGGCACACACCTGAATCACAACGTGCGCAATGTGAGGGGGAATCTCATGAGGAAGCAGAGAAGCGGGTGCTAATTGCAAATGTTGAGGTGAAACAGAAAGCCAGAATTCCTTCTGGGACAGAGAGAAAAGAGCCCTGGTTTTTGAGGGAGAGTATCTGCCTGGCTCTAGAGTGTGGCCAGGGTGACCTGGAGTGGAGACTGTAAAATAAAGAGATTGGACAGATTACCTGATGCTCCAACCTGAGGCCCTGTGAGTGCCCGTAATGACCTGTGTGGGGACACTGGGGAGGAGCTGAAAGAATCTTAGAAGTCCCCTCCCACACTGCCCAGCAGCTTTGCTCTAATCTCTCATAAGCGTCTATTCTCATTTAGACAGGGTTAAAAGAAGGGCTTTAGCAGATAACAAAAGCAGCTTGAAAAACCACTGAATTAAAAATATCTCTGATAGTCACAATTTTATGTCAAGAAAGGACAATATTCAATTATTCAACACAAAAGGAAAACAGAATGTTCAGACCATTCTTCAAACTTTGAAGGTCAAAAGTCCAACGGCCACTTTCAAGCAGATATTGGTGGAAGGTTCTCTCGCTCACAGGGAATGCAAATTCAGAGTTGGACTGACGGGCAGATTTGAAGATACTTCCATTTTAACATTTAAGTAGAAATATTTAATGTCATCATCTGAAAGAACTAAGCAATATGGAGGTTGCAGATACCGCAGAGAAACGGAAAGAAGGCAGTCTTGCTTTGAGTCCCTCAGCACGCACCACGGGCTGCTGGAACATAAGGCTAGCCCTGTGAAGACCCCACACTGCAGGACACAGCAGTTAGAGCCATGGATCGAGCCTTGGGGATGCTGGGAGGCAGGGAAAGTGGGAGAAGGGGCTGGTGGTGGGATTAGAGAGAAGAGGGAAGTGTAGGATTTTGCTTTGGGATTGGGGCCTGGGGAATGGGGTGGGACTCCCTAGGTAGAGGATCCTGCCAAGCACAGTGAGCAAGTAGGGTGCTTTTTAACAACCTTCTTTGTCAGCTCACTGCCGATGTGCAAAAAAATGCAGAGGCGTACGCTCTGCCACATGGGCTTTAAATTTTTATTTTTCATATTTTTAATATTATTGAAGTATGACATATTTACAGGCAACTGCACAAATGCATATGAAGTTACATGAAATGAACACACATGTAACCAGCCCCCAGAACTGGAAGTAAGACACTGCCACCACCCTGTATCCCAAAAACTTCCTCATGCCCTAACTATCTCCCCTCAACCTGCCTTCCAACACTGTACATTAATGTTTCTTAGTCTTTAACTTCATGTAATGCAGTCAGGTACAAAAATATGCACTCTTTTGTGCCCGAATTCTTATATTCAACAATATACTTACAAGGTTCATTTACGTTGCTGCAAGTAGTTGCATTTTGTTCATTCTTATTGCTGTAGTAAGTCTAGCACAAATTGTTCAGCAATTCTGCTGCTGCTGAACATTTGTATTATTTCCAGTTTGGGGTTACTATGAATACTACTACTAAGACCATTCTAGTGCATGCCTTTTGATGCACAATTACATGCATTTCTATTGGATTTATTTCTAAGAGTGAGATTGCTGGGTCATACTGTATACATATATTCAATTTTATCAGATGTAACTGGGTATCAAAGTGGTCTTACTAATCATATTTCCACCAGAAGTACACCAGAGTCCATGGACTTTTTAGTTTTGAGTACATACGTCATGGGGAATAAAGAAGAAGAGGGAAAGGAGAAAGGAGAAGAGAAAAAGAGAACTAATAGAATTGGCCCTGTGAAAATGATCTCTCTCCCTCTTTTAGGTCATCAGAGGATGAGAGAGAGAGTAACACAAGCTTTGGCCTTTCCAGAGGGCCTGAGACAAAAGCATGTGCACAGACTTTTGCTGCATGGGCCTGCATTCTGAGCAGGGTGTGGTGCGTAGAGTGGAATACTGAAATGTCTGACCCTGCTTGGCTGGGCACCTCCCACTCCAGCAAGACACACCACCCCTGGAGCCCAAGGCAGATGCACCCCTGCCCTCAGAGTTGCCAACAATTCCTCCTGACATGTGCTTCAGGAAGAAGCCCAGATGTACCAGTGATATGATTTACATAAATAATTTTTCCAATGACTGTGCCGATGTAACTGCTGCCAAATCACCCCAGGGACCAATGGGAGCTGGTGATGATTGTGCCATGTTCGGAAGGTCACATGAGGCCAGCAGAGAATGGAAGAGACCAGTGAGGAGTGAAATTGTACTTTTGATTTCCCCCTCCTGTAAACTTGTCATGGAATAGTTACCCCTGGTAGAGTCAGGACACAGGGCTGGACCAGAAGCCCAGCTAATGATGAGCGGGTGGCCTGGCTCAGCCCAGTGTCTACAGAGCAGGAAAACATTAGTGATCGTTCTGATCAATGGGACTTAACAGTCATGGGGATTCACCGCGGAGTCTCGGTAGCTGCTGCCACACATGGGGGCGGTAGGAGCCAGAGCAAATGTAAAACATCTCAGTTTGCCGGGTGCATATACATTCTATTTCCTCCTCCAGATTAAACACGCTCACTCCCTGAGCTCCGCTGCTGACAGCCTTCTGGGTGTAAATGGTATGAGATGTCTGCATTCTATGTCCATTTCAAGTTGAAAAGAGAGCAAAAATAAGATTATATTTTTGGAAGCTGAGAGACACAGACTGGCTGGGGTTGAGAGGGAAAGCATATTCCAGCAACCAAGCTAACAGATGCTGTTCTGAAATGCAAACATTTCATCCAGTCACTGGGAAGGTCTATGCTGTATAAGAATGAACTGCCACAACAAGGTCTGGCCTCCCTCCCTTTTCTTCATTTTCCTGAGCAATTTCAAGAGAGAGAGCAAAAAAAAAAAAAAAATCTTTAAATTAAGTAAATAATTAGAAGATAAATTAAATAAAAGATTGTCTTCCAGCTGGTTGGAATGGAGACCTGCCTGGAGTCAAGGAGAAAAAGCAGGTAATATCCGCTCAAGGAAAAGGCTTTGAGAAGGATGGTTCGATTTCCTGTTTCAAAATACACATAACCTAAATAACAAGGAAAAAGACACTTACTTACTGGTGAGTACGATTTGGTGAGCATCTTCTTGGCTCTTTGTTTCTAGATCTAAACACTTTAATTTAAAAAACCATTATTGAATTCTGGCTGGGTGCAGTGGCTCACATCCATAATTCCAGCATTTTGGGAGGCTGAAGTGGGAAGATTGCTTGAGTCAGGAGTTCAAAGCCAGCCTGGGCAACACAGTAAGACCTTACCTCTAAATAAAACATTAATTTAGCTGGGCAGGGTGGCACACACCTATAGGCCCAGCTACTCAGGATGCTGAAATGAAAGGATGCCTTGAGCCCAGGAGTTTGAGGCAGCAGTGAACTATGATTGCACCACTGTACTCCATCCAGCCTAGGTGACAGAGTGAGACCTTGTATTAAAAAAAAAAAAGGCAGGGGAGGATTCGGTGGAAGATGCCCGAAAGGAAGCTACTCCAGAGTGCAGCTACCACCAACTGAGACAGAACCAGAGCAATATCTGCGTCTCCGAGCGAGGTACCAGTTTTGTTTTAAAGGGACTGGTTGAACAACGGGATTAACACCCAAAAAAAGGCAGCAAAAGCGGCCCAAAGGCATCCAACTGAGGCAAGGCAGGGCAGTGCCCCACCTGGAAAGTGTATCAGGCATGGAGGATGGGAGGGGGGCATCACCTCCTCGGTTCTCTGCATCAGATATAGCAATTCACTCTGAGCCTTCAGCAGCACACACACCAAGGAAACGCTGCCTTGCTGAGAACCACCCAGAGTCCCAGACCCAGGCAACAGCCCAGGCTGGCAGCTCCAGCCAGACCCCTGACGTGTTACTGTAGATCAGGGCGGAGATTTGGACTAATACCGAGAAAGCTTAGGAAAAGGAACTGCCTGTCCCACAGAAGACAGAGTTAAAAGCGAGGAGGGGAATATGACCAGACAGGCTGCTTCCCCACAAGATCCAGCAACTGGAGTCCCTCTCCCGGGAGAGTATCGCAGTTAACACATCCTCCACCCAGGATCAGCGGGCTGGGCAGGGCGAAAGAGCCCACCATTGGGAAGGTGAGGCTAACCCCAGCAGTACGGAAACCAGGCGAAGAATAAACAGCAGCCTGAGCTGAGACCAAGGCAGCCCAGCAGCACCTCCACAAGCAGACAATGGACAGATTGTCTCAAGTGCCACACTGCCACCTGCATTTAAAAAAAGAAAAAAAAAAAAAGCCTCATACAGGATAAACAACCCCAACTGTAAGAGAAAGGATGTCAACTCAGAGAAGATGGGAAGAAACCAGTGCAAAAAGGACAAAAACATCAAAGTCCAGAATGCCTCTCCTTCCCAGAGTGACCACAATAACTCACCAGCATGGCAACAAAGCAGGTCAGAAAATGATTTTGACGAGCTGACAGAAGCAGGCTTCAGAAGATGGGTAATAACAAACTTCTCAGAGCTAAAAGAACATATTCTTATCCAGCACAAAGAATCTAAGAACCTTGAAAAAAGATGAGATGAAATGCTAACTAAAATAACCAGCCTAGAGAAGAACATAAACGACTTGATGGAGCTGAAAAAACACGGCATGAGAACTTCGTGAAGCATAAACAAGTTTCATTAGTCAAATCGATCAATCAGAAGAAAGGATTTCAGAGATCAAAGATCAACTCAACAAAATAAAAAGAGGAGGCCAGAAAAGAGAAAAAAGAGTGAAAAGAAATGAACAAAGCCCCCAAGAAATATTGGATTATGTGAAAACATAATCTATGCTTGATAGGTGTACCTGAAGAGGACAAGGAAAATGAATCCAAGCTGGAAAACACTCTTCAAAATATCATCCAGGAGAACTTCCCCAACCTAGTAAAGCAGGCCAACATTCAAATGCAGGAAATACAAAGAACACCACAGAGATACTCCTCAAGAAGAGCAACCCCAAGGCACATAATCGTCAGATTCCCAAGGTTGAAATGAAGGAAGAAATGTTAAGGGTAGCCAGAGAAAAAATTTGGGTCACCCACAAAGGAAAGCTCATCAGATTCACAGTGGATCTCTCAGCAGAAAGCCTGCAAGCCAGAAGAGAGTGGGGACCAATATTCAACATCTGTAAAGAAAAGAACTTTCAACCCAGAATCTCATATCCAGCCAAAGTAAGCTTCATAAGTGAAGGAGATATAAAATCCTTTACATACAAGCAATTACTGAGAGATGCCACCAGACCTCCCCTACAAGAGCTCCTGAAGGAAGCACTAAACACAGAAAAAAAAATCCAGTACCAGCCACTGCAAAAATGAACCAAATGGTAAAGACCAACAGCGCAATGAGGAAACTGTGTTGACCAATGGGCAAAACAAACAACCAGTAACAAAATGGCAGAATCAAATTCACAAATAAGAATATTAACATTAAATGTAAATGGTCTAAATGCCACAATCGAAAGACACAAACTGGCAAACTGGGTAAAAAGTCAAAACCCATCAGTGTGCTGCATTCAGGAGACCCATCTCACACGCCAAGACACACAGACTCAAAATAAAGGGATGGAAGAAGATCTACCAAGCAAATTTTCGTCTCTGATAAAATGGACTTTAAACCAACAAAGTTCAGAAGAGACAAAGAAGGACAATGGTGAAAGGATCAATACAACAAGAAGAGTTAACTATCCTAAATATATATGCACCCAATACAGGAGCACCCAGATACATAAAGCAAGTTCTTAATGACCTACGAAGAGACTTAGATTCTCACACAATAGTAGTGGGAGACTTTAACACTCCAATGTCAACATTAGACAGATCAACGAGACAGAAAATCAACAAGGATATACAGGACTTGAACACAGAATTGGAACAATCAGACCTAATAGACATCTACAGAACGCTACACCTCACAGCCACAGAATATACATTCTTCTCAGTACCACATCACACTTTAAAATTGACCACATAATTGGAAGTAAATCAATCCTCAGCAAATGCAAAAAAATTGAAATTATAACAGTCTCTCAGACCACAGTGCAATCAAATTAGATCTCAGGATTAAGAAACTAACTCAAAACCACACAACTTCATGGAAACTGAACAACCGGTTCCTGAATGTTGACTGGATAAACAATGAAGTGAAGGCAGAAATAAAGATGTTCTTCAAAACAACAAGGACAAGGACACAATGTACTGGAATCTCTGGGACACATTTAAAGTAGTGTTTAGAAGGAAAATTATAACAATAAATACCCACATGAGAAATGAAGAAAGATCTAAAATTGACACCCTATCATCAAAATTGAAAGAGCAAGAGGAACAAGATCAAAAAAAACCTCAAAAGCCAGCAGAAGACAAGAAATAACTAAGATCAGAGCAGAACTGAAGGAGATAGAGACACATAAAAACCCTTCAAAAAAATCAATAAATCCAGGAACTGTTTTTTGAAAAGATCAACAAAATAAACAGACCACTAGCCAGATTAAAAAGAGAGAAGAATCAAATAGATGCAATAAAAAATGATAAAAGGGATATCACCACCGATCCCACATAAATACAAACTGCCATCAGAGTTTACTACAAACAATTCTGTGCACATAAACCAGTAAAACTGGAAGAAATGGATAAATTCATGGACACCTGCACCCTACCAAATCAAAACCAGGAAGAAGTTGAAACCCTGAATAGACCAATAACAAGGGCTGAAGTTGAGGCAGCAATTAACAGCCTACCAACCAAAAAAAGTCCAGGTCCAGATGGGTTCACAGCTGAATTGTACCAGATGTACAAAGAGGAGCTGGTACCATTCCTTCTGAAACTATTCCAAATAATATAAAAAGAGGGAATCCTCCCCAACTCACTTTATGAGACCAACATCATCCTGATAGCAAAACCCAGCAGAGACTAAACAAAAAAAGAAAACTTCAGGCTAATATCCACGATGAACATAGATGCAAAAATCTTCAATAAAATACTGGCAAACCAATTGCAACAACTTATCAACAAGCTTATCCATCACGATAGAGTAGGCTACATCCCAGGGATGCAAGTCTGGTTCAACATATGCAAGTCTATGAATGTAATCCATCACATAAATACAATCAAAGACAAAACACACATGATTACCTCAATAGATGCAGAGAAGGCCTTCAACAAAATTCAATAGCCCTTTATGCTAAAAACTCTCAATTAACTAGGTATTGATGGAATCTATCACAAAATAATAAAAGCTATTTATGACAAACCCACAGCCAATATCATACTGAATGGGCAAAAACTGGAAGCATTCCCTTTGAAATCTGGCACTAGACAAGGATGCCCTCCTCACCACTCCTACTCAATATGGTATTGGAAGTTTTAGCCAGAGCAATCAGGCAAGAAAAAGAAATAAAGGATATTCAATTAGGAAAGGAGGAAGTCAAATTGTCTCTATTTGCAGATGGCATGATTGTATATTTAGAAGAACCCATCATCTCAGCCCCAAATCTCCTGAAACTGATAAGCAACTTCAGCAAAGTCTAAGGATACAAAATCAATGTGAAGAAATCATGAGCATTACTGTACATCAATAACAGACAGAGAGCCAAATCAAGAGGGAACTCCCATTCACAATTGCTACAAAGAGAATAAAATACCTAGGAATACAACTAACAAAGGAGGTAATGGACTTCTTCAGGGAGAACTATAAACCACTGCTCAAGGAAATAAGAGAAGACATAAACAGATGGAAAAACATTCCATGCTCATGGTTAGGATGAATCAATATTGTGAAAATGGCCATACTACCCAAAGTAATTTGCAGATTTAATGCTATCCCCATCAAACTACCAATGACCTTCTTCACAAAACTGGAAAAAACCACTTTAAGCTTCATATTGAACCAAAAATGAGCCCGCATAGCCAAGACAGTCCCAAGCAAAATGAACAAACCTGGTGGCATCATGCTGCCAGACTTCAAGCTATACTACAAGGAAACAGTAATCAAAACAGCATGGTACTGGTACCAAAACAGAGACATAGACCAACAGAACAGAACAGAGGCCTCTGGAGCAATACCACACGTCTACAACCATCTGATCTTTGACAAACCTGGCAAAGACGAGCAATGGGGAAAGGATCCCCTGTTTAATAAATGGTATTGGAAAAATTGGCTAGCAATGTGCAGAAAGCAGAAACTGGACCCCTTCCTAACACCTTACACTAAAATTAACTCCAGATGGATTAAGGACTTAAACATAAGACCTAACACCATAAAAACCCTAGAAGAAAACCTAGGCAAAACCATTCAGGACATAGGCATAGGCAAGCACTTCATGACTAAAACACCAAAAGCAATGTCAACAAAAGCCAAAATAGACAAATGGGATCTAATAAAACTTCAGAGCCTTTGTACAGCAAAAGAAACAATCATTAGAGTGAACCGGCAACCAACAGGACAGGAAAAAATTTTTGCAATCTACCCATCTGACAAAGGGCTAATATCCAGAATCTACAAAGAACTGAAACAGATTTATAAGAAACAAACAAACAAACCCCCCCAAAAGTGGGCAAAGGATATGAACAGACACTTTCAAAAGAAGACATATATGAGGCCAACAAACATTTGAAAAAATCATCATCATCACTGGTCATTAGAGAAATGCAAATCAAAACCACATTGAGATACCACCTCACACCAGTTAGAATGGTGATCATTAAAAAATCTGGAGATAACAGATGCTGGGGAGGATGTGGAAAAGTGGGATCACTTTTACACTGTTGGTGGGAGTGTAAATTAATTCAACCATTGTGGAAGACAGTATAGTAACTCCTCAAGGATCTAGAAATAGAAATTTCATTTGACCCAGCAATCCCATTACTGGGTATATACCCAAAGGACTATAAATCATTCTTTTATAAAGACACATGCTCACGCATGTTCATCATGGCACTGTTTACAATAGCAAAGACCTGAAACCAACCCAAATGCCCACTGATGATAGACTGGACAAAGAAAATGTGGCACATATATATCATGGAATACTATGCAGCCATAAAAAAATGATGAGTTTGTGTTCTTTGTAGGGACATGGATGAAACTGGAAACCATCATTCTCAGCAAACTGACACAAGAACAGAAAATCAAACACTGCATGTTCTCACTCACAGGCAAGTGTTGAACAACAAGAACACTTGGACACAAAGAGGGGAGCATCACACACTGGGGTCCGTTGTGGGGGGCTACGGGAGGGATAGTAGGAGGGACGGTGGGGGAGGGATAACATGGGGAGAAACGTCAGGTATAGGTAATGGGGGGATGGTGGCAACAAACCACCTTGCCATGAATGTACCTATGCAACGATCCTGCATGATCTGCACATGTACCCCAGAATCTAAAGTACAATAAGAAAAAAATTTTTTAAAAATTAAAAATTAAAAAAAATTTTAAAAAAGAAACAATATTGAATTTTTTCCATATGCAGATGATATACTAAAGAGTACAAAACTTCTACTTAATTGAAGAAACAAAGATGGATAAAAGAGATCCCATCTCCAAAGAACCTGAAGTCTAGAGGAGGAAACCGATGGATAACTCCCAACTATACTACGTGGTCAGGAAGGAGCTAAGCAGGCAGCTATAAGATGTCATGACAAGGCCATAGGCTTTAGAATTCCAGCCCTGTCTTGTCCACTTAGCAGCTGTGTACCTGGAAGAGCTCTTATTCCTCAACACTGTTGCAGGAATGAAACAGACTCAGGTACGTAAAGCCTTAGATTGGTAAACACACACAAATGTCTGTCCTGCTGAATCACCTGTTGTCAGCATGGCACCTCCAGGAGTCCCACCTGAGACTTGGAGCTACTTCCTAGCACTCCCTTCCCTGAGAGTCTCCAGGTTTGAAATGATTCTTATTACCAATAAGAAGCCTGTGGTGTGGGAAAGCTCGTGGGAGGACATGTTGCCTCACACAGCAGTTTTGTGGAGCATGTGGTTTAGCAAACCTCACTAGGCACTCCCACTCTGGCAGCCAGACACAGCAGCTTCTCAGACACTCCCACGAGTTCCAGTCTTTCCAGCTCGTGAGTTGTAGGTGACTGTTTCTCCCACCCTTTAACTGCAACCTTCAGATCATGGCTCTCCCAGCCATATAGGATTGGGGCTTACCCAAACAATCCTGTAGGAAACCATTTATTTCTTTAACGCATTTAGTGACTGTTCTTACCAAGTAGGCTGATGTATTTTTCATCTCAAAGACGTAAATGATGAGAAATAATAAGATGTATTTAGGGACAGGCTGATAGTTGACATAGCTGCCAAATGCCAACATACTTTGAGAACAAAGTCATAGCCAAGTAATTCTGAGCAGACCTGCTCAGAGAATGCATGTGCATGTGAGTGTCTCTGTGTGAAGAACTCTTCCTAAAACTTAGGACTGGAAAGTGCAAAGGTCCTTGATGCTGGACTCAATGCTGAGCACACACAGGTTTATGTGCAAAAGTTTGTCACGTACCATTATTTTGCTGCAATACTACTCATGGATCTGCAGGTCAGCTGTAGCTCTGTTGGATTCAGCAGAGCTTGGCTTCACGCTACAGAGCAAGTTTGGTTCTACTCTGTGTAACTTACATTCTGTAACCCAAGGTGAAGAAGCTACAACTTCCTAGGGCATTCTCTGCAGGATAAGTAGGGTACTGCTGCAGTAGTGCTGCCTAACAAAGAAAACAATCTCCCACAGACTCCCAGCATCCCATGTGCATCCAGCCTTTTTCCATTATAGAAACTGGACTTTATTTTCATTCCCCCTTCACATTTCTCAGTTCTCAATGCAGAATTTTTACTGGCATGATTACTCAATAAACAAATAAGCAAATATATAATAAATAAATATAAATAACAGTGATACTTTGTGCCCCTAAACTCATGATCTCTGGAATGAGAGGTCCACACTCCAGGGGATAGGGCAGGTACCCCCACTTCTTTGGGAGTACAGAAAGAAAAATGTTTAACAAATACTTAAATGCATATTTCTATTTTAAATCAAAAACAACCTTAGCCTTCTGAGAGTTAATCTATGGAATGACATGGCATCGCCAAAGGATCTGTATGCTAGTCATGTCCCCTGGCATCCTGAAGGAACGAAGAGAGTTCTGTGATGCAAAGGAATTGCTAGTGATTTTTTTATAAATCTTAAATATTTCTTCATATGGTTTGACTCTGTGTCCCCACCCAAATCTCACCTTGAATTGTAATCCCCATAATCACCACACGTCAAGGATGGGAACAGGTGGAGGTAACTGGATCAAGGGAGCAGTTTCCCTCATGCTGTTCTTATGATAATGAGTGAGTCTCCGGAGATCCGATGGTTTTATAAGCGTCTGGTATTTCCCCTGCTTTCACCACTCTGTCCTGCCCTGACGCCTGGTGAAGAAGGTGCCTGCTATCCCTTTGCCTTCGCCATGATTTAAGTTTCCTGAGGCCTCCCCATCTGTATTGAACTGTGAGTCCATCAAACCTCTCTTTCCTTTATAAATTACCCAGTTTCAGGCAGTTCTTTATAGCAATATGAAAATGAACTAATAATAGTAATTTTCTCAACTGAAATTCCAGGAAATTAAGTCCTAATGACCTAAACATCCACTGTAAGAGATTAGCTTCTCCCTGTGCATCTAGAATGGTACTAGCTAGCCATACATCTTCCTCAGAGAAATACAGAAAAAATATTCAAATCACTTTCTGTTGGCCATAATTCAGTTGAGAATGGCTAGATAAAACCTTCATGTTCAGCAAGACAATTTTTCTAAAAGCATCAAAAACAAAAAGACAAATATTCATTTTTTTCAGTGACATTTAATGTCTCTATCCACCACTTTACAAAATTTCAAAAAAAATGATTTATTGGTGGACAAAAAGCCACCTTACCTTTGAAAAAAACACGTCTTTCCTCACCAATAAAATATAACTAAAAGAATCCACAGAAAATAATATGGTAGCAAGTGAAAACACATCTCTTCAGCAGCAAACACCATTGGAATACTCACAGAAAATGCCAGAGGAAATAAGCACTCAAGCAAGCATTCAATGTAGGAGACTGTAAACAGATCAAGTACAGATGTTTCTAACAAGTTTTAGTTTATGGGATTTGCCAGATTGGTTCCAATAATCCACAAAGAAGTATTTTAGGAGATCACCATTGTAAAAATGTGCAAAGAAAGTCACAATCTTAACAACTGATTTCCTTAATAAATGCAAATTCTTAAAAGATTAAAAAGGAATTTGGGAGTAAGGCTGCTAGAATGGTGTGACACATGCCACATGTCACCCTGCCTCATGCACAGGCAAACTCTGCAGCAAATACTTTGCAGTCATAAGTATACCAGAGACTACAGGGTGTCCATGATGTTGGAAAATTTCTAAAATTAGGGCCTTTAAGATCAAGTAGAATTTTTATAACACTTCATAATAGAAGAGGGCTTAAAACTTTTTGGGATATGAAGATTTGCATGTTATCTCACAGCAAAGTACTTAAAAGATTTGTCAGACTTAAAGATGTGTTTTCTTTTACAAAAAGACAAGTGTTTCAGATTTGCTGACCTCTTCTGAGGTGACAAGTGGCTGTCACTGCTTTGCTATCTAACAAATATTTTCATTTTAAAAGAAGTGCCTCACTGTCCACTCAAGGTAAGTATGGCATTTAAACAAAAAGTAAAATGAAGCTGTTTTTCAAAGAAATGCGTTATTATAAAGAGAACATTTTTGAAAAAGATGTTTAGATATGTGACATGGATTTTTTTCCCCAAAAATCATATGTGTTAGCTATAAAAATGCTGCTATGTTCACACTTTAAAACTGTGGGACCTTTTCTAGCCTGTTAGACAATTTTCCAAATGAAGAGTGCCAGTGGTTTATTTTGTTCAAAATATGCAAGCACAAAACCTTCTGATTAGTTTGCAAAAACAACTAAAGGTTACTAAGGAAGAATAAAGTCTGCTGGAAAAATTCTAACAAAAACCTTTGCAGCTGGGCATGGTTGCTCATACCTATGATCCCAGCACTTTGTGAGGCTGAAGCTGGTAGATTGCTTGAGCTCAGGAGTTCAAGAGCAGGCTGGGCAACATGGCAAAACTCCATCACTGCAAAAAAACCAAAAACCAAAAATTAGGCAAGAGTGGTAGCACAGGTCTGTGGTCTCAGCTACTCAGGAAGCTAAGAGGTGAAAGGATCACTTGAGCCTGGGAGGACGAGGCTGCAGTGAGCTGTGATTGAGCCACTGCATTATTTTAGCCTGGGTGACAGAGCAAGATCCTATCTCAAAACAACAACAAAAGCCCTTTACAAAGCTGAGGAACAGAGAAAGGAATGTATATCATAATTTAGTATGTAGAGCTCACCATGTTTAAAATTCCTGCTATTGAAACAGCCTTAAACAACAGAATTGGCAATTTCATATGGTTCAACCTAATCTCTATGTTTGTGTGGTATGTAGCAACCTAGACTGTCATGGCTACCGTGAGAAAGGGTCTTGGACCCCAATCCCACCCATCTCCAACTCCAATAAAGTAGAAACTCGGGGTAGTAACTGGAACTCCAGGGAACTAAGAACCCCACACCTCACTTTCTGATTGCCCCAGGAACCAAAAAGACTTGTTCCATGCCTCTAGGGCCCAAGGCAGAAGAAATGCCATGAGTGGTCTCTAAGCACTTGGGCCAAGACAAGCTAAGAGATCTTTTGCACAATGATGGAAAGAACAAAAATGTTCTGTGTAACAGAGAGAAAGACCCAGCAGTCTGGTTGAAGAAGGATATAATAATGTAATTAGGCTGGGAGTGGTGGCTCATGCCTATAATCCCAGCACTTTGGAAGGCCAAGGCTTGAGCCCAGGAGTTAGAGGCCAACCTGGGCAACGTAGTGAGACTTTGTCTCTACAAATGAATTTTAAAAATTAATCAGGATGGTTGGTACCCACGTGCGGTCCCAGCTACTTGGGAGGCTGAGGTGGAAGGATTGATTGAGCCCAGGAGTTCAAGGCTGCAGTGAGTTATGATGATGCCACTGCACTGCAGCCTGAGTGTCAGAGCAAGACCCTGTCTCAAAAATAAATAAACAAATAATGGAACTGGACATCTGGGAGGAAATCCTAGCATGAATGACTGAGGGTCAGATGAAATGAGGTCTATGGCAGAAAAATGAGACTGAGAAAAAGATAGGCATCCCTCACCCCCCAATCCCTGAACACTTTGGCTCTCTGAAGTTTTCTAGAACTTAATGCAACTGGGATGTTATAGGAGGAGAAACCCTGAAATGAAAGAGAGAAAGTCTCCACCACTCAGACAAATGCAAAGAGAAATCAATTCTGTTAAAGTCAAGCAGAGAAAGTGGCCTTTCTTGCTAACCCGAGGGTGTGGCCTGAAATGGACATTTCAATGGGGTTTGGCCATGATGGGAGGTAAAGGCCCCTTCTCCCAATGCAGGTGGTCTATCTTCCATCTTGAATGAGAATTCCTTGAAAGTATAGATTAAGAAAACTATGGGGGCATTTCCCAACTACACCAAGAGCTTTTACAAGAGACCCATGGCTTGGGATCTGTAGGAAAAGAAATGCAATTCTGAATCAGAGGAGGGTGGATGGCTCCTTATTTGTTCAGGTACAGCAGCTTTAGAGCAAGTGCCTCAAAGTTATCACTTCTCTCCTCTTACTCCATACCCTGCCTTAAAAATTCTTCAAAATAAATGCAGCAATTGATTAGAACAGACAGATTCTTGAGAGCTAAAATATCAGGAGATATGGAGCTTCCATATATCTTCCCATCTTCCCCAGCAATGTTTCCACTGGGGAGTGGTGAGCACAAAAGCAGCTGTAATCAGAAGTATTGATTCTAGTGCTGAAAACATCTTTCACCAGTCTCTGAAATTATGTTGTCAAGCAAGGAAAGAAAATAGGACAAGCATTCTTGTCGATTGCAGCTATAAACATGGATGAGGTGTTATGGACCACAGACCTTCAGGGGACTCACTTCCATCTTCTCAAAATGTCTTCTTCTAAGTATCCACCTCTCAGGTCTGTAAACTCGGTGGCTCTATAGCCAAGTGAGAAGTGTCTGTTCATATCCTTTGCCCACTTTTTGATGGGGTTGTTTTTCTCTTGTAAATTTGTTTAAGTTCTTTGTAGATTCTGGATATTAGCCCTTCATCAGATAGATAGATTGCAAAAACGTTCTCCCATTCTGTAAGTTGTCTGTTCACTCTGAAAATAGTTTCCTTTGCCAACAGCACACCATTGTTAATGCTCAGTCCTATGAGTTTTGGCAGATGCATATAATGATGTAACCACCACATCACAATCAAGATATAGAAGAATTCTATCACACCCAATTACCTCCAGTGCTCCTCTGTAGCCAATACGCTCCCCTGACTCTTTGCCTCTGGTCACCACTGATCTGTGTTCTGTCCCTCTGGTTTGTCTTTTCCAGAACGGCATATACATGGAATCATAGGGTATACAGCCTCATGCATCTGGTTTCTTTCACTCATCATGATGCATTTGAGATTCAACCATGTCGTTGCATGGATATACATGAGATTCTTGATGTACCCAATTGGAGGCTGTGGGCATTTTATATTCAAGCTGATCATCTCACCATAAAAATCTAAATGGAATAAAGTTTTTTTTTTTTTTTTTTTGAGACAGAGTTTCACTCTTGTTACCCAGGCTGGAGTGCAATGGCGCAATCTTGGCTCACTGCAGCCTCCGCCGTCTGGGTTCAGGCAATTCTCTTGCCTCAGCCTCCTGAGTAGCTGGGATTACAGGCACGCGCCACCATGCCCAGCTAATTTTTTGTATTTTTAGTAGAGACGGGGTTTCACCATGTGGACCAGGATGGTCTCGATCTCTTGACCTCGTGATCCACCCGTCTCGGCCTCCCAAAGTGCTGGGATTACAGGCTTGAGCCACCGCGCTCGGCCCCCGTAATAAAGTCTTAATTATCGGGGGAACGTTAGAGGAGATTCCGGAAATACAGGTGTTTATATGCATGGCTGTTTATCTCCATCTGGAACTCGCAAGGCACAACCAACAATCACCTTTGAAGAGAAAGCTCTTGCCTGCCCTGCTCCCTGTTTGGCATGTGGTCCTTAAAAGTCCTGCCTAGTCCACAGACTTTTGTGAACCTGGAAAGCTGCTGATTACTGAAGTGCATTGACACCAGCTTCTGTGGATGAGGGAGTACTGTCACTTGCCCCCAAAAGACCTAATGACAGAGAGGCTTCTCCCATACTTCAGCAAGGTGAACTCAGTTTTCCAGGTTTTACCCCACCACCTAATGAGACCTAAAACGTTTGTCCCTGACACCATTTGCCAGTTGATATCAAAGCTATAACCTGTAAAAATTCTAAGGGAATATACACCCCTGAGAAGATAAATAAAATGTGGCTCATTTAAGAAAGTAATGCTTATTCTTGGCTGATCCATCGGAATCACCTGGGGAGCACCATCAGAAATTATTAATTGATTTCACTGTGTTCTGAGTATTGGGACTTCTAAAACCTCCCTAGAGGGACTCTCACATGTGGCCAGTGTTGAGGACTGCCAGATTAAGGAACTTCAGCAACCCGAGGGAGAACACTAAATTTAGAAGGAGAGCAAATGACAATTGTTTAAATAAAGCTAATGGAAGACACAGATGAACTTAAACAAACAAAAAAATGAGAATTCCCAACGAGCATTCACTTTAGCACAGAACAAAGGATTTTCTAAAACTGGAATACTTATTTTTGAAATTGAAGTTAAAGTTAAATTAAAATTAAGTTTGATAGACTGAGAAGAGACTATTCTTTGCTGAGGGCCAAATGACTGTTTTGGAAGCTCAACTAGAAGAAGGATTTTATAAATGAGGTAGAATTCATGAGGAATTAAGAAAAGAAACTTGGAGAACAAAGCCAGGATATCTGAATGTGACTAATAAAAGTTCGCTATAAAGGGAAAAGAGAACAGAGGGCTAAGTAATAAATAAGGAAATTGTAAGAGAAAAGTTTGCCTTAGGAAAAAAAGGTTTGAGTTTTCAGGTTACAAAAAGCAATTGAGTCCCGAGTAAAATTAATTATAAAAATCTAGATGTCCAGTAACATGTCCTGGTAAAATTTTTGAATTCCAGTTATGGAAAGAACATATTACATGCTTATAGAAAGAAATGATAGATTACTTACAACGGAAAAAGAATGGGCTACCGTCAGACAACTTGTATGCAATACTAGAGCTAAGATTGGAAAAACATTTAAACATGATTGAATGGGAACAGTATTCTAAGCATCCTATATACTCAGCCACAATATCAATCATCTGTCATAGCAAAAGATATTCTTAGACATGCAGAGACTCAGACAGTCTATAGAAAAACATAGATAATTCCTATATTAAAAACTATTTCAGAGCATAGAAAAAGATGAAAAACTTTTCAAATATGTTCAATGAAGGCTATGTAACCACACTAGAAAAATTTTATATAGGATTTATTTGTAAAAAAATACGAGAACAAACAAATGAAATAAAACCCACTACTCTAGGTCAACTTTATGACTATAGATGCAAAATATAAATGGAGCACTGGCAAACTGAATCCATCACTCTATTAAAAGGATAATACACTATGACTAGAGAGAGTTTATTCCACAAATGTAAATGGCTCAACTCCCAGATGAATACATTTTTTGATAAGTTGATGTCTTATGGAATTTAGGAAATGTAAATCATAATTCCAACAGAATTTTTCATAGATACAGTCAAGCTGATTCCAAAATATATACACAGAATGGCAAGGGAATTAGCCAAGATGACTTTTTAAACGCAAAGTTAGAGAAATCACACTACTTGATTTTAAGACACGCTTAATAAAGCTATAGTAATTAAGACAGTGGACCAAAATGAGAGTCCAAAAATGGATCCACACAAATATAACCAACTGATTTCTTTTCTTTTCTTTTTGAGATGGAGTCTCGCTCTGTCACCCAGGCTGGAGTGCAGTGGCACGATCTCAGCTCACTGCAACCTCTGCCTCCTGGGTTCAAGTGATTCTCCTGCCTCAGTCTCCCGAGTAGCTGGGACCACAGGTGCATGCCACAACACCTGGCTAATTTTTTTGTATTTTTAGTAGAGACGGGTTTTACCGTGTCAGTCAGGATTGTCTTGATCTCTCGACCTCTTTATCTGCCTGCCTCAGCCTCCCAAGACCACTTGACTTTTAAGAAAGGCATAAAATAAATTTATTGGATGAAGAGTAGTCTTTTCGAAAAATGACAATTTGGCATCCATTTGCAAAACAAGTAACCCACCTAAGCACACACTTTATTAGAAACTCAAAATGGATCAGAATTTCAAATGTACATGTAAAAACATGAAACTGTTAGAAGAAAGTATTTATGGCTTAGAGTTAAGCAAAGAGTTCATAGACATGGTGACAAAAAAAATAAGCTTAAAAAAAGTAATGAGAATTCACAAGGATATTCAATTCAACACAGTGACTCATGAATTACATTTATTAAATTATGGTACCTAGATACTATGTCACCATACACAGTTATTTTTAAGTGACTATATATTTCGTAGTGATATACAAAATGGTATTTGTTAGTAGTTTGGGGGAAAATATTTTCTTTCATTTTTTGTACCTCCCTATTTCAATTATGATTAGAACTTTCATAAAAATTGAATATGAAATTTTATAAAATGCCTTTTTAGCATTTTCTAAATGTTGTTTGCTATAATAGTATTTTTTCCTTCTTTAAATTGTTCACATGATGAATTACATTAAAGATTCTGTAACAGAAAAGGGTTGTATTATATCACTATTGCTATCACAACATTGTTTGGGAAGCATTTTCTTCCGTAAGAGAAATCACTCAAGATTAATATTATAGAACTCAAAGAAAGAGATTAAAAAGAAAAAAGACTAACATTAAATCTGAAAGGGCAAAATTAACTTCATTTGAAGATTGTGTGCTTGCATGCTTAGAAAGTTCAAAACACTGCTAAAAACAATCCACTAAAATAAATGAGGATTGAACAATGTGGTAATATCAAATGATAAATATATGTTACTGGTAGAGTTGGGTTTTTTTTTAGCATGCTAGGTGGAGTACAAATATAGTGTTTTCATTTTTATATCATGATGGGCTTTAATAAATAGTCTGTTAAAGCTTTCTTTCCTGTCCCTTTCATTTGGGTTGCATCCTTTTTCTTCCAGGAGCAAAAAGCATTCCTTTCAGTCTATCTAAGTGTCAAAATTACACAGCAAGACAATTGATCCGTCATTATACTATAAACATTTTTGTTTGCCCCTATATAGGTAAAATATTTATTTTAAATTGAAGTACCATATTTCATAACATAGTATTTATGTATCATATTTAATTAAATGTTCTCTAGTTTTATTAGAGATAACCCTTTAAGAATAACCTTTTTTTCTTTAAATGAGACAGGGTGTCCCTTTGTCACCCAGGCTGGAGTGCAGTGGCGTGATCTTGGCTCACTGAAGCTTTGACCTCCCAGGTTGAAGTGATCCTCCAGCCTCAGTCCGCAGAGGTAGCTGGGACTGCAGCTGCACACCACCATGCCTGGCTAATTTTTATAGTTTTGTAGGGATAGGGTTTCACCAGGTTGTCCAGACTGATCTCAAACTCCAAAGCTCAAGCAATCTGCCCACCGTGGCTTCCCAAAGTGCTAGGATTATGGGTGTGAGCCATAGCACCCAGACATAATGACATTTTAATTATCTAACTGTATTCTTAGAATTATTTCCTTAGCATAAATTCCCAAGTATGTATAAATGATTTAATATTTCTTGGGTTTTCATTTTCCAAATTCTTTTCCAAGAAGGCTGTACCAATGGGCACTGTTATTAATTTAGCAAATATTGGTTGACTGTTTCTCTCTTACCATTGTGATTGAGCAGAATATTTAATTGTAATTTTTCATCATCTTTATTCTGTTCCTATTACTAATGTTTTCTATAGATACATGTTTTTAAGATTTTAAAAAAAACAAAACCACCCATTGATCAACAAGGGCTCCATCTTTAGTATCACACCAATCGTATAATTCTTGCTCAGTACATGTTAGGCTTAGGATCTTGCCTGACAAGTGGTCACAGGGGAAAGGGGCCTGGATCTTCCGTTCCATCCTGAGTAGAGGAGTTTCTATGGCTGACCACTCTTTCAGTTGAACTTAACAACAGATGTCATACTGAAATTTAACAGTTGTTGGAGGATGCTTTAGGATTCTACAAAAGAGCAGTAGAGAGGGAAGGGGGCAAGTGTACTTTTCAGTGATTAGGGAGGTATGAGAGTGACCCCAAAAAGGCCTAAAAAGGATCCAGGCTCTAGAGGTTCCGGATTGGGGTAAGATGAAGTAAGTACATTCCAGCCTGTGCTTCCAAATCCTGTAAAGGATGTACTGAGCAGCCACGTGAGGACCTGAGAACCAAGGAGTAACTGGGGACTAGAATTCAAGTGCCATTGAACTCACAGTGCTGCCGTTTTATTTCCTTCCAGTACAATAGGTCCTTAATTACCTTGCTT
This sequence comes from Saimiri boliviensis, assembly GCF_048565385.1. NCBI lineage: Eukaryota > Metazoa > Chordata > Mammalia > Primates > Cebidae > Saimiri > Saimiri boliviensis. The sequence goes on from NC_133457.1 coordinate 78,314,691, forward strand.
TGTGCAAAGTCGTTTCATATAACCTCAGTGAGAAAAAACATCAATTCCCAGCTGAGACCACTTTCCGTGTGGAGTTTGCACATTGTCCATGTCTGAGTGAGTTGTGGGTTTTCTTGGCTTCTCTGGTTTCCCAAAACTGTCCACATTCACGTTGATTTCATGTCTAAATTGTCCCAATATAAGTTAGCATGGTATGACCATGCCTGGGATGAGAGGGCATCCTGTCCATAGTTGGTGTTTGTCTTGGGTCCTGAGCTCCTGGATAGGCCCTGGTCACCTGTGACCCTGCAATGGAGTAAGTGGGTAGGAAAATGAATGAGTGAATGAATGAATGAATACAAATTATTATAAAATTTAAAAATTCATAAACTCTACAATTATCATACAAATGCAAGACAATAAATCCAGCACAAGAGTTCTCAGAGAGCTGCCACATTTGTTATTATTTGTTTTTGAACTGTGTGATGGTAAGAGGGGCTTCTTACTCTTTTCATTTTGCAAACATTTATTCCTTGATTTAACACACCACCTCTATGACTGCCATTACTCACTGTTTTTCCAAAAAATTGGGTAATAATTATCTTACTTGTTTTTATTAATCTTTCTTAAGTGTATGTATAGCTCGTATTTATTTCCATGTTTAATATTAGAAGTGTTTTTGGGTCTTTATAAATTTAGTGATGCTTTTGTGACCAGAAATATTCCTTAAGAACTTCATTCTTGTTGATATCAAGTAGGCTATAGTACAATTGGTTTCATCATATGTTGTTTTGCTTAAAGTCACAGTTTCCAAGAACCTATTGACAATATTAGATGAGGACTTACTGTACTCCCTGGCCTGAACTCAGTGCAGCCCAAAACTTGAAAGTGCACATTGGCATGGATAGAGAGAGCTCCAGCCGCAGCCCTTGAGTCTGACTTGTAGAGTGGGGAAGGGGTCCTCTAATACTCATAGAGAGCAAGATGTAAAAATCTTCACCCCCTTATTTTTGTTTTCCTATTCTCTCATACTCTAGCTTCCAAACAATCTAGTGCCAATCGTGGCACCAGGGAAAACAACGAGAGCCCACAGGAGCCTAAAACTCTGACGAAGGAAACTTCCCTCACCAATTAAAGAAGTCGTGATTCCCCTGGGAAGGATAAAATCTTGTTCTTTTTCTCTTTCCTCCTGCTGCCTGACCCTAGACACTGGTACACTTGGGAAGGTGTGTGGCAGATCAGAATGAATATACTGCCATGTTTCTGCCTGGAGGACTGTAAAGGAGAGCCTCCAAGGGAATCAGAACGTACTATGGAAGTCACCGACAGGATGGGGCTCAGGAAAGCAAGGACATAAGTTGATTATGAATCTGGAGCTCAGCAGCAAGCTGTGCATGCATGGACCTTCCTATGAGCAGCATGCCATAGACTTCAAGAACTGAACTATGGGAAAGATTGCCATCCAGACACCGGATGGAACTGGGTGAGACACGTGAGACAGATACTAATAGCACCACAAGGATTTGAAAATGTAACTAACGTTGAAACCACAACCTGAAAAGACTAGTTAGAGCTTGTGGCTTCAAAAGGTTGATTGCCTGGTTAAAAAAAAAAAAAAAAAAAAAAAATCAACATCCTACAGATGATTAAAACAAAATCCAGAGTTTTACAATGAAAATATTTGCAATGTCCAGTATATAATCCCAAATTGCTTGTCCTGTGAAGAATCAAGAAAATTACAATTCTTAGTGGAAGAGACAATTAGCATATCAGCACCAAGATGGCACAGAAGTTAGAATTATCTGACAAAGACTTTTAACAGCTGTTACAAAAATGCTCCAATAAGTTTGAACATCCTTGAAATCAACGGAAAGACAGAAAATAATCAGCAAAGAAGTGAAAGCTAGAAAGGAGAACAAAATGTAAATTTTATAACTAAAAAATACAATAAATGAACATTTTTTAAAAAGGATAGGCTACATAGAAAAATGGAGATGATGGAGGAAAGAATCAATAACCTTGAAGATAGAGCAATAAAAATTAATTTTCATAATTTCTATGAAACTATAAAAATATGGGGGGGAATGGAGAAAGCTTCAGGGATCTATGGGGCAATACCCCCAACAAAGCCCCCAGAAGAAAGCAGAAAGAGAGCAGTGCAGGAAGAGTAGTTTTAGAGATAATGGCTGAAAACATTGTCAAATTTGATGAAAGACAAGAATCTACACACACACACCAAAAAAACCCTCAACAAGCACCAGACAAGTTAAATATGAAAAGATCCACACTAAGACACAATAAAACCAAACAGTCAAAAACCAGAGAAAAAGACAGCACCTTGAAAGCAGTAAGAGAGAAGCAACTCATCACATACTAAAACATTCTCAATAAGATTAGCTGCAAATTTCTTATCCAAAACCATGGGCACCATAAGACAGTGAAATGACACATTCAAAGTGATGAAAGAAAACTACTGTCAACAAAATATTCCATATCTTTCAAAGCTCAAGGAGAAATTAAAACATTCCCAGATAAGCAAAATCTGAAAGAGTTTATCTCTAGAAGACGTGCCTAACAAGAAATGCTGAAGGCGGTTCTTCAGGTTGAAATGAAAAGACACTAGATGGTAAATTAAAGCTATACAAAGAAATAAAGAGCACTGGTAAAGTTAACCACGTAGGTAAATAAAAGTTTTCTACTGTTTTTGGTGCACTGCTTTATTACATACTTTTGGAAAATAATAATTATAAATTTATATTAATGGGCAATGTATAAATATGTGATTTGTGGCAATAACAACATAAAAAAGAAAGAAAAACACTGTATGAGCAGAGGATTTTTATACTATTGAAGCTAAATTGGTATTGATTCAAATTAGTTCCTTATAAATTTAGGTATCAGTTTTAATCCCCATAGTAATCAATAAGAAAGTCTCTTTTAAAATATACAGAAAAATAAGTGAAAGGTAAATCAAAATTGGTATACTACAAAAACTCAATTAAACCAGAAAGAAGGCAATAATGGAGGAATAGAGGAACAAACAAAAAATAATATATGGAGAGACAAAATAGCATAATGGCGTAAGTCCTTCCTTATCAATTACTTTAAATGTAAATGTATTAAACTCTCCAATTAAAAGGCAGAGATTGGAAGAATATATCTACATATATATATATATATATATATATATATATATATATATTTATATTTATTTTAATTTCACTTCGAGCTCTGGGATACATGTGCTGAATGTCCAGGTTTGTTACACAGGTATACATGTGGTTTGCTGCACCTATCAACCTCTCATCTAGGTTTTAAGCCCCACATGCATTATGTATTTGCCTAATGTTCTCCTTCCACTTTCCCCCAACTCCCTGACAGGCCCCAGTGTGTGATGTTCCCTTCCCAGCGTCCATGTGTTCTCATTGTTCAGTTCCCACTTATGAGTGAGAACATGTGGTGTTTGGTTTTCTGTTCTTGTGTTAGTTTGCTGAGGATGATGGTTTCCAGCTTCATCCGTGTCCCTGCAAAGGACATAAACTCATCCTTTTTTATAGCTGCATAGTATTCCACGGTGTATATGTGCCACATTTTCTTTATCTAGTCTATTCTTAATAGGCATTTGGGTTGGTTCCAAGTTTTTGCTATTGTAAATAGTGCTGCAGTAAACATACCTGTGCATGTATCTTTCAAGTAGAATGATCCATAATTCTTTGGGTATATACCCAATAATGGGATTGCTGGGTCAAATGGTATTTCTGGTTCTAGATCCTTGAGGAATTGCCACACTGTCTCCCACAATGGTTGAACTAATTTACACTCCCACCAACAGTGTAGAAGTGTTCTCATTTCTCCATATCTTCACCAGTATCTGTTGTTTCCAGACTTTTAAATGATTACCATTCTAAATGGCATGAGATGGTATCTCATTGTGGTTCTGATTTGCATTACTCTAATGACACATTCAGGTCCAAAGTGCAGGGGGCATCAGTGCAATTTGCTTTCTTCAACAACACAACTTAATCACTATTTTGTACCTCCGATTCCTCCTAATGGGGACAAAGGGGTTTAACCTATTTCAATGGCAGGATAACCTGTGTCATCTTGGATTTAATCCGGATTTTCCTTTTGCCTTCCTTCTCCCGGGGAGCTGATAAAATTGGTGGCTGGGGGAGTGGGGAGGTGGGCACACATGGGATGCAGGCATCTGCACGAACTCTCCAGACCATGCTTGGCACCTGTCCACATAGGTATCTTCTGAGCTGTGTGCCCCCTGCCTGGTTCTCAGCATTGCCACACTCCCATCAGGCTTGAGTTGATGACCCACATCTTCCGTTTCCTCCCCCGTGCAGACATCATGAAATCTGCATGCATCTCAGGGCCCAGGAAAGCTCTGGGAGACTGAGAGGGTCACATCAACATTTTCCCAGAGACTCCTTGCCTGCTCCAGGGTCTTACAGGTACAGTGGAGGAGCCCCAACCTAGGCTGCCTGTTGGGGCTCTCTTGCCTTAGGATTTCCAAACTCTTCCTGGGCTCCAAAGTTTTATTTAGAAACTCAAAACCCGAGTGTTGACTGGCTTATTCTTTCTACATTTCTGGGTGAATATGTGCCAGAAAGGGGCACACCCTGTTGATCTTTCAATGCAAGCAGCCACCCCACGGTCCACTAACGCAGATTCAATCCCCTCTATATTCAAGGAAGCTCCTCAGTGCACCAAGCCCTTGTCCAGGAACAAAACGCTGCTTATTAAGCACTTTGCCAGCCGCCGAGTTAAATTTGTGTATGACGATTCACTTAGTTCTCACAACAAAATATGTGCTAGTCATATTTCCATTTTACAGTTGAGGAAACTGAGTCACAGAGTGATCATGTAGCTTCCCAAGCTCCCACAGCTAGTAAGCTCTGAGGAGGGTTCAAACCCAGGTACTTTCTGACTTGATCTTATGGGCCACGCTGGCTCTGCTGCTTCACTGCGACACAGCCACTCACCCAAACCACACTCTCAGCTGGCCTGGACTGGCCTTGGCTAGTTGGCATGTGACTGTGAGAGGTGCCACATGCCCTTCCAGACACCCATCAGGTCAGGACATGCATTTTCCTACGTGCCACTCCCCAACCCTGTCTTCACCCTCAGCAGGGAAGCCTCTACCTATTGGGCATAGAAGGGTGAAAGCCCAGCTGCCCTGCTTCCATCCAGGGTAGGCCACGGCCCCGGGGTCACTGGCCAAGGCCTCTGTTGACTACGGACTACATGGAAGCTCCACTCCCCTCTCACCCACTCCACGCCCCACAGGTGCTGTAACTATGAGCACACCTCAGAGCCAGCGTCCTAAGTATAACTCAGAGGCAGCGAGCACGTGACCAGATGGCCCCTCTGTGGGGGTGGCTGGAAAGCAAGCCATCTGCACGTGCGTCTGAACAGACTGGGCCTGGGGAAGCCCATGGCAGAGACCTGGACCTGGGGAAAGGACCTGTCTGCCACCCAGTGCCAGGAGTCTGGGCAGCCCAGGTGGTGCTGCTGGGTGTCATATCCCCGCATCTCAAAACGCATTTTGCAAACACAGCTCCTGGCATCTTAGGGAGCAGCAGGGGGCCTCCTGTCGCCTGGCAATGTGTGTCTCCTCACCTTGAATCTGGAATAAATCCCTGCAGGTGGCAGACTGGAAGCCTGGAATGGAGGACTGTCAAGAGGCCGCCCCTCAACACAGTGTGGGGGACAAGGAGTTCAATATACCCAGAGATTTTTATTTGAGACGTGGAGCTCTCCCGCGTGAGCTATGCGAGCTTGGGCCACTGGTTTGCCCTCTCTGGAAGCCACCTTGTCACGTGGAATAAGGGATGATGAAGGTTACATGTTCCCAAGGAGACTCTGCTGTCAGGGCAGGGGACACTCAAGGCCATTTTCCCTCTCTCTTCCCCGACCCCTGCACCGCATTAGGCCTCAACTAGGGGGGGAAGAAACAGACAAGAGATCTCTCCCATGGACTCGGGTCCCAGACAGCCCTAGATAAGCTGAGAAACATGACCCTTGGCAGCCCCGAAGCACTCCGAAGTCTGTGCCACATGATGGAAAATATTATTCAGTTGAGCTTTAAATAGCTGATGTGATGTGTCTGGGGCTGGAAGGTGGCCCGTGGAAGCCGCCAGAACAGCCGGTCCCCACATGTGGGGCTTGAGAAGGATCCTGAGTCACTGAGAGGTTCAGAGCTTTTCAGGGTCCCAGGGGCCTCTCCAGGAGCACCTGGTGTTACTCAGGGGTCCCAGGAAATCACAGCTGTTCCCCACCTCCCACACAGCTCAGTGGTGGTCAGGACGTTACAGACAAGCATTATACTGCATCGATGCCCTAGGAAAACGGTTCTCAAACTCAAGGGGGTTCAGAAGCATATAGAGCACTTGTAGGCTCACAGGCTTCTGGGCTCCAGCCCCAAGTTCCTGATTTAGAAAGCCTGGAGGCCTGAGAAGCTGCATTTCCAACAAATTCCCAGATGCCATGCTGCTGGTGGTCTGAGGCACACTATGAGACTCCTGGCTTGAGGCCAGCTGAACTAGAATTGCCTGGGAATCTCTAACAGTCCCAATACCCAGATGACACCACAGACAATTACATCCGACTCTATGGGGTTGAGATCCAGGCATCAGCATTTCTTAAAGCTCCTCACGTGATTCTAATATGAACCCAAGTTTGAAAGCCATTGCTCCAGGGAGTCAAGATACCACAGGGAGAAAACCAGTAACAGCACCAAGCAGCGTACCATCAGGGACTAATCGGGAAGTGGGATAACAGGTGCCTCTGATGCCTTGAGGAGCCACTGGAATCCCAGCTAGAAGGGGTCCATTGAGCAGCACGAGGCTTCTGAGCAGAGTCTGATGCTGCTGGGCTGCCCACATGGACCATATATGGGCTCCTCACTGAGTGAAATGGGTCTGGGGACCAACAGCATCACTAGGAGCTTGTGAGCAGTGCAGAATCTCAGGCTCCACTCCAGAGCCAGCAAGACCCAACGTGCACTTGACCACAACCCTGGGCGATCATTGTGCACTTTAAAGTCTGCGCAGCACTGATGGGTGAGGTAGGTGAGACCTGCCAGCACCTGAGTAGGAGCTGCAGGCAAAGCCCAAGGGTGTCCTCAAGATTATCTAGTCAGCCTTCCAAATCCAGATAACGCTGGAAAGCTGTTTATATGCAAATCACCTGGAGAGCTGGGTGTATCTACATCTGCATCTTCAGAGCTCCCAAGGAAACTCCCAATTTGCCAAGACTAAGATTCCAAGAGGTCCTCTCCCCTTCCAATGAGGAAACCCTCAAACCTAAGACCATCAAACCTGGATGGAGTCATAACCTGTCCTAACCGGAACCTAGCCCAGCGATCCTGAACATGGCCGGCACATTAGAATTACCCAGGTTGCTTTATAATCTCTTCTGCATCTGACTACATCGGACGCTGTGGGGTTGGGGCCCAAGTGAGAGGGCTCTGAAGCTCCACTGGTGACTCCAATTAGAACCAGGAAGTGCCCCCAATCATCTTCAGTATTCTCTCCACTGACCTCCCTCCTACAGCCTTCGCCTCTGCATATTATGCTGTTAACTTGGACACCAGATTCTCCTGATGGAAAGATACTGTGATCTTCCTTCCAGAGAGGAATGACATTCTGCACACAAAGCAATTTTGCTTATCTTTGCTGAGCTTGCAAAACTGCGAGAGAGCTACAGTCCTTGGATTGGTTTACTCCTGTCTATCTGATTTCTCAGCAAAACATTCATCAGTTCAAGCAGCTGCCATGAAAGTGTGCCTGTGGGCCAACAGAGGCTGCCGGACCAGCAACATCCAGGGGACCAAGGCCAGGACAAATTTGGGTTGTGCCATCCATATTTCAGTGGTGGCACACATGCATGCCTCGTGGGCAGTCCAATCACTCACTTTTTGTTTTTGTTTTTGAAACAGGGTCTCTTTCTGTCCCCCAGGCTGGAGTGCAGTGGGGAGCCCATAGCTCACTGCAGTGTTAAACTTCCGGGCTCAAGCAACTCTCCACCTCAGCCTCCCAAGTTGCTGGGACTACAGCATGTGCCACCACACTCCATCAATTTTTATTTTTATTTTTGACTTTGTAGAGATGGGGTTTTGCTATGTTGACCAGGCTGGTTTTGAACTCCTGACCTCAAGGAGGAGCAATCCTCCTCCCATGGCCTCCCTGGGTACTGGGATTACAGGTGTGGGCTACTGCACCCAGCCAGAACTCACTTTTTATGCTGCCTTTTGCATTCTTCTAGAAGTCACTAAGAACAAAGATTGAAAGGAAGTTGTTCTATTTCACTCAGCATCCTATTGTAAACCTCCTTGGATCTGGTGAACAATTTTCACAACTTCCCTTGTGACATCTGTATTTCAGTAGTGGCACACATAAAGTACCAGGCAGATATTATGCTTTCCAACTGGAGTGAGCTCAATAGTGGGAATGGTGGCCCCGAAGATATGTCCCATTCTAAATCCTTGTAATATGTGGATATTATATAGAAAACTGTGATTAAGTGAAGGATATTGAGAGGAGTTACTTATTCTGGCTTATCCTGGTGGACCCTGAATGTAATCTTCATTTGAAGAGACAGAAGGAGTTTTGAAACAGACACACACCGAGAAGGTGACGTGTAGATGGAGGCAGAGATTGGAGGGACACAGGTCAAAGTCAGGGGACACTAGCAGCTATCAAGAGCTGGAAGATGCAAAGAATAGATTCTCCTCTAGAGCCCTTGGAGGGAGTGGGGTCCCCCACACTGAGCCCCTTGGCTCTGTGAAGTGAATGTTGGGCTTCTGAACTCCAGAATTGAGAAAAAAAAAGTTTGTTTACAGCCACCAAGTTTGTGGTCATTTATTGCAGCAGCCCCAGGAAATGAGTACATCAGCTTACAGATGTGAAAAGTGAAGGATAGGCATCGAATGCCCCTTCCAAGATCGCGTAGCTCATGGCAAACTGGGTTTATCGTCCCTTCCCCGATTTGGAGTTTGTTGGTTTTCTAAGGAATTCAACAGGCAGCAGGATGTGTTGATTGCATCGATCCAGTCTGAAGGTGGTGGCAGGAAAGTCTACTGGGGCCTGGAGGGGCCTCTGGAAGCTAAAGCTCACCTACTCAAAGAGCACCCATACCATGAGGCACAAAGAATGGTGGCTAGCACAGGGCATTGTATCTGCACCAGTCAGGGCTGGGTCTCCCAAGCCTTTTGTCTCCAAGCTCAACATTTGTTCCACCCACGGTCACAGGGTGCCAGCCACAGGTGAGGTTGCCAAGATCCAAGAAGGAATCAGCCAGACCTGGTCAGGTGACATTATATGTGGTCACAAGGACCCTCCCTGGGGAGATGACATCTGAACTCAGACCCATGTGAGACAAAGAATCCAGGCATGGAAAGATGAGCACAAGAACTACAGAGGGTGAGGGAATGGGATGACCACAAGGAGCCCCGAGTGCGAGGGGCTGGCATGCTGGGGGCCTGAAGCCAGCAGGGAACTGAGCACCGGAGCAGAGGCATGGAGCGGAGTGAGGCAGCCGGGTACCGATTTAGGAGTCACCTTTTCTCCTAGGAGTGGGTGTCAAGGAAGGGGCTGATTTGCTTTTCCAAATCAGAAGTGCCATGAAATGTTTAACATGTTCACATTCATTCCTCACAATACACAGAGCAAGGGGACAGTAGGGAGTGTGTGGAATGCTTGCTTTCGGGCGCTGCGTCCTCAACAGAAGTTGCTGGAGCCATAGTGCACCCTGTTTTAATAGCACGGACAGCGGGTGGAGGGTGGAGGAAATGAAGGCTGCCCTGCCCGAGGCCTGAGTTTGCCACGGGACTCCTTAGTCCTGCAGCTCAGGAGGCGGCCAGCTCTCTCGGAGCACTACAGAGGGTTTCGGGCAGGAGGGGTGGCCCAGCTTTCGGAGCAGCAGTGGTGTGCCCAGGCCCAAGGCCACAGAGAAGAGGAGGCAAGAATGTGGGGTCAAGTCCCAGTGTGGCGTTGGGCTTCTCAGCGCACTCACTGTAGAAACCCACTGTTTCCATGAGTCTGTTCTGCGAATCTCCTAATTCAACAAGTTATTGCAACCCGTCCTTTGGTAGGAGCAGGAATTCTGCCGCCTTCCACCCTCACTTCAGCAGGCCAGCAGCAGGACAGAGCTCCAAGACCCAGAGCAGAAACAGAGGGGCAAAGGGGCACCGCAGGCCACCTCCTAGTTCCTCCATCAGAATCCTGGGCACACAGGGAAGGGGGTGGTCCCACTCCTGAAGCCCTAGGAGGGGGACTGTGCCCAACATCACTCAGCGACCTTGAGTGGGTCTTTTTGGAACCGATGCCTGGAATGTCTTGTCACGTGAGGAGTGCCCCAGAGCTGACTGTGTGTTGTCTGCAATGGGCAGTGATGGTCACAGATATCAGGTTTCTCTGCCCAAATTGCCAGGCAGAGCTCACAAATTCCTTTTGGTAACTCTTTAAATTTTTATTTTTAAACTCAAAAGGCCTGGCAGGCCCTATAAAAGGTCAAGAGCAGCAAGCTCTGAGTTTGGGAAGGGATGGAGGCTAGTGGGATTAGTGAAAAGGAAACGGGAGAGAATGAATTCTCTACTTGATGATGATGAGAAAAGAATAGGAAGAAAGTTGTCATCCTAATTCTTCCATTATCTGGCCCTAAAATAGGTTGTATGGTGTTCCTTCTGCTCATTGGTTTTCCCAGCTGTATAATGGGTACAGTAATTGTGATGCAACTTTAAGAGATGGGATATATCAGTAGTTAAGTTTATTCAGCCCCTATCTCAGCCTGGGCTAGGATTTGTGGAAGATGCAGATGTAGAATTCTGGGTCCCTTTATTCAAGGAGCTCAGACAGCAGTTGTAGAGAAAAGAATGACCAGTTTAAAAGAAGTGAAGAATAAAAGCACCTATAATGACATTTTAGAGACAAGAGCACTGAGTTCTCAAACGTAAGTGAGCATCAAAATTCCCTGGGAGCTTGTTAAGTCACAGGTGGCTGGTGCCATCCCCAGAGTATCTGCGTCCATGGGTCTGGGAGGGACCTGAGATTGTGCATTTCTAATTCACCCCCACATCTGGCTGATGCTGCTGGTTCAAGGATCACAGGGTGAAAGCCATTGGAATAGAAGAAGCTCAGAGAAGGAACAGTGGGCTGTGTACTGGACCTGGCTGGAATATTAGGGACCTTTAATTCCTTCTTTGCTGTTCTGTGAAGTATAAAATCAGGGTGTGCAGCTGGTGGGGGCTTCCTGGGAGTTGTTCTCTTGCTGTGTCCAACAAAGCATGTGATTTCTAGCTCGGTGTTCCTTCTCTGTAGTGATAGACCCATTTTATTTTTCTTCCAATCCATTGTGGACTAATTCTTCTGTAAAATACAGGATCAGCCAGGTGTGGTGGCTCACACCTGTAATCCCAGCACTTTGGGAGGCTGAGGCAGGTGAATCACCTGTGGTCAGGAGTTCGCAACTAGCCTAGCCAACATGGTAAAACCTCATTTCTACTAAAAAAAAAAAAAAAAAAAACTAGCCAGGCATGGTGGCAGGTGCCTGTAATCCCAGCTATTTGGGAGGCTCAGGCAAGAGAATTGCTTGAACCTGGGAGGCAGAGGTTGCAATGAGCCAAGATCATGCCATTTCACTCCAGCCTGGGCAACAACAGTGAAACTGTCTCAAAAAAAAAAAAAAAAAAAAAAAAATACAGGATCATAGGTGTGGATGTTGCAGCTCTGTTGAAGCTCCACGAATGTTTCTAAATGCTCATCTTGTCACCAACTGGTAACAAGGAGCTCATGAACCAGGCCATGGGCCACTTTGAGGGGTCCCACCATGGAGCCTCCGTGTCGCTGAGACAACTTCACACATGCACCCGAAAGCAGCCCAGGACCCAGCATGAGCCAAGCATGGGGAGTGGCTGCCATTCTCTCTGGATCTGTGCCCTGAAATGTGGTATGAGTCCACCAGAAAAGCATGAACAGTGACCACTCGTGTGAAGGCAGGCTCACCCCTCCCCCCCCAAAGTCGAGCCCCAGGGCACTCTTCCACTGTAGCTAAGGAGAGATGGTTCTGGAGGCCACAGCAGGTGCTGGGGCTTGAAAGAGGAGCCGTGACAGTATCCCCGAGAGGAACTGAAGCAGCCACGGCCACACCTCTCCCCAGCTCCAAGCCCCGAATCCCCAAACTGTACCCATGTCCCAAAAAGGGGTTAGGCCTCACTGGCCAGGAGCTGCTGTCCCTAAAGGCTCCTGTGACTGCAAAATCTGGCTGGGGATCCCAGGACACTCCTCTCCCTGACCAGCTCGCTTCCCAGGCTGCCTCGAAGTTCCAGGCTCCATCCTGGCATCTTTGGCAATGACAGATGAGTCACAGAATTACAGAAACTCGAATCACCATAGAGACGTCCATGGGAAGCTGGGCTGTGTCCCCAGCACCTTCAGGGAGTGCCCTGAAGCCATTTGCCGCTCACTGACGACCACTGCTCCCAGTACTTGGGTTGTGCCTGGAAGCTGGAGCCGTGCCTGGAAGCTGGAGCCGTGGGGAGGGCAGGAAGTGGAAGGGAGAGACGGCAGGCAGGGTCGGCGAGGCCAACACAAAGCCAGATGCTCATCTGGGTAAGGAGAGGAGCCCTGTCCATTTCGCTCTGGTCTTTACTGAACATGTTCCCAAACAATGACCCTCCACGTCCTGCCTTCCATTGGCCTGGACAGCACTGCGCTTTTCACTTTGGACTATCCCTGGCGTTTAGCATTTCTCCAGCCTTCTCCAATTCCCACTGAAGTGTAGGGGTTGCAAAGGGGCTGCAAAGGGGCACCAACACGGGTCCTGCTCTCAAGGCAATTAAAGTCCTGCGGGTTGTTTCAGCTAGCTATTGCTGCATAAGGAATCTCCCCAAGCCTCCTGGCTTATGAACAGCAACCATTTGGCCTAAACATTACAACTGGTGCTGCTGTGAGTCAGGGATTCAGGCAGGGCTGGGCGGGGACAGCTCACCTCTGCTCCAGAGTGCTGGCTGGGGCAGCTGGCCAGGGGCTAGAGGACCAAGACGGTCTCACTCATATGTTCGAGCTCCTAGCTGGGGTGGCTCATGTGAGCCCCAGGTCTCCTCCCTGTGGCCTCTTTTGACACAGCATCTGCTCCTCCCCGTGATGGTTGGACTGGTGCCCAGCTCCCACACCCAGAGGTTGCGCTTTCACAGGTCTGGAGTGCAGCCCAGGCATCAGAAATTACACAGTCTCTCCAAGAGCTTCTCTAGTGAGCAGCTAAGACTGAAACACCCCCCACCCCAGCCCCACTCAGGCCAATCACTACTTAAAGTGTGGCTCACAGACTGGAAGTAAAGGCACCTCTGGGAGTTGGTGAGACTTGCAGATGTCCAGGCCCCTGCAAAGCCAGGGGAGTACCACAACTGTCGCTAAATGATGGCGATTTCAGTGGTTCCCGCCAGTGTCAAAGCTGTAGCTTGTGCTCTGTGAATTTTCTCTTTCACCACAGGGGTTCTGGCGAAGAGGACTCCAGGTGATCTCTCGGCTTGGTTGATCCTGCAGACAGATGTTTCCAGTACAACAGAGAGCTATCAGGAGAAATAAAAATGGAAAGAAATACACACACTGCTTAGAACCATGAGAACTATGAAGAGATCAGGGGACAGAAGGAGGCAGATGGTTTGTGATGGGCCTGCCTGTGGAGGTTAAAGATAGGGTGGTTCGGAGCTAGCACAGGCCATAGGGAGAGTGAAGGTGATTCTAGCTGCCTCTCGGTCTTAAATCAATGTCTCTCTGTTTGTGAAACAGAGTTTGGGGTGCTCCAAATTCCTGACCATCTACTTCTGACCTAGAGCAGCTGGGGATTTCTGCAGAAAAATCACAAACCTTGAAAGTGGGAAGCTGGTAGACTGACTCTCTCTCTACTTCCATCCCCTGCCCCAGGCCAGCCCCTAAACATTTCTCCCCAGCCCCTGCAAGTTTCCTTCCTGTCTTCCTGCTCTAAGTCCTGTGCTGAAGAACACCCCCGTGCTGATGTCACCACGCTGCATCAGCAGCAGAATGAAACTCAGCCCCCTAGGCACTCGGGAGACCTGCCATAACCTTGCTCTCCCCTCCTCTCTGTCTAACCCACCTCATCCTCACGGCAAATGTTTGCAGTTCTCTCAACAGGCGACAGTGCTGAAGGAGTCTGTCTTGCTGCACCGGCTCACCTCCCTCCTTTGCCTGGCTAACCCCTAGGGCCACCCCTGGCACTACTGGGTAGAGATGGACGCCCCCTGGTGTTTGCTCCTAGTGGTGTGGCATTTGTGTTCCTAGGTCCAGCTCAGGTGGCACCTTGCCCTTGACGTCCCCTGACACAGGGACTTGGCTGCATGCCCCCATCTGGCTTCCTTAAAATCCCAGTGCTTGCCTCTACAACTGTACTGTCCAATATGGATGCCACACTTCAGGTGTGGGGCAGCTGCACGCTTGAAATGGACTAGTCCCAGTTGAGATGTGCTGAATGTAAATTGCACCAAATTTCAACGTTACATAAAAAAGAACGCAAAAGAACTCACTAATGATATTGATATTGATATTGATTTACATGTTTCAATGATAATATTTTGGATATAAGGGGTTAAGTAAAATACTTTATTGAAATTAATTTCACTCGTTTTTCACTGTTTTGAATGTAGTTACTAGAAAATTTATGATTTCTCATGTGGTTCAATTTACTTCTATTGGACTGTGCTGGTCTCATAGATTATTCTGCCAGAATCCCTCTTGACTTAGCCATAACCTAAAGCAAATTATTTAATTTCTCCAAAACTCTTTCCTTCTCTCTACAATGAGAAACATTCTTATCTTTTAAGGTAACAATGAGGAGAAAAGAACACGCATCAGTATGTTGGAAAATCTCTGTTAGCATAACCATTACATTCATTGTATCATGTAGAATTAAATGTCACATTGACCTTAGTGGCCTTAAGGGTCGGATTCATGTAAGATACTTAGATTCTCACACAGTACCTGACACAGAGCAAATGTTTTAGGCATAGGCTATAAAATGCAAGTGGGGAATGTGAGCAGCAGATGAGAGGCTGGCTCATTTGCGAGATAAGGACCCTAGCTAGCTCCAGCAGGTCCATTAGGGCAGGCATTCCTCCCTCCCTCCTTCCCTCCCTCCCTCCCCACCTCCAAGGCAGCAGTCTGTGTCTGAAACACATCAACCGCCCCCACACCACGGTGTCTACCTCCCTGGCCAGTAAACCTGCAGCCTTCAGCACCTCCAAGACCTTTTCTCCCAAATTCCCTCTGCGACACTTTTTCCATCTAGTTTCCAACCTTTCACAGACACCCCGACCCTGGCAAATGCTTTTGGAGAGGTGCTGCCCAGGCAGAATCCCGCAGGGAGTGGAGCGGTCTCCCCTCAGAAGCCATGAATCATTCCACCTGCTTCTTTTGTTGCAGGAGAGCAAACAAACAGATTATTTTCTCCAGCTATTTCTGGGACTTTTTCAGAAATATTCTTGTCTCCAAACATGAACTTCAAACCAACAGCAAATTATTCTGGATAAACGCTAGGCAATGTGATTCCTGGGAATGAAAATCTTAGGGTTTGTCTGTACAAAATTAAAGGGCACATTGTTCTGATACTCACGTGGGTGTAGCAGAGGTGGGTATAAGCCCTGGGAGCCAGTATCAGGGCCTGCTTCATTATCAAAGCCTCGTACCTTTAGGGTTATCCTGAATTTGCCCTGGGAACATCGTTAGGATTTGATTTAGTTTAACCTGAGTTTGCAACATGGCATTGATGTTTTAGAAAGACCTTTTCCCACCCCGGCAAAAATCAGCAGGATTCCAGGTGGGGCTATAACATCCAGGCACGGCCCAATCCACATTGAAGTCTCTACGAATAGACCTTCTGGAAAAAGTATACCCTAAAAAGTAGACTCCCCCTTTGTGGGAGGCTGGGAGAGAACAAGGGTCAGAGGTTGGAAAGGTTTGAAGAGACAGGGATCAGAAAGCAGGACACATCCCAGCAAAATCAACTGCTGGCCTCACTCAGGGGCAGAGTGAGGACTCGGGACCGCAGCATCTCAAAGCCATCGGAGGCATGGGAACCATCAACCTAACCACCTACTCTGCACCCATTCAGCACATGAGAAAACAGGCCCAGAGATGGGAAGAAGCTTGCGTAAAGTAACCCATGAGGAGCAGGCCCCCACCCCAGGTCTCCTGGCTCCTACACTGCACCCATAATAGGGCTTCTTCCAGACAGCACACGCCATGCACAGAATTCATGTAGGAATCATTTTTAGCCCCAGCTCCTGTTTATCAATACACAGATAGGATAGACAGAGCCCCAAAAGAGCTGTCATGCTGCCTAACATACCATCATTAAAGACTCCCGGATCTGAGTAAACAGGCTCCTGGTTTAGCCTGCCATCTAATATCTCAGATGGATTCGCAGTTAATTCTCAGGGATTTGTACTTTAGGCAGCCCCTTCCTTGAAGCTGAGACTGGGTGGTGATATTCTCAGGCAGCATGGTGTCGGGGGGAGGGAGGAAGAGCCCATTATGAGCACAGGATGCTGTCCTAGTGAGAGAAGCTTCAGGTGCAGGTGGGGAGCCTCTGGATGCCAGAGGACCAGCAGCTGAGCCTCTAGCTGAGAGGGGGAAAGGGGCTGTGAGCAGAATCCTAAACTTCCTCATCAGCGGTGGATTCTGTTATGGGCTCCAATGTTTCACCCTCCCTGAACCCATGCCCTTAGTCTCCTAACTTTGCAGTCTCTCCCACTAAAGACAGAATGAACTCTCCCTCCTCCACCACCGTGATTTGCTTTGGCCAACATGATGTGGGAAGACGTGTCGTGTGCCTGCTCCTAGTCACACGGTGTGGAACAGAGGCTGCGGCCAGCCACTGGACGGGGCAGGGCGGTGGGACAGGAGGCGCAGGGCCCATGCTGGTCAGGGTCCAGGGGGCGCCCCCTTCGGGAGGGCTGACGAGATTTCAAGAGCGGATGGGCAACTCAGGTGAAAGGAAGACCATGAACAAAGGCATGGAGGAAGGAAAGGAAAATAAATATTTCTAGAAGAATGAACAGCTCCAAGCAGTGGGAGCAGCATCATCCAAAAGAACTTGCTTCGACGATGGAAATAAATGCCCGACACCTGAGTTGTGCAGTGAGGGAGCCGGCGGCCTTGTAGAGCCATCGAGCACTTAGAATGTGCCACTGCTACCCAGAAACTGAATTTGTTATTTTATTTAAATTTAAGCACTCGACATTTAAAGGGCCGCACGTGGTCAGTGGCTCCTGACTGGACAGTACAGGTCTGGAGTACTGGGTTCTGGGGTCGCTGAAGTAAGGCTAGGCTGGAGATCCCTTGCACTCAGTAGAATTTTTTAGCTAAAGGGCTCCAGTAATTACAACAGCATTTGCTGCTTCCCAGGACCTGTGCACAGCCCTCGTCATACATGAACGATTTCATCTTCCTAGCATCCTTGCAGGGTAAAGCAGGTCATTATCCCCATTTTACAGAAGGTGGACTGAGGCACAGAGGAGCTAAGGGCTGGGGAAAATCACTTGAGAGGCAGAGGTGGGTGTAAACCAGACTCTGACGGCAGGGCCCGTTCCACATCCATGGAGGCCCGAACAGCCACTTACAAAGGCTGCAAAGTCCTTTTCTAGGTGTTTTTCTCTCTTGGGCACTGGCTTAATCTGCCCCATCCCCAGTAAAAAGCAGAATCTGAAATAGGATTTGCACACAAGCAGTAGTTTTTGCTAATTTCCGTGCTGTGGTTCGGGGAGGCAAGGCTGGTGAGCTCATGGAACAGGACTGGCAGCGATGAGAGGGAAGAAAGTCAACCCGCAGAGGCTTTATTGAGCTGATCATGCCGCGAGCCAGCGAGCTCCTTCCTGGTGGGCTCTTCAGAGGACCTGTGTGCATTATGCCTGCAAATCGGCCACCTGAGACGGAGAGGAGGGGAGTGCCATCCTCCCCAGCTCGGTGCCCCCCTAATTAGTCAAGGGCTGTCCCATCTCTCAGAGGGACATGGATACAGCGAGGGGAGCTGCAGCCAGACCACCCCTGCCCTGAGAGGGCTGTCATACCCCCATCAGGAGCAAAAAACTGGCTGACGCATATTGTACGAGTCCACCTACAGGAAACGCTGAGAATAGCCAGGCCCAAAGAGCCAGCAGGTGGCCAGGGCTGAAGGCCAGGAGGTGTGGGGAGTGTTAATGGGTACAGTGTTTCTTTATGGAGTGAGGAGAATGTTCTAGGATTTGATGACCGTGATGGTTAATGGTGAATTTTGTTCTATTTTTTTTTTTTTAAGTGGGCTGGCAGGAATCAGGATGACAGAAAAATGCAGCCAGGCTTCAGCCTCCGAGCTCAACTGCAGACCCAGCCCATAAGTACATAAATGCAGGTTCATCGCAGGAAAGGTCTGTCCCTGCAGTCAGACCAACCACCACCCCTGGAACTCTGACTGGGAGTCAGGGCCAATACAGAGCCCGGGAAGCCAGGCTTAGCAGTCCCAGCCCTTCCCAGCGCCTCTTCTCAATGTCGCCTCTCTCTGATGGACTCAGACACGAGGTCACTGCATTTGTCCAAGGCTACGAACTGAGCGGCTTCCAGGACTGAGCACAGAGGCCTCCCCTGCCCCTCCCCAGCAGAGCCATGCAGGAGGCACACAGGCATCTGCCTCCAGCCCCCACTCCTGAGGTCGCAGCAGGATAGCCAGCTGATGTCTCAGCGCTGTCCTTCCCTGTCCCCATCATGCAATCCCGTCACTCCGAGAGGCTTTCTGTTCCTCCAGTGCACCCCACACCAGGCTTCTTCCCTTGCTTGAAGGCAGACAGAGCCTGAAGGGCACCCTGTCCTCTAGTGCTCGCAAGTCCCTCGTGGGGACGCCTGGGCCTCCTTTTCTCCTGCTGGCCTGAGGAGCCTCACATGGAAGGGTCCTGATGGCACTCCACGGAACACAGTTTAGATACAGCTGAATGAATCTACTTCAATTCACCTGCCAGGGATGCTAGCACAGTGGAAATCCCACTCCTTCATTAAGAGGTGGAGTCTACATGGGGGTGGGCTTGTGACCCGCTCATAGCCAGGAGAACATGTGCTGGTGACATCAGGTGACTTTTAAGGTAGGGTCCAAAAAGCCCATGCAGCTTCCATTATCAAGTGCTGCAAAGGCCCCCTGAGCTGTTGCCTCAGGCCCTGAGCTGTCCCAACTATCCCAAGACCTTCTGTCAGCCTGTTTCCCAGTGGCCTCTGCTGCTAGATTTTACCACCACGAAGGCAAGGGCATGACTGTTTGGCACCTTCGTGTATTCTCAGAGTTAGCACAGTGTGGGCACACTTTACACATTCAGTAAATATTGCCGGGGGACTGAGTCCACGAATGAAGCAGTCTGGTCCTGGGACCTCAGATCTGTTCTAATCCCTGACCCTATGGTTAGCTTCTTCTAGTTCCTTATCTAATTGTGCCTCCAATCATTGGTTCTCTGGATCCCATCCTCCAGCTTAAAATATCTTTCTGCTACCTTCCATGAGCTGTCGTTGCTAGCCCAGCTACGGCACAACCCCACTGGACCATAGTTTCCGTCATCCACCTGGAATCACCCAGCTCTGCTCTGCCAAGCCTGTTCTCCCAAGGTTCCAGCATCACCAACTGGCAACACCACGTCCAGGCCAGACCATACAGAGGGCTGCCGCACTGGAGTAAAGAATCCAGTGAGGGAGGGGTCTCCCAGAGCTAGAGAGAAGGAGAAACAGACAGCAAACTGCAGAGAACGTCTCCAGCTGCCAGGATGCTGACCCTCCCTCTTGAAGGAAGTCACACGCACCCAAATAGTCATATTTAAAGGAAAAAGATCTCAAGGTAATACAAAGTCATTTCACTAAAGTGACTCCAGAGGCAGCAAAATAAGTGTCCAGGGAGGTTAGCTTCTCCTTGGAGATGCTGGGAAGCTTGACATTTGCAATGGGGGCAGAAGGGGCAGGGGTGGGCAGCAAAGGTGTGACTGCAGACGTCAGACTCTGCCTGCATGGGGTGGCTTCAGAGACATCGTCCCCTGGGCTGTGTCATCTCCTTAGCAAACACAGAGACCATGAATTGCTTCTAAATATAGCCAGGAGGAAAGCACATAAAATTATTCCACAGGAATGCAGAAAGCTGCTTTGTTGCTGATCCCCATTTGGCCTGGCTTGATTTCACAATCAAACGAAGAACGTTTTTTACTTCTAAGAGTCCTATATTCACTATTGGTGCCAGCAACAAGCTCACCCCCACTGTTTTCCACAGCAATCCAGAAGTCCCACATTTGCTTTCTCCCAGTCTCTTTCTGGGAAAAAAAAAAAAAAGAAAAAAAGGCAAAGCCAGTGTGTGAGAGAAGTCATAAGTCATGTCAAGGGAAAAACATGAACCCTGGGCCAAAAAGAGGCCACAATGACAGTTTTTTGTTTTTCTATCCTGTGCTGAATTTATTATTAGTTTCCGATCTACAAAAGTACATCAGAGAGACCTGAGCTCAAATTCTGGCTCTGCCGCTCACCAGCTATATGACTTTCAACACGTGACTTAACCTCTCTGTGCCTCATTTTCCTATCTGTAAAATGGAGATAATAAGCTTTCTCAAAGGGTAGTGAGAGGATTAAATAAAATTCATTCAGCGTTGACTTATTTATTGATCACCTACCATGTTCTTATTTTTCTTCTTTAACTTTTATTTGAAATTCTAGGGTATAGTACATGTGCGGGACGTGCAGGTTTGTGACGTAGGTAAGCGTGTGCCATGGCGGTTTGCTGCACAGACTACCCCATCACCTTGAGACATCACAAGTCTCAGTGTGTGCTGTTTCCCCATATGTGCATGTGTTCTCATCATTCCGCTCTCACTCAGAGGTGAGAACATGCGGTGTTTGGTTTTCTGTTCCTGTATTAGTTTGCTGAGGATAATGGCTTCCAGTTCCACCCATGTTCCTGCAAAGGATATCATCTCATTCCTTTTTATGGCCGCATAGTATTCCATGGTGTATGTGTACCACATTTTCTTTATCCAGTCTGTCATTGATGGGCATTTGAGTTGATTCCATGTCTTGCTATTGTGAATAGTGCTGCAGTGAACATATGTGTGCATGTACCTTTATAATAGAATGATTTCTGTTTCTTTGGGTATATACCCAGTAATGGGATTGCTGGGTCAAATGGTGTTTCTGCTTTTAGATCTTCGAGGAATAGCCATACTGCTAGATGCTATTTCTAGGTGTTTAAGATACATTAGTGAAGAATACAGACACTGATCCTTGCCCTCATGGAGCTTATATTTAAGTATGAACAGATTAACCATAGCAGTAATCCTAATATATAAGTAAATTTACAGTAAGTTGAGTGATACATGATACAGGAAAGAGAATGAAAAGCAAATTGAAGTAGAGGATGGTGGCCACATATTCTTTCCTTCCCATTTTATTCCTTCTGTTGGGAAGTGGGACCTAATTCCCATCTCCTGGTATCAAGGCTTCTTTTAATGACTTGCTTGACCAAAAGAATGTGCTGGAGACATATTCTGGGAATTTCAGGACAATGTCAGAGGACTCGTAGTTTTCTTCTGCAGCTCTTGGAACATTCTTTCTGGAAGTCCAGAGCCCCTGGAGAAGTCTGACTTTCCCCAGGCCACATGTTGGAGAGGCCACGTGTAGGTTCTCTGGGTGACTGTCCAGCTGTCCCCAGCCTTCCAGCCATTCCTGCCAAGGAACCAAGTGTGTGACAAAGCCACGTGGGTCCTCCACAGAAGACCATCCCACCAGCTGAGTGGGACCAGATGACTTGGAGTGACGGGTATGACGCAAAAGAATCACAAGCTGAGCCTGGTCTGAATTTCTGAGCCACAAATTGTGAGATTATAAGACAATAATCATTTTAGCCACTAAGTCTTAGATGGTTTGTTACACAGCAATAGGTAACCAGGATAGGATGGTAAGGGAGTCTTGGGTATAATGCATATAAAACCCCTAGGCCAGTCACCAAACGGCATCAGATATTCTTATCACCATTAATAGTTTTCACTGACCTTCCCTCCTTTCAGCAGGAAGGATTTCGGAGCCAAGGCTGTCTGTTTGGCACCACTCAAACGAAGTTTGTGCTTTTACGCATGGGGAGCAGATTCTGTATCTCTGCTTGGAAATAATGTCCCAGGGAAGAAGCAAGTTCAGAGAGGCTCAGACTTCAGAACACTAAGGATGGCTGGATGAGAAAAGGACCCCAGATGCCCCTGTGGGCAAACACAGAATTCTGCCCTCACGCTTTACCCTCCCCCCCACACACATATAATACACACACACCTTCTCACACCCCAGAACTTGGAAGGCTGTACTTTGAAGGGCTGGGGGTTTTTCCTGGTAATCATAATCTTACATCACGCTTTGGAAAATCACTGCAATTGTGTCTCACGAACCCACACAAAGCTGTCCCGAGAGCACTGCGAGGAAACCATTGTCACACTCTTTTTAAAGTTCGCTCTCCAGCTCCATTTTCTCAACGTTAAGAAAGGTAAACAACCTCCCAGTGGAGAATGGCTGTAGCTTTCAGACCTGCAAATTCTGCAGTTCTCTTGGAAGAATATGAAAGACTGCTACTGTATTGATTAATTAAGCATTTATTCCACAGCAAGCGGAATCTTAGTAAATGATTCATGAAGCTTCCCACCCTAAAAGATAAGTGCGCTCAGGTGAGGATTCTAATGAGAAATTAAGAGTCATGAAATAGGAAGAACTATTTGGATATGCGAATAGAATGTAAATGAAGAAAAGGGTGCAATGATGTCATTTAAAATAACAAGCACTGGACAGAAAAAAAAAACTGGGAAGAGAAATCACAGGATATGTAGTTATTTGATGATCAGCTAAATGTTTTACAAGATAGTTTTGGTAAAGGTTCTTTTTCCTCTGTAGAAGGTCAAGTGGATACTATCGTATCAGCCCCTGTGCCTGATGAGGAGCCAGACAAGTTCAGTGGCATTCTTCAATACCACACCATCATCCAACAACAGTTATTCCAATTGCAGGCACAGGACCGGAGAGAACTTACTCCATTTCTAGGTGCATATACCTTTCATATTCAATCCTGTTTGAGAGGTTGTAGTTATCACTGGAAGAATAATTGAAATAAATTATATGTATTGAACACCTACAATGTGCCCAAAAAGATCCTTACAAACTATGAGGTAATGCAGTCCCCATCCTCAAAAGAGCTTAGCTAAAAAAGCAGTAAATACATAAGGAGAAAAATAATGGTAACTATTATGTGTTACTGGAGCTTACGGAAAGGAAATATCCGGAGCGAGCAACAGGATCCATGGTTTACCATGACAGGAACGAGAAATGACCAAGCCGAGTGGAAATCCAAATAGCTCTTGACCTTCAGTCTCCTCTACTGGACTCATCTTTCAACCTGGAGGAGGAAGGCATAAAGAGAGGACGGGAACCAATCACTGCCTAAGGGGAGTGCCTAAGAGGTTCTGGGGGTGTGAGAGCTGTTATTTCATTCATGCTTCAGCCCCACCATACAAGGAGGTGCTACTGTCAAAGAACTGAGGATTTCTAGAGGTTAAGGATCCAGCCAGAGTTTCCTGAGCTTAGATCTGAAGGCCTGAAAGAGTTAAAGACTCATGCCTTTTGCTCTCTGGCAAGTCACACTGCTTTATACACCAAACCACTCCCGATTCCAAAAATACCGTGACTTTTGAAGGGGTCGCGTGTAAGTCTGTGTTTTGCCAACCACAGATCAGTTATCCCTCAAATAACTGCCCTGTATAGTGAAAGGACACTCCCCTTTTCCACGAGTTAGGGGTGGAACTGAAACCAGACCTGTAAGAAGTGTGCCTGGCAAGAACCCGTGTGTCCCGTCAGTGGCAGCTTTCTACAGAATCCTGGCTGCATGCATCAAGAGGCATATCGACCTCTGGAGGAACTTCTTTAAATTGACAGTTTCTGACCCCAGCCAGAGAATCTGATTCAGCCGCTTTGCAGCGACAGCCAGGAATTGCTTCCCAGGTGAGTTGGATGCAGGCAGCCCGTGGCCCACCTATTAGAAGTTCTGTTCTGGACGCTTCAGATGCAGGATGTGAACATTCTTTTCCCAGCAAGCTTGGTCTCTGCCTCCCTGTACACCACAGGCACCATCTCACAAGAGGGGGGAAAGTGTCACTTCCCAGAGGCCTTTCATTCTGTTTCACATTTATGTCAGTCAGGATCGCGTCAGGAAAACGAGTCACCTCAGACATTTCAAACAGGGAATTAATGAAAGAAGATTGGTTACACAGGTGCTGGAACAGCTGAGAAGCCACATAAAGATTAGTGACAGCTGGAGGCCACTCCACCTGCAGGGCTGGAAGGACAAAGAAAGAAAATGGTGTTACTGGAGGTTAAGAAGTTAAAGCCGGGGTTAGCATGAGCAGTGGGTCTGGGGCTATGTAGGGAGGAGCTGTCCAGCAGCAAGAGAGCCAGGGAGGAAATGCTACGCAGAGCAAAGACAGAAAATCAGATGCTTTTCATGCCCCCCACCGAGGGGCTAGGGTGCAGTTCTGAAGATCCAAATAATACCAATGCTTAGCGAGTACTATTTCTCAGTGGTTCTAGAGCCTGGAGGATTTAACCTGAGAAAGCTGATTTTTAAAAATTCTTAAAATAAAGAAAACGTTAAGCCTGGAGGAGCCTCAGAATCAGCTGGATCTCCAGCTCAGGGATCCTAATGCAATAAGTTAGAGACAAGACCCGGGCAAGGGTTCTTTGAAGAGACTGTAATGTGCAGACTGGTTTAAGAACTGATACATCAGAACATAAGCCCAAAACAGCAGCAATGCATCCTCAGTAGTACCACAGTGTCTAGCTCAACAGGGCTATGTAGACACTTAATATATAGGTATTCAGTGAGTGAAGGAATAAAAAAACAACGCAGAACAGTGATGCCCCAGAGCCTCTGGTGATCCAGGTAGACCAGAGGCATGCCACACCTGGGCAGGGGGACCATGAAGAGGGTCAAGGTCAGAAGCAAGGGAGTGCTAAAAAGACAAATCGGGCACTAAGGCTAATCCCAAGCAAAACGTATTTTAACCTGAAATGAACCAAATGCCAAGAGACAGGCAGATTCCCAAAAGGCAGATTCATGCAAACCGCTGAATCCAGAAAATGAGAGGTTAGCTGTGGATCCATTCTGTCTACAGAGAGTTGCCATCCCCCGCATTCATCAAGGCACCAGCAGTGAGTCTGACTCTGGCTTTACCATGGTTTGACTTCAGCCCTTTTCCCTGACACGCAGGTACCCCACACCTTTCCTCCCACTTTGACATCTAGGTATTGTTTGTGGCAACAAAGTTCAAAGCAGTTTCCATAGCAGTCCAGCTCATCAGTGGCATCACTGGAGCTGCATCTACCCCACAGGTTGAAGGAAACTATCCCATCTGGATACAGAATCTTGAGCAAGCTACAGGTGCCCTCTGCCTCTCACTTTTCTAGTCCTATGCCACTTCCCTTTCTGTCTTTTTCCATTTCTCTCTCCCTTTCATTCTTCCACATCCCTCTTTCCTCTCATCACAGATTTCTCCTTCCTTTCACTCTCCATTCCCAATTCTCCCTTCCCAATTCCCAATACCCTGGGAGCAAAGCCTTCCTCAGTCTACATTTCTACTTTCTTCAGAATAAAACAGAACTAGTCTACACATGTCCATGATACATGGCTTTCTAGAAGGTTGCCTTGATTGATCCCCTGAGAAAACCTGGGACATTCCAAGTTGGTATGAAAGAACTGCAGGCAAGGTCTCTGGCAGCTATTTAATCCAATCTGCACATTAACCTGCTCTTCTGTCCCCATCTCCAGAAGTTCGTATCAGAGAACACTGGCTTTTTCTCTGCATTGCTAGTACAAGGGCTGCTGTGTCTCCAAGCCCCAGGAGTCGCAGGGGGCACCACAGCTGGTTATCCCACAGCTTTCAAGATGTCAGAATTGGCCACAGGGGCTCTTGGTGTGAATGACCTGTGAACAAGACCCACAAACCCTAACACAGTGATAATTCCCAAACCTGGCTGCATGTCAGAATAACCTAAGGAGCATGTAAAAGATATCCAGATCCCAAGACCCACCCCAGACGTACTGAATTAGGCTCTGCAGGAATAGAGTCCAGGCAGCCAGCTCAATACCTCCCCACTCATCTCTGAGAACCACCACCCTGGAGAAACTTTGCACCTAGAAAGGTAGTGCTTTTAAACGTAACTCACAAAGAGGCCACTGGCCAGTGATTTTCAAATTCATTCACATTGTTCATGTAACAGTCCATGTGTATGTTTTTAGGCATACTATGGGCATTTCAAAATAAGCAGAAACAACAACAACAACAATCCACCATGGCAAAGTGTCAACCCTTTTCTGCCTTATGGATTTAGACTTTTCCTAAATCCTAACTGAGGCAGCATGGTGCATTTTTGCGACTTCTATCCTCCTTCTTTATTGCCCCTGTTGAGAGTTCTGGTTTCAGATGAACAAAAATGCTACAGAGAGCATCATGTAATTCCCTGTTGGCCTCATCCAACAGGGATGACAGGCATGGAGCATGACCATTGTTGGGGGCAGAGCCTTCTCTTCAGCTCCATCAGAGGAAATGGGAGAACACCCTGAAGCTAAGGGCCTCAACTTCCCATCTGTGCCCCCAGGATGGCACAGCCCACCTCCTCCTGCCAAGAAAGCCACAAACACAGAACAGATAGTGGAGGAAGAGGGTGCTGCTTACACCCCTTCATTTAAAAGTGTTCCCTCTTGTTAAGACATGCATTAAGCCCAAACCCAGCAGCTCTGGGGCATTTCTTAGCAGTAAAATCATGTATTTTTAAGCTTCTTTCTTAGGAATCCCACACTACAAATAGATAATAAGGAGCTGCTGTGATTGATGCCAGGGACCTTCCTTGTCCATTCTCCCCAACGCCTACAGCAGCTCTTCAACCGCCACATACATCTCTAGGCTCCCACAAATCCCAGCTCAAACCATTGTCCTAACGTTTGGTGGGTGCCCTCTTCTCCCAATCAGTGCTTTTTGTGTGGTTCAGGGATATGTCTGGAGATATGATGACTGCTCCAAAGAATGGAGGGTCATGGCGATTTGCCATCTCAGAAGAGACAAAAGAGACCATTTGTCACCCAGAAGAGACCAAACAAATCATGTCACCTCTCTCAGATTGGGCTCTTCCAAAAGTAGTAAGGACTTTTGAGATAAGGACTTGGGTACAGGTAATTTCTTTAGGAGAGTGATTGCAAAAAACTGAGACAGGGAAGAAGAGGCACTCCCCTGAAGGGGTGCATTGCTGAGATCTCTGCTGAGCAACAGGGGTTCAACTCCACTGGGAAGTGTATGCAGTGCCCCCAAAGCGTCTGCATGAAGGAAGGGCAGCTGGGTATTTATCACTAGCTCTGGACCGCCTCGAAAGAGAGTTGCCCCACTAATATTAACAGCCCACACATATGTGCAGACATGCACGCACACACATCTGGGTTGCATGTACACTCTTGCTGCTTGGAGGGACTGCCCCCCTCGGAATGGCTGAAATCAGAAATGAGCACATATGGACCCATCAGTGTCCTTGAGGATGCCACACTTGAGGCTCTCTTTCAAAGGCAGGATATCTCCTTAAAAATCATATGCTTATTATCAAAAACAGCACAGAAAATGGAGTGAAGCTCTTCCGGGACTTTCTTCATGCAGGAACACCCATCCCTGTGGATGTACTTTGAAATCCAAGGAGGAGTTCCTTATATTCCCACCCATGTCTCTGTGCTTCTGCCTGGACTTCAGCATGGAGGCTGCCCTCTAGCTCCTCCAGGCTCCAAGAACAGGGGCTGAAGCATCCAGGGGCTGACCCTGCCTACCCGGACTGCAGAAAGCACTCCCTTGATGGGTGTCTGCCGGCCCTGGCTGTCCTCATGGGTAGCTAAGCTCATGCACAGTAAGGCATTCAGCTGGAGCACATTCCAGCAGTCAGGCGGGGCTGTGCCTTATCCTGAGCTCAGCTGAGTGCCACCAGGATAAGGCAAGTGTGGCTTTTTCAGCTACAACTCTTGGACCCACTTACCATCAATTCTTCCACTTTTTTTTTTTTTTTTTTTTTTTTTTTTTTCAGAGAAAGCAAAACCTTTTTTTCCATTCACACTGCCCTCAAGTGAGACTGAGCTTTTCAGAGCTGATCTGCGCCTGGACTTAGAGAATATTCACCACAGGGAAATGTTCCCATGGGTATGAGAGGTTAAACCAACAGAATACAAAACTGTGTGTGCAGCATGATGCCAATTCTACTAAAGA
This sequence comes from Saimiri boliviensis, assembly GCF_048565385.1. Taxonomy (NCBI): domain Eukaryota; kingdom Metazoa; phylum Chordata; class Mammalia; order Primates; family Cebidae; genus Saimiri; species Saimiri boliviensis. The sequence continues at coordinate 78,342,997 of NC_133457.1, forward strand.
AAAAAAAAAGGAAAGAGAGCGAGAAACACTAGAAAAATAAACCAAGATGTCATTTAATCAAGGGTTCATGCTGGACTTAGGATCCTGGTTCTCGAAGTGTGACCCCTGGCCAGCAACATCAGTGGCACCTGGGAACCTATTAGAAATTCAAATTCTCAGTCTTCGTCTCTGCCTAGACTTACCAAATCAGAACTTCTAGGGGGTGGAGCCCAATAACCCAGGAGATTCCAGTGCATGTTAAAACAGGAAGACCACTGACCTAGGCTCATTAATTAGGCACACCTTACTCCCAGTGCTAGGAGCTAGGAGGAAGCAGAGCTGCTGTCCTTCAGGAGTCCGCAATGTGGGAGGGAGCAGAAAGTAGTGCTTGCAACAATAAAATATCAGGGAGAATCACCATGTGGGCAACCCAGACAAAAGCAAGGGGTTGTAGGAGGGTGAGTGCTGGAAGCATGCACGGGCAAAGAAAATACAAGGGAAGGGGAAAACAAAAGTGAAAAGGGAAGGAGAACAAAGAATAGAATAATCAAAACAAAGCAGGAAAAGGAAGAAAGAAGTTGTGGTTGGGCCAGAAGCCCAGCTCCTTAAAGCCATTAAACTATCTCCTTTATTTGCTAGTCTGGCCGGCTCTCTAACAAGCACCAGGCTTGTGGGCGGGTGCTAATTTGCAAGGCTGATTTAGCAAGCAAGCACCAGTGGTGGAAAGCTGCAACCTCCTGTAGTCCTTGAAGCCTCCACACAAATAAAAAATTGGAAACCTCAATATTTCAATTCAGTGCCTCTGTCAGGAACAGGTAGCAAACAACTTCTCAACGCCTCTGCACCATCAGTAGACAGGATGCAACGCCTAGGAATGCCAGAGTCTTGACTGATGTAAATAGCAAAGCCTTGAGTCAGATAGGCAGAGATTTCCAAAGCAGGCATCAGTTTAAAAGATTATGAACCACTCCTTCACCCCGTCCAATGGCTCATAGATGGTGTCGTTTTTGCAGGATAGGTCATTTTTTTGTTTTTGTTTTTAACTATCAACTCAAACATTTATCCTTTGTATTACAAACAATCCAATTATATTCTTTTAGTTATTTTTAAATGTACGATTAAATTATTTTTGACTATAGCCACCCTGTTGTGCTAGCAAATACTAGGTATTATTTATTCTTTCTATTTTTCTGTAGCCATTAACCATCCCCACGTGGTATAGTTTTTTTAATCCTCTACCAAGTTCCTCTCTGGACTTCTCACTTTGCAGTACCTTAGTTGCTATGGAAACAATGGAGCCACAGTGTAATGGGTACAGCTCGATGACTGCAGAAAGTTATCTTGTACAATGATTGGGTATTATATAAATATATACATATCTTATATATAATATATACATATATGTGTCTAGTATGTACATATGTAATATATTTATATGATATATGTTACATATATTACGTATAATATATGCATGTATGTGTATATCTAATGTATATATTATGTACATATACACACATAATACACAACACAAATATATATGCAAATATTATACACACATGTGTGTGCATGTATGTATACACACGAAATCCATATTATATATGTATATACTAAACACACACGTGTGTGTGTGTGCATGTGTGTATGTATATACATGAAATATACTTTAGGAAAATTCTGATAAAGAACATCCCAAAGGAAACAGTACACACATTAAAGTTAAAATGCGGCTGGGCGCGGTGGCTCACGCCTGTAATCCCAACACTTTGGGAGGCCAAGGCGGGTAGATCATGAGGTCAAGAGATCGAGACCATCCTGGTCAACATGGTGAAACCCTGTCTCTACTAAAAATACAAAAATCAGCTGGGCATGGTGGCGCGTGCCTGTAATCCCAGCTACTCAGGAGGCTGAGGCAGGAGAATTGCCTGAACCCAGGAGACGGAGGTTGTGGTGAGCCGAGATCGCGCCATTGCACTCCAGCCTGGGTAACAAGTGCGAAACTCTGTCTCAAAAAAAAAAAGTTAAAATGCTAGGCGTGTGAAACGAGCCCTGCATACCTTCTGGCTATACGTTATAACCTTGCATGTAAGAAGGGAATCTTTGGTGTGGAACCAGCAGACCAGAACAGGAGAAATCCTGGCACAGCAGATGGGGGAGCTGGATTCCTGCCCTGGGCCCCTCTCTAAGTCTGCCCATTATCGTCTAGGTGACCCAGGACAAGCTCTTTGATCTGTCCAAGACTATTTCCTCCTCGTTGAGAGAATTAAACAAAGTGCTTCCTAAAGTGCCTTTCTGTGTGCCCATCCTAAGAGTCTTACCATGCTTCATAAATGGCCTCCTCTGTTTACAAAGACTCCCATCTCGTGGCAACGATGAATTCATTCATTCACACACTCGTTTATTCATCCAACAGCCCTTTAATAAGTGTCTGTGTTCAGCCACGCTCTGCCACTGGTTGAATTCTGTAGGAAGTTGAAGAGTTGAGACTTCTGTTGAACAGGATTTTTGGAATGAAGAGGCCTCATAGCATGGAAACACAGTGGAATGTAGTAGAAACATAACTGTATTTCTCATGCTCAGCTCTCTTATCGCTTAGTCTGGAATGCAAACACAGACCCAACTCAAAAGGACAGTTCCACAATTCTATCAACCAAGCATTGAGCCCCAGATGATCAATTCCTCGTTATCTATTTTAAAAAACCTATTTAGGCTTAAATAGTGAAATTTATCTTCCTAAACGATATTATTCTCCATTCCTGACTCACATGTCCTTGCTTAAGAGACAATCCACTGGTCCTGCCTGGGTATCCAAAAGTTCAGGATTAAAGAGACTGGCTCGGTCTGGAAATGTCTCTAAGTTTCTTTGGTCTCTACTTTATCCTCACTTCAATATCAAAAATGAAAACTAAGGCCAAAATTCAAATTCAAAGGTTATTTCCTGACAGTAAAATTTGTAATGTTTTCCAAGCAGGACATGTCAGGACTTTCCCTCTGAGTGGGTTATAACTGAGTCTCTGAAACCCAAGGACTTTGAACAAAAGGGTCTATAAAATCCACAGTGGTGCAAGAAGACACCAGCTGCCTCACTCTCTCCATTTGCCACCCATAGAGGCGAAGGCAGGACAATAGTAGCCTCCCTATTAAGGAGGCTATTTATTAATCGCCCAGTGATCACTGATATTCACTTGCTCAACCATCAACCTGATAGGAATTGTTTTCTTCATATTTCAGGTGAGGAAAGTGATGTTCAAAGAGATTAGGCAGCATGCTCCTGTAGTATGTTATGAAGCTAGAGTGAAGCAGGTCCACTTGATTTTAGAGCACAGGGGAGTGTATACAGCAGTGTATATCAGTCGTCAGTGGTCACAGTCATGCTCTGTAACGAAACACCCTAAAATTCAGGAGCTGACAACAATAGATACTTTTCATTGCTCCCGAGTTTGTGGGTCATTGGGCTTTCTGCTGGTCTTGGTCAGTCCTACCCTCCTGGTTATTACAAGAGCAGCAGGGAGCAGGCTCCAACATAGAAGCATTGTTCAAGTTTATATGTCACACATCACATGTGCTAACATCCCTCTGGTCAAATCAAGCCACATGGCTGAGCCAGGAGTCAAACGAGGCCATTGATGTGAGCAACCTACCCTAGACATGTGAATCTCCGATGCCCAATACCCTTTCTTCCTCCATCGGTGCAGGAAGCATCGGTGGCAAGACTTTCATTTTTTAAGGGAAATATTTAACATTATGGCATCCATTTGCAAACAGCATTGAAAATAAGCCCATATTCTAAGGAAAATGAAAAACATGTTTGGGTTAACATGTAGAAGAAAGAACTAAACAGGATCTAGCTTTTTTAAAAAAACTAATCTTGAAAACAAGTAATTTATTTTCTTTTTTCTTTAAGGTAAATCCAGAACTTCCTTTGGAACAAGTTTGGTTGAAATAAGGAGCCAACATCCAAATCTGAATCCTTATAAAATCATCTTTTTTATATATACATAATTTTTAAGAATCTTATCCAGCCCCTGCAAATCAACTAATTTCAAAGCAATCTTCTTTTTAACCTCCTGGAGTGAGGATAAAAATTCAATCTTCCTAAAGAAGAGGGAAAAACATGAGTTAAACGACAAAGGCAGGGTTATTTCTCCTGGGTTACTGGATTAAGACCAAAGATCCCAATGGCAGGACCAGTTCACTTTATGACACTCACATGCTTAGATGGGCACCTTACTCTCCCAACACCAAATGTCTGAATGTTTTCAGTGTTTTGTAGACCAAACATTTGGATGCTTGACCACATTTTTCCACTTTCCATCTGGAAAAGAATGAACACTGTCTGAGATTTGTCTCTGAGACTTCCGAAGAAGATGACCTTGAATGCCTTAGAAGCAGCATCAATTCAACCCAGCACAAATTGCAGCGACTGTCCTTACAATCAGCTCCCTAAAGGGCATCTGTGTTAGGTAATCCAGAGCATCTGAATGAAAATTAATGTTGAAGGAATTAAGATGAAATTGGGAGTTTATTATGTGTCACTACGTGCTGGGCCCTTTTATTTACCTTAGCATTACCTTCGTTGGCCTTCACTTTGCACTTAAGAAATGAAGTTCCAAGTGCTTAAGGGATTCACTTGAAGTCACATGGCGGGTCAAGAATCAGGCACCCTGTCATGCCCTTGAGAAGGCTGCAAGCACACTGTCTGCCACACAGATGTCGTCTTTCAAGCATCTGTTTAGATGTACACACAGATCAAGTTTGAAGAGTTATAAAAAGGAAAGCGCTCTCTGCCGTGTCTGTGATGTGTGTGCCCGCACACGTACACATGTCTGCCTCTCCTTCCAGCCTGCTCAGTCCTGTCCACCTAACCTTCCTCTGGGTAACTCGGTGACACCAGACACAATTCGCGTCCAGAGTAATGGAGAGTCAAGTGTTGAGAAAATAAAAAGAAAAGCCTTTTCCCCAAACACCAGCTTTTAACCCTCACACCAGGGCACAGACAGCTGCTATTTAGACTTCAAGGTCTGGTTCACAATGAAGATCCCAAGAACAAAAACTCCCCCATGCACAAGGAAAAGCAATCAACTTGAGCAAATCCACTTTCCATTGCTGCCGGCAAAGCTGGGAAAAATGCAGAAAGAGGATTAAGCGAAGGGGCTTGAAAGGGAAGAGTGAGTGCTTGTGCCCAGCCAGAGGAACTCACTGTATTCCTTGAGCTCAGGAATTGACTAAAAATTGCATAAACGCAGGCCAAATAAAGCGCCACGTCCACGCCTTGAATCAACCAAAGTAAAAAACACTTGGCCTTTCCCAATCGGTTTCATTTTCAACATAAGCATTTCACTTTCAACCTGATGCATCGAACCCTGACTACCGCGCTACACTGGACTTCCGCCTCATGTTGGCGAGAGAATTCTTAGGAGTCAGCTTCTTTTTTACAGACAGTGTCTGACCTGAGCCATCACAGCCTGTCTGCCTGACCTCAGTGGAGCTTCTTAAACACAGTTGGCTCTGCCTGCCCAGATGTCAGAAAGGCGGCTGTGATGAAAATGGCTTCCACCTTCATCAAGGACAGAACAAGCACCAAGCAACCGGCAGTGCCCAGGAGACAGAGGCGGCTCTGCGCTTCATCTCCACTGACTGGTCAAAAGGGCAGCTATGCTCAAGGTGGAATTCGCACGGTGACCAAACTGATGCTGCACACATCTCTTGAGTCGAACGGACCGAGAACCATTGTGAGATGGCAGAAATGTCACCTTTCCTCTCCAAAACCGTTTCCTGACTCATAAAATGGAAAAGACACACCTACCTCACAGCAGCGTAGGGAGGAATAAACTCAAAAACTAACAAGATGTGAGTTATTTGCCATTTCATTATTTTTCTTTTATTTACTTCATTTGGAGACAGGAATGGTCTTGCTCGGTCACCCAGGCTGGAGTGCGGTGGTACGACTGTCACTGGTGGTGAATCCCCACAGGTCTGCAAAAACCTCAGTTCTTGACACCTCGGAAGAAAGAATTCGACTGAGGGGCCTAAGGCCAAGGCAAGTTTTAGAGCAGGAGCGAAGGTTTATTAAAAAGTTTTAGGGAAGGAATGAAAAAAAGTAAAGTACACTGGGAAGAGGGCCAAGGGGGTGACATGAGAGGTCAAGTGCATGGTTTGACGTTTCCACTTGAGGTTTCGTATGTTGGCATGCTTCCGGGTCTGGCTTGCTTCTCCCCTGATTCTTACCTTGTGGTGGGCTGCCAGCATGCGCAGCAGCCTTTCAGCACTTGGGAGGGGCCTCAGGTGCAGTGTGGTTACTGAAGTTATCTGCGTGCTCACTTGAGGTGCTCCCTAATAGTTGAGTGTGTCTAGAGAAAGGTCGTCTGCTAGTTAAACTCCACCATTTTGCCTGTTAGTGTGTATGCATAAGGCCACTTGCCTAGCTCCTGAGATCTTATCCAGAAGCTGCTGATTACCAGCTTTAGGTTGTTCTCTCTATTGGGAGACTGCCTTTCCCTGGTGCTGGCTGAGACCAATTATTATTTTGAAGAGACAATGTAACAACCGCCTGACCATCACTTGATGGTCACCTGACATTCCTGGTGTTGGGGGAGCCCTCTCCTGTCCTGCTCATGCTACCTACTATAACGCAGTCATGCTCACAGTAGCCTTGAATTCCTGGGCTCAAGAGATCCTCCAACCTCAGCTTCCCAAGCAGCTAGGACTACCAGTGGGCACCACATCCAGTCAAGTTGTCTATTTTTTTATAAGGACGGGGTCTTGCTCTGTTGCCCAGACTGGTCTCAAACTTTTGGCCTTAAGCAATCCTCTGGTCTTGGCCTCCCAAAATGTGAGATGGCAGAAATGGTCTTGGCCTTACACCAAAATGGTGTAACAGGCACCATTTTTGAGGGGCAACTCTGTGCTAGGTTTGTGCTTGTTGCCTCCTATCCATTCTCTCCTTCAGTCTCCACAACACAGAATTGTAAAGCAATATCCAAAAGGTTGCTTGGTCGGTTATCTGAAGACAGCAAAGATTTATTCAGGTTGGGCCCACTTCAAGAGAAACTTATCAGCAGAGGCCATTAGCATGAATGCTATAGTAAATATTGGTATCCAATCCTCTAGGAAATATAACCCATTCTTGGGATAATAGACTTCTTCTGGGTTCAGATATTTTTAGGTCAACCGTCCATATTCTTAGATTAAAAACTATTACTGACTCCCAGATGGCAATATAGCTGAACCAAAACCAACTTCCTGAGAGTATTAGCCTTAGATACCTATTGTGTGCTTGAGAATGTACCAGACTTTAGAGGGCTTCGAATAAATAGAAACCCTGCCCTTAAGTATTCCCATTCCAGCCGCCCAGCATGTCAATCATTCAGGCATTCAAAAGTATTTATTGAGCTCCCGTTCGTATTATATAAAGTCAGAGAGAACTGCTGCCTTCCCAGAGCTTACATTCTGGCTGATGTACTCTCATGATATTGTTATAAAATAAAGGAAGATGGTTTAGAATCAATAGGTGAGAAACCAAATTCACAATGAAACAACAGTTAAGTTTTCTGTAAGAAAGTCCAGCAGTGAGTATTAAGAGCTATAATATTTTATAATCTCTTTGGCTCAGTAAATCCACTTTAAGAAATGTATCCAAAGGAAGTCATTCTATGTGCAATCGTCATACATGTGCATGAAGAGTTTTTATAAGGTTATTCATCATTGGTATATTGCTTAGAATCGTACCAAAAAAGGAATGAAGAAAAAAAGAATAATCTTAATTGCCAATAAGGAATGAATTCAATAAGTTGTAGTACATTCTTTCATCCACTGGAATGTTACGTGGTCATTAAAGGTTATGTTCTATGCATGTTGTTAAGTGAAAATAGCAGGACATAATACACAGAATAAGATCTTGCTTTGATTTTTTTTAAATAATATTACATCATATAGATGGGTATAAATATCCCAAATAAATCGGGGTCATCTTCAGGCTTTAAAACAACTCCAATCATCAAGCCAGACTGAAGAGTAATGTATGTTAGTAAGTTTTCTGATGGTGTATGATAACAAATATTTCTTTAATGATTATATTTTGCCGTACTTCCCTTACAGTTCTACTCAATACTACAGCTATTTGGATATCCTCTTATTCACTTTTTGATCTCTCCCCTCTCCCAGAACTCCCAGCTTTTCTGCCTTTCTTCCTCACTCCTCTCTCCTCTTCCTCCTCTCTTCTCTCTCTCCCTGCACTCCCTCCCTCTTCTCTTCCAAACGCCTCTCCTTCCCTATTCTTCCTCCTTCTGGTATCTTCATGCCCTTTCCTGTATAGATCAACTTCGGGTCTCTCAGCTTGTCCAGATTCCTTTTCCACCAATCTCCCTACCCAGAATAATAAAGGCATCCCTTCTAAGAAAAGGGGGGGGAGAAATACAAGCATTTATGATTCATTATTTTATGTCCTATATATACTATTAATATTGGACATATCTGAGTGTTAAGATGTAAAGGGATTGCATTTTATCTGCTTATTCAAATTTTTCTTTGATTTTTCAAAAGTAAATATGCATTTTGCTACATGAGAAAAAAATTTTTCTTGAAGGATAGAAATATATTGGACACAGTAGCGTTTAGAAGTCTCATAATTTTCCCTAAAGGAATTACAAATTTCCTGTGACTGTTAAAAATTCATGCCATGAACTGGTGAGCACCTTCTGGAAAGATCCAGGACTGCTACAATGTCCCCAGGACGTCTCCAGGAGACATCTTCCTTATTGAAACACTGAAGCCATGTGGCATCTTTTCAGCTAAAAACTCCCAACTCCTCGTCTCTGACTGAGATTCAAATCCCAGCCACAGAAGTGACAAGGTTCTCAGTGCAGCAGGCACGGCATGGAAAGTGGTCTTTTTTTTTTTTTTTTTTATCGGCAAGGCCGTGTGGTGGGCCACCTGCTTCGGAATGACTCAGGTACTCGGAACAAATGTCAGTCTCACACTCACCCACTCAACTTTTATCTTTCGCTTTTTAGCCACACACACACAGACATAACTGCCACTGCAATTTACCAAAAATGGCCATGATTATGACTGTATCTTTAACCTTCTATTACCCTCCCCAACCACCTCTGACTATGAACACAGTGAGTACATATTCACATCATATACCTGTCCCAGCTCCAAGCCTGCACCTGGCAATGCAGGGACACAGGTCCTCCCTCATCTCCTCCCACTATTTGGAATGGTCCCAGGTGGTGTTTTACAGATGTAGAGGCACAAATCCTCCCATGTTGTGCTGCAGGCCCTTGTCATGGTCCTTGGCCATCAATGTCAATGCCCTCCATGAGCACACCCTTGTAAATCCCTCCTCCCAGAGCTGCCCAAACCCTGGTTCCCAAGGTGCTGGAACAGAACAGGATTCCTTGCTCCCCATTCTGTGCTGCACTTCGTTGCCTGGACCCTGAAGCATGGCTGCCTGTGCTCACCATCTCAAAAGCATCTTGTGAAAACAAGCTCTGTTGCCTTTTGTCTCTGGCTCTTCCACTGGAAATTCCAAGCAGTCCCAGAGGCTGAACAGGGAACCACCCCTTGCTATCCCTCCCTCCATTTCATCTCCCCTCTTTTACTACCAAAAATCTTCCTCTCTCTTCAACAACAGCATCAGAAAGGCATGTGTATCACTCATGCAGACACTTGGCCTGGAAAACTGCCAAATCTCCTGGCAGAAGAGAGTCGGTCCCAGCTCAAGCCCAGCCACGATCCCCTCCTACATCAGCTTCAGCCAACACCTCTTTGGATCTGCATGGGTATTTTTACTGTAGACTAGATGCTTTGGGCTGTGAAGAACATCACAACACCAGACTCCAAAGCAAAGATCCGTGTGGCAAATTATATTTACCAAACATGGCCAAATATGGGTGAAGCTTTATAACTCCTTCCAACAGAATGTGCCAGAAGTGGTAATGTATAATTTCCTAGGCAAAATCATAAATAATCACACAGCTTCCACTGGGCTCTCTCCCACTCAGGACACGTAACTTTAGAACTCTGAGCTACTGTGTAAGAAGTCTGGCAGCCCTAAAGTCACCACACTAAAGAGACCCCAAGGAGAGACTACCGAGAGCAGAGAGGAATTCCTGCAGAGCCCTGCTGTCCCAGCTCTGGCTGTTCACATCTTCCCAGCACCAGCATGATCACAGCACTGCACTCCAACATGGATGGCAAAGTGAGACCCTTTCTCAAAAAAAAAAAAAAAAAAAGTTGACTTGGTGAGTAGGAGATGAAGCTATCAATGACATTAGTCTGGAAGGCTTGGAAGTTGGGGGTTTTCAAGGATACTTTGGTGGGTAGGGGGCTAGGGAATGGGGAATGTTGATTGGTTGGAGATGAAATCATAGGAGTATGGGAATTGTTCCCTGTGCACTGATTCACCCCCCGTGCAGGAGGTCACGGGACTCATTGAACCGTAAGTCATCCGTCTGGGCAGAGCCAGCCAGTCATCAGGAATGCAAAAGTCTGAAAAACATCTCAAGAGACCACTCTTAGGTTCTACAGTAGTGATGTTATCTACAGGAGCAATCTGGGAAGTTGCAAGACTTGTGACCTCTGGAACAATGGCTGCTTGTCAGTTAACTAAGCCTACATCTTAGAAAATTCAGGCACTCCTCTCAAAATACTAACCTTGTGGTCTTTCATTCATTTTACAAAGGCAGTTTAGTTTTGGGAAGAGTTATTAGCATCCTTTTTATTTTATTTCATTTTATTTTATTTTTGAGATAGGGTCTAGCTTTGTCACTCAGGTCGAAGTGCAGTGGCACAATCACTGCTCACCTCAACCTCAGTTTCAACCTGCCAGGCTCAGGCAACCACCGACCTCAGTCTCCCGAAAAGCTGGAACTACAGGGGCACGCCACCACTCCCAGCTAATCCTTTTTTCCTTTTTCTTTTCTTGTTTATGTAGAGACAGGATTGCCCTATGTTTCTCAGGCTGGTCTCAACTCCTGGGCTCCAGTGATCCTCACATCTCAGTTTCCCAAAGTGCTGGGACTAGAGGCATGAGCCACGATGCCTGCCCAAGCATCACTGTTTTAAAATTAAGCTATAAATTAAATTTCTCCCAAAGTTAGCTTGGCCTATGCCCAGGAGTGATCAAGGACAGCTTGGAGGTTAGAAGCAAGATGGAGTCAACTCTGTCAGATTTCTCTTACTATTATAATTTTGCAAAGATGCTTCCAATGATGGCTAGCTCAACGAGACGTATACAGTAAGCACAAAGGTCCTGAGGAAGGAACGTGGGAAGCAGGTTGGGAAATGAGGTCAGAGAGAGGTGCCAGCCCAGAGTTCTCAGGGCCTTCTAGGCCAATCAGAACTTTGGATTTTACTCTGAGGACAACGTGAAGCCATTGTATGGGTTTGCAGCAGAGCAGCACAATCCAAACTGTTTCTAAGAAAATTCCTTCAGCCACTGTGTTGAGGAAGGATGGTAAGGGGTGACCAGATGAGAGACTGCTACAATACTGCAGACACCAGGTAACAGTGTTCCGGATCAGGATAGGGACTGTGGAGGCTGTAAGAAATGGGCAGTTCCAGCATATTTGGAAGGTCAGGCCACCAGGAGCATGTACAGTGTGAACAAAGGGAACCATCAAGGGTGCCTGGAAAATGTTTTGCCTGCACTCCCAGAAAGGTAGACTTGCTATTAACTGAGATGAGAAAGAGCAGGAAGAGGAGGTGTGAATGGGGAAGGGTCAGGAGCTTGCTCTGGACATGCGAAATAGGAAACGCCTGTGGGGCATCTGAGTGGAGATGCCAAATACTGTAGGCAGTTGGATAGACAGACGTGAATTTCAGGGCTGAGCTCTGGGCTAGACTGGTCTATGCAGACCTTCCCCCAAAAAGTTCAAGGAAGCTGAGAGGCTGAAGAAAGATGCTGACATAGCAATTTCTCCGAAAGAAGTATTTAACAGGGACTTATGAACAGAAGCCATGTCTGTGTCTCAGGGGACAGCAAGATAAGATGGTGGGTCCCTATGCCATCACCCCCAGATCCAGAGCTTGTATGCTATAGGGAAGAAATGTGTAGGACAATTGAAGCTAAGCCCTACCTTCCCCACCAGGGAAAGTCAAGAACGCTATGTGAACCTGCCTAAGGAACGCTATGTGAACCTGCCTATGGTCAAGCTTGATTTGACCTGAAGGTAGCATTTATAATGCCAGTAGATAAAGTAGAAATCTTAGAGGCGTTCCCAGAATAGAAGTTCATTAGAAGTCAACATGCAGATTAGCATTCAAGATGAAGGTGCTTTGGTCTCCACATGCTTCTGAGGGCAAAAATGAATAATGATCCCATTAAACTGGAAGGTACCTGTAACTCCCTACTAATTATCACTGGGTTCAGTCAGTTGTTTTAGAAGTTGATAAGAAACCCTTCTGGCAGCCCTGTAGGATTTCCTTCTTGGTCTTCAGACAACCTGGTAGACTTCCCTTAGTAGGGAAACATTTCCAACTTTTGTGTGGCTCCCAAATTCTCAGGCATAGGGCTGGGCTTTCACTCATGCCCAGGTCTCTCCTTTGCTCATCCCCAGAGGCTTTCTTATCCCCAGGCTTGCCTCTTGGTAGCTGTCTCTTGGGTGGTTGACAGCTCTGAGAGGTGCCTGTGAATGGCCACTTTATGTCCTTCCACTGATACCGCTGGAGAATCAGTAGCCCTTTGGCTTCAGGCACTGGTTGTTGACATTAAAACTAAGGATGCTGGGGAAGGCGAGTTGAGCAGACACTGTTTTTGTGCAACATGGGCCCCAATGCACAGATTCAGTTACAATATGGGATGCTCTGGCAGGGGTGAATCAGCCTCCCCTCTGCTAGGCCCCTGGGAAGGAGGTTCAGGGGAAACCCACTGCCCCACAAATGAAGCCCAGAGATTCTCCTCTGAAGTGTTGTGTGGAGCTGAGCCCTTTCAGAGGAGCAGCCCCAGGGCAGTGAGGTGACACCAGCAGCCCTGCCGGGATTGGACGAGGGGAGACCTCTGCAGGCCACCCTCCTGGCATCTGAAAGCAACATGCCTTTTCCAGCAAGCCGTCTGGACACGCTCTGAGGCATATTGGAAAAGAACCCAGATCTGCAATTTCTCTGATACTTGGAACTGCTGAATTTTCATGTTTTATGTGAGATGTTCTCATCCAAGAAGTCCCGAGTTTCTAAAGAGGAACATGGTGTGTCTGCCTGAAACATTTGGCCCCCTTGGAAACGCTCCATATCTCCAGCCTATAAACCGTGATCGAAAACAGCCTGGGCTGCTCACGGCTGCTCCCACCAAGATGGAAAACAAGCAGTTAGATGACGGTGTCTGAGAAATGACAGTACCAAATATGTGCCGCGGAAACATCGCCCCCAAATGCCACACGTGGGCTCAGATGGCTCCCATGGGGTTTCACTTCCTCTCTGACTGGGGAGACCAAGTCCTGCCATGTTGTTGTCCTGGTCCCTTGTAATTTAAACTGACTTATCAAAAGTCTATCTGGAGGGCTTTGGTTCCCTCTTGAACCATTTAACCCCAGGCCTCCTGGTAGTTTTTGTCTTCATAAAACTGTAAAATCCTTTCCTCTTTTGCTAAAAGTGTCTTAGGATCCACATATATTCTTTGCTTCAGGAGTCCTCAAGTTAATCGTGGCACTTTGGGATGCCAAGACAGAAGGATTGCTTGAGCCCAGGAGTTCAAGACCAGCCTGGGCAACACAGTGAGATTTGGTCCCTATTTTAAAAGAATAATAATAAACTTTAAGTTAAATTTTTAATTTCAAGATAAAATATAAATCAAATTGGGTTTGGTAAAGAAACTCCATCTTACAGAAGGGTGTGGTGCGACAGCCTGGGAGGTGGGAGGTAGAAGGTGGGCTCTCACACTGGCTCTGCGGCCCTGAGCAGATTTCTAACATCTCTGCGGCTCTATTTCCTCACCTGTAGGACCCGGGAGCACAAATTCAAATGCCCCAGGTGAGGGGTCCTGTGAGTCCCTGAGCTGCAAGTCCCATACCGGACACTCACACAGCCTCCCCATCTCTGGTCCTCTGGCACGGATTACAGCTACAGACCTTATAGTCCTAAGCGGTCTATGTTCTAGACCTGGGATGGGAGGAACACCAGAAGCCAAGGCCTCCAAACGCCTTCCGACACTCAGGCCCCACACCCCTCCCTCCACTTCTGCCTCTAGGTGAGGCCTGGCTCTGAGAGAGCTGGGAGATTTTATCTCTCTGAGACGCCTCAAAAGAAAATTCTTGCAGTGCAAACGGACTTGGGGAACACGTGCCTCCATGGGAGGAAGCTCCGTTCCATCAACACAGCTTCCATCCACAATGCATGCACAGGGGGCTGCGAGCGGGGTACAAGCCAGGCTGGCCAGCAAAAAGAAACAACCACAGTAAAAAATGCCAGTGTGGCCAGGCGCAGTGGATTACATGCCTATAATCCAGGCACTTTGGGAGGCCGAGGCAGGCAGGTTACGAGTTCGAGACCAGCCTGGCCAATATAGTGAAACCCCATCTCTACTGAAAATACAAAAAATTAGCCAGGCATGGTAGCACCGCCTGTAATCCCAGCTACTCAGGAGGCTGAGGCAGAAGAATCAGTTGAACCTGGGAAGCAGAGGTTGCAGTGAGCCAAGATCATGCCATTGCACTCCAGCCTGGGCAACAGAACAAGACTCCATCTCACAAAAAAATAAATAAATAAATAAGAAAGAAAGAAAGAAAGAAAGAAAGAAAGAAAGAAAGGAAAAAGAAACATGCCAGTGAGGGAGGTCCATTCATGGAAGAAATATTCTTAAGGGCCCACTGGGCATTAGACTTTGAGGATCCCGAGGTGGACAGAACAGACAGGAGTCCATCCATGGAGCTTATGTTCTTGTGGGGCAGTGAACAAATACACAGAAACCCTCCATCAGACGGTGGTCAGGAGGGAAGATAAAGCAGGCAAGTGGAGGGGATGTCAGGGAAGATTTCAGCAGGAGGCTGAACTGGAGTCAAAGATAAAACGAAGTGCGAACCGCTGAGCACCTCTCCCTGCATTGACCAGACAGTTGGGGCAGCTGGGATGAAAATGGGGGTCTGCATGGAGTGATGTGGACCCTTATTCTGGGACCACTGGCCTTTCTTATAGTCTGCGAAGGAGTCGCCATAGACCTGAGCCCTCCGGGGACACTGGCTTACAGCCACATACCATTCGGACACAAGACTGGGCCCGGTCAGCATGTGACAAAACTGAATTTGAGTTCCTTCCACTGTGCACTGCCTGGTTTTCCTGGGCCTAGCACTCCGGGTCGCCCCGTACCAGACACTTCAGGCACCTACATTACTTGTGATTTTTTGAGTTTTAACTCGTGGTGCTGTTACAGTAAGTTGGAATCCTGACCAGTCACTGTCTGCGGTGGTCTCCAGCTGACTTTCTGTGGTGCAGCTGTGTGAGAATCACCCAGGAAACGGGGTATACAGCTAGAGTCACGGTGTCCCCGGAGTCTGGTCAGTTAGTCCGGAGTAGAGATCCGGTGAATGGTGGCAGCCGTGCTCCAATGTGTCCACACCGCTCCGTATTCATGGCCCTGGGTGGTCCCATCCCACGTGACTCTGGGCTTGTCCAAATGACAGGCTTTGACCTCCTGCAATCAACCCACAGAATTGTGAGCTAAATAAATGGCTGGCGTTTGCAGCTATTAAGTGTTTTCTTCTAGTTTTATATATCTAAGGTGTACAACATGATGTTTTGACGTCTATCTACATAGTAAAATGATTCCCACAGTCAAGCAAATTAACAGATCCATCTTCTCACATCCTTTTCTTTGGTGGAGGAAGTGGGTGGTAACAGCAGCTAAAACCTACTTTCTTGGCAAATTAAGCCATCAAGTTTTGGAACAGTCTGTTATGTAGGAAAAGCTAACTGATGTAAGACCCAAGGTTTGATCATTTCTCTAAGCGCTCCAGGCACAGGCGATGGTGCGGTCTGGTCTGGGACCCCATGTTGGGTTTACCTCCATCATCACCACCTCCCACTACCTTTCCTGTAGTGTCACCATGTGAACATGATGAGGGAGTGGGGCGTGGCGAAGGAGGCCTCCAAGGGGGCCTTCTGCCGGAGACCCACTCACTCTCAGTTCCCACAGAGAATGGAGGCTTTCTGGCAATGTTGGAGCCCACCCTGGATCTGATGGAAAAGTATGGCATTTTCCAGGTTGATTCTAGAGACAGGTGATACTGGGGAACAGTCATAATAAATAACCACAGCCTAGTTCCACATCAGATGTAGACAAACAGACTATATAGAAATGGAACACTTGGGTTTTCTGTTTCTTGGAACCTGGGCCTGAGGGGGGATGAGTTGGTCAGGACAGGGATACAACATTCCAGGGCCTTGAAGGAGAAGGTTGACCCTGGGCCCTCCCAGGCCAACAGCAGAGAAGAGCACGTGGGAGGGAAAGGGAGGCCTGGCAGAAGGGTGATGGTGACCCAGTGGGAAAAACATGGCTCTCACTTTTCACAACTGGAAATGAAACTCATCAAAAATTCCCAGGAATAAACATGCCTTTTCAGCAACAGTTAGAATCATTCTCTTGGACAATGCCCTGGTGTTGGGATAAGGACATGGGGTTTTTGAATCCAGGGAAAGAGGCAGAGCAGGCCTCCTAAGGGCATTGCTCAGCCCTGTCCTTTAAACAGACCCCCCTCAGCACTGGGCGGCTGAGGACACTTGAGGGCAGGGCTGCCTCAGTTTCCTCCAGTGTTTTTCCGCAAGGTTCAGCCCTTGCTCTGATCACAAAGCTCTTCTTAATAGTCACAAGACTCTAGCCAAAAATTGGCCTTTTCTCCTGGACTAAATGTTGCAGGACAATCCCATAAATCATCCACTTACCCACCAAAAAAAAAAAAAAAAGTTATTCATCTGAGAAAATACAGCCCAGAAAATGGGCTAGATAAGCCCAATTATTTAGGAAACTGCCTTCAATCCGCAGGACAGGGAGTGTGGGGGAGTAACTGCAGCTCTGCCCTTGCAGTCCATGGGGGAGCTGCCCTTGGAGTCCATGGGTCCAAGCTCTGTGACCTTGCAGAAGGCGTCTTCTGGCTGTGAAATGAGGCCTGAGCTCAGTGAGAGCTGGAGTCCCGTCCACTTCTGCCCTCACATAGTGTGAGGATCCTGCTCAGAGTTCTCCCCGGCATGACCAGCCTGGGTTTGGAAAAGGCTGTGTGTTCACAGTACCAGGCAAAGAAGAGGTAAATGTCCTACGTGCAGCTGGTTTCAAAGAAGAGGCTCAAGAGAAACTGAGCCCTTGGGTGAAAGTCATCCTCATCTGTACAGTGGGGGTGCTCCCAGGACCTAGCTCGGAGGTAATGGAGATGAAATGAGAATGTATGTGAACATGAGAGCTTCATGCTGGCAGGCAGAAAGCCCTCTGTGGACATCAGCTGATGTCAGTGCTGTGGCGGCTGCAGCTCTTCACCCGGGCTCAGGTGCGGTGGGCATTCCCACCTGGGATACAGGTCACTGACGGTGGCCTCAGGGCTTGCAAGTGAGAAGTTGGTTCCCTCTCCTCTCTGATCCTCCCAAACTGGATTTTAGTTCTGTTCAACCGGTAGTTCCAAAGGGTCTTCTACACAGGAGGTCCGGGGGTCAGGGGTACATAGAGAGCCAGAGAGGGTCTCTTCGCACAAGCAACTCAGTCCAAGGGGAGTCCCAGCAGCCGCTGCCTGCAGAAGCAGCCACATGCAGAGCCAGGGTGTGGAGGGGTGTCAGCAGCCTGCTCTAGGTGTGCTCATAGCCACACATGATGTGTGGATGCTCAAAACCAGCCCTCAGGTCTGATACTCCAGGGATGTGTTGACATTGATGCTCGTAGCAGCTTAGCCCTCAGCCCCGATGAATCCAGTGCACACCAGCCCACCCTCCCACTGCCAGCACCCCCATCCCTATCTGAGGGTTTCCTCTGGTGCTAAAGTCACTTTAAAGGGAGAAGAAATCAATGTCCTTGGAGACCAGCTCTCAACCGGTGGCTGATGGGAAGTGGTGAGTAAATGCCCCAGATCCCTCACTCCTCAATCCTGACACATGGTCCACCCTGACTTCCTGAGCTCTCAGCAGGACAGTGCCCCAGTTACCCACAGTAGTCACTCATTCCACAACACACCTCAGTGGCCTTCCCTTCCCTGGGTCACTGCCTCACTCTCCCACCATTTCCTTCCCCTCCCAGAGGACTTGTCCTGGAGTCCTTGCCACAGGGTCTGCTTCTGGGAAACCCAGCCTAATCAAAGCTTTTGCTTTTTTCCTCTCTGGCTCCACTTGGACCCTGAAACCCTTCTGTTGAGACCATCTCCCACCTCCAGGGCCTGGCTCCTGAACTCGCCTGGCGTGCAGCACCTCACTTGCCTGACTGTTGGGGCTTTCACGTCGGAGCCACTCCTGAGTTTGCCACACTCTCTGAACCAGTGCGTGGAGGCCAGGAACCCCTCAGGGTGGGCTTCTAAAACCAACTTAGGATCTTCATGCCCAGTGTTGAGCCTTTGGTCCATCCCAGCACCATGAAACCCCCGTCTGCCCCTCCTGATCCTTAGCCAGCAGCCCCGGAGTGAGTCCTGGGCACCCTGGCACAGTTCACAGCTGTCATCTAGAGCTCCAGCCACCAGGAATTTTACTCCAAGGCCTGGTCCCCACACCCACAGCTCCTGCCTGCCTGCCTCTCCTCAATACACCTTCACTGCACCACTGGCTTGAAGAGGACTCTTGCTTTTCTGACTCTTGAGCTCTGGGGATCTGCTCTTTGAGTCTTGTGCCTTTGGTCATATCAGAGCCAGCTCAGCTCCATTCAGCCTGGTGCAGTCTGTGAGGACAGCAATGCAGCAGCTATTTCTGATCGCATGAAAGACTTAAGTTCATGGGCAATTACAACCCACTCTGGTAGTTCTATGATGAGGAGAGTACAAGGTGCTGCAGAAGCATGGGAGGGGCAACTAGAGATGACAGCAAACCCATGACTAAAGTCAGCCAGGAAGAGCGGGAGAGAGAAGCAGCCTCCTGGCTCAGGGAGCAGCGTTCACAAAGGCCAGAGGGGGATAAAACGCTCTCCAGTGAACGCTGTGTTACCGAGATGGGAATAAACACAGGAGCCTGACAATATTTAATGACTCAGTCTCCTCTCCACTGAAGCTAGAACTTAAAGACTTAAACTTGGGGATGGTTAGTTCACTGGTGAGCTTTGTTTACGCACAGAATCCTGCCTTTGAGTTCTTCCCTGTGTGTCGCCGCATCTCTACAGGGGATAAACACCATTATCCACAGCCTAACAGCATAACTTCAAAATATATCAAACAAAAGCTCATAAAAGAGAGTGGAGAATAGACAAGTCCACAATCATATTTGGAGAAACTATCACTCCCCTCTCAATAATCAATAGAACAAGTAAACAGAAAAGCAGTTAGGGATATGGGAGAGCTGTACAACACTCTGAGCCAAGTTAACCTAATTTAACTTCATAGAACCTCCGCTATCCAACAACAAAAGAATACACATTATTTTGAAGTACAAATGAAACATGCACTAAAAATGACCATATTCTGGGCCATAAGCAAATCACAGCAAATTTAAAATCATTAAATTCATATAAATATGTATTCTACATACAAAATATATCCTCTAGCCAATGAAATTAAACTAGAAATTTATAACAAAGAAACCTCGAAAAATCAGTATTTGGAAATTAAATAATAAGTATTTTGTTGAAATAAAGGGAGAAAAAGAAAGGGAGAAAGGAAGGAGAGGGAAATTGAAGAAACAGAAGGACAGAGAGAGGACAATTGAAAGAGAAAGAGAAAGACAAGAGAGAGAAAATGAGTGTGTGTATGACAGAAGGAAGTAGAGAGGGAGGGAAAAAGGAGTAGCCATGACCTGCAATATTTCTTAACCCAAAAATGGGACTATGGGTGACTTTTTGTTCTTAGATGAGAAACTACCTTAAGTTGGTCAAAGAAGAGCCAGGAGGAAACAATAGTGCTGGGTCTTCTGTGTGGTAACAATTCTGTCCCAAACATTGCAGAACTAGTCAAGCCCAGCGCCTAGCCCATTGCCACTGTTCCCTTTCATAGAGTAAGTCCTGAGGACCCATGCCTCCTTACGGTTGAAGACATCATCAGAGGTTGTCACCACTTGAAAGTAAAAGATGCCCTATATCCTGTCTGTTCAACCCACCTCTGATTCCAGCCAGTGTGGTGGACACCTCCTTAGGAGCTCAGACTCACCCAGCATTGACAGCTTTTCACCTCAAGCACATGCACATGCCCCTTGCTCTGTTCTCGCTCCCCAGGGGTCTGCTTCTACAGTGCAGCAGACCCTTTCAGGTCCAGTAGCAGAGCAGCCACGTGGGAGGGAGGCCAACATCCCAGGGGCTACCCCAACCAATGAAGGAGCCGGGCCCATAGATAAGTATCCCAGCCTCTCATCCTGCTTCTCAGAGGTCTGAGCAAAATTAAGTCCCGCTGCTCAAAGCAACACCTTCTCAAGTTGATTCTTTTTTCTTCCCTGTCTCATTCTGCCTGTTCTTCCCACCTGACCCCTGGGTTCACCTCCCAGAAAACTTCTTGCACCCAACTCTCTATTCTCAGGTTCTACTTTTGGAAGGAAACTCAAACTGACACAGATTCCATTACCAAAGGCTCAGGATCTCAGAACTGTCTGGCTTTGTCAACCCAGAAGGAGTCATTCCTGTTGCTACTGAGCCCCCATCATGGAACAGCTACACACACTGGGAAGAATCATTCAACTTGGTCGTCCTTAAGAGATGAACCAACCAGCTGGGCATGGTGGTCCACACCTGTAATCCCAAGACTTTGTAAGGCCAAGGCGGACAGATCATCTGAGACCAGGAGTTCAAGACTGGCTTGGCCAACATAACGAAACCCCATCTCTACTAAAAGTACAAGAATTCGCCGGGCATGGTGGTGCATGCCTAAAGTCCTAGCTACTCAGGTTGAGGTGGGAGAATCCTTTGAACCCAGGAGGTGGAGGTTGCAGTAAGCTGTGATAGCACCACTGCACCCTAGCCTGGGTGATAGAGTGAAACTCTGTCTCAAAAGAGAGAGAGAGAGAGAGAGAAAGAGAGAGAGAGAGAGAAAGAGATAAACCAACCACTCACCCCAGGGACAGGGAAGAGGCCAAGTGAACACCGTCTTCACAGGGACCAGTTATTGCTTTTGCATTTTTTCCACTAACTCCAGAGGAGCCAAGAACATGTGGCTGGGCAGCCAACTGTCCCAGAGTTATCTAATTCCCAGGCCTTCATCAAGCACCTATAAATATACATACACAGTGTAGGGCCTAAAAAGGGAAAGAAAATCATGACAAATTTATGACATTTTGGACCTGGACTGTCCTCAGCCAATCTTTCTACGCTTCTATAAGGAGAGAATTGGGGCCATGTGCCACGGAGCCTAATGACCCCAATGACTAAAAGCAGGTGAGGAGTGTGACAAGCCCAGCCTTGAAGCAGTTCTCCAAGCAGCAGGGCCAGCCAAGGCCTCCTCACCTCCATGGCCACCCTGACCTCTGCAGTGAGTCACCTCTCCGCCCTCCTACTCGGCCACCAATCCATCAAAAGAGAAAAGACATCCCTCTCCCTTTTTGGAGCAAAACATCCTCAAAGCAGTGAAGTTAGACCCATTCAGAGGTTCCTGGAGGGATTCCCAAGGAAACTGCCAGTGGGAATGTGTGGAGCTCTTTAACTCCTTCGACCCAGGTCAAAACTTTACGGAGAGCATCTTGTGTGCAAATAAGGCACCAAGCAGGACACAGGGATGAGGAAAACCCCATGCCCACCTGCAACAAGATTTCGGAGGGAAACACAAATTAAGACAGATTCCAGGTAGAATAACAACAAACAGCCCAGGAGGATGAGATTTGGGCTTTTGCAAAAAGTGCTTCCTGTTAGCAACTCCTTTTACAGTTCATGATACAGCAGAGGATAGAAATGTGACAAGCGAAAGAGGTTGTGTTTGTACACACAATTTCCAAGTAGAAAACTGAGTTAACAAAATGCTGAAGGATGTATAGCCCAGTGAGAAATTTAACAAAGTTCCCAATAGGGAGAGGGAGTCCCCAGACCTCTGCCTACTAAGGAAGTAGCTCCTATAGGGCCAGGCCAGGCCTGCATCTGTGTCTTCTGCTGTAGTCACCTACGCTGGCCTTCAGGCACTCGGGGAGCAACTCACTCAGCATACATTAGTTTGTTAAGGTTGTGGGACACACTTCTAACCCTAGTCATGACATCACCCTTAGAAGCCAGGGAATTCTTTTAATAGCATCTGAAGCTGAACCTCAAAGATATGCTTTGATTCAAGATGGGATGAGAGAGCCTCTTCACCAGTCTCAAAGGTGAAGGTCTGTCTTTGAAGATAGACCTCAAAGCATGCCAAAATATTTAGATCTATTCATCTGGCCTTTTTTAGTCTTAATTGATTTCCAAATTCCAGGATTCTTAGCACACTTCCATGCTAAGGCAAGGAAATATGGCTGCAAATTCTTCAACATTCTCCCATCAGGCGGGCAAGTCTGGGTCCCCACCCTTAAATCTGGGCTGGCCTTAACAACTTTCTTGTCCAAAACAATGCGGCAAAATTGTTCTGAGAATTCTGAGGCTAGGTCATCAGAAGTCTTGCAAGAAGTGTGGACCCAGCTTCTGCCTGGGTCACTGGGAACTCTTACTCTTAGGACATTCCCACTCAGAATACAGCCATCGCATGGTGAGCAGCCCAAGCCACACACAGAGGCCACACACCAGTGCTCTGGTGACAGCTCCAGCCAACAGCCCTTATTACTGCCAGCTGTGTAGATGAGGCACCAGGGACCCAGCCCAGTCAGGCGCCCCAATAACTCCAACCCCACAGCTGCATAGGAGACCCTGAGTGAAACCTACCCAGATAAGCCCATCCAATCTACAAAAGCATGAGAACTAATAAAAAAAAAAATTACTGTCTTAAGCCATTAAATTTGCATGTCATTTCTGCCCAGCAAATAGATGACAAGAGCAATTGTATGGGAGAGGTTGGTGAAAGCCAAGTTCCTTACCCACAGTAAGGGGCAGGTTCCCCTAATCGCATTGAGAGACGCCCTTTCCTTGTGGCTCTTCACTTCTCCTGTGGACCTGGGGAATTCTGGCGAGACCTCTCTCACTTCCAAACTTCTACAGAAAGCAACAACTGGACATCAGAGTCAACAGGCGCTGGTCAGACTCAAATCCATGTGCTTCATTGTACAAAGAATGTGAAGCTCAAAGAGATAAGGGTAAGCTGGGGACAGTGCCAGGGCTGCAGGCTGGCTCTTGACTTTCAGTCCCAAGCTCCCACTATGCCACTGTGCCACTCACCACCTGCCCTGGAGCAGAGCAGGTAAGTCTTTGACACACCTATCTCCTTTCCTGGCAAAGTTACTCTGAGAGCCACAGCTACAGTGCTTGCAATGTGACTTCTGAATTAATCTGCTCTCTACAAGCTCACTGCATTGCCTAGAAGGGCAGGCTGCCAAATGACGCCCCTTCAAATTACTCATTTCACCTGTTTTGAGCATCTGTTATGTGCCAGGACATGAGTTGGCCACAGATGTAAGGAACATACGCATGAATAAAGCAGAATCACTTACCTGAAGCTGTTGGGCTAGGCCAGGTCATAGACACAATCTGCTACAGTACCATGAAATGAGTATTCTAACAGCATTATGATGGGGACATCAAGGGGCCGCTTCTGGGAGACCAAAGCAAGGCTTCACAGAGTGGTGGCATTTGAGCAGGCTTTGAAGAATGAACAGGAATTGACAAGGCAGGAAGCAGATATGAGATGAGAGTCCAGTCCGAGAGAAAGAGAAGCCAAAGGTTTAGAGTGGTCAAACACCAAAGCCTGCTTCAGCCCTTCAACTATTCTGAATGTCAAATGAGTCGGAGTCATGATGGAATGGGACAGGAACAATAAACAGATTGAGTAAGGTAGGCTTACATGGCAGGGTAAACATTTGGGAGTTTATCCTGTGGAATAAATCAGACATTGTATACCAGTAACAGGATAGATCTATTTCACATCGGTGACTTTGACAGTGAAGAGATAAATTAGGGCTGTATATTGGTCAGCTTTTGCTGAGTAACAAACACGTCAAAATCCCAGCGGCATACAATGATAAGCATTTATTTTTCATTCTTGCACTGGCATTTGGGCTAAGTATGGCTAACATGGGCTGATATTGGGTAGGTTTGGCTCCACACAACAAGTGGGGTGCAGGTCTGCTTCACATATCTCTCATACTTCTTGCACCAAAAGCTGTCCATGGCATTTTCCTGCTTGCAGCAGTGCAAGAGGGCAAGCCCGTCTGTGCAAGCACACTTCAAGCCCTTGCTCCAATCACACCTGTGAACATTCCAATCTGACAAAGCAAGTCACATTACCAAGCCCCAGGCCAAGGGGCCATTCATCATAAGGTCATGGGAAGAGGATGGATGAATAATTCTCTTACAGAGGCATCAATAATTGGGACCAATAATCCAAACTACAAACCGGGAAACACAGAAAGAAAGATTCATGAGGAAGATCATTACATAGGTCCAGACAGGAGGTGATGAAATCAGAACAGAGCAGTGGCAGGAGGAAAGATAATAGGAATGAGAATCTAAGTAGGAGAGAAAAAAGGCAGGACCATGCCTGTGGCTTCTAGCTCAGCAACCAGGCAGTAGGGTAATCAGGTGGGTGAGGTTAGGAAGTCAAGCAAAGCTCAGCTTTGAATGAGGTTAATAATGAGTTCTAGATGGAACCTATCTGGTCACTGGAGACGGGCAAGTAAGTTCAAGAATTAGCTGAAGATTCATTTGGGACTTAACTGGGCTTAAGGCAAATCTTACAAGGCAACTAGACCTACCCTGTAAAATATGGTAATTTGAATCTGCATTTTAAAAAGATTCTCAGGTTGCCGGGCGCGGTGGCTCAAGCCTGTAATCCCAGCACTTTGGGAGGCCGAGGCGGGTGGATCACGAGGTTGAGAGATCGAGACCATCCTGGTCAACATGGTGAAACCCCATCTCTACTAAAAATACAAAAAACTAGCTGGGCGTGGTGGCACGTGCCTGTAATCCCAGCTACTTAGGAGGCTGAGGCAGGAGAATTGCCTGAACCCAGGAGGCGGAGGTTGCGGTGAGCCGAGATCGCGCCATTGCACTCCAGCCTGGGTAACAAGAGCGAAACTCTGTCTCATTAAAAAAAAAAAAAAAAAAAAAAAAATGTTCTCAGGTGATTCGTGTGCACAATAAAGTTGATTTTAGAATAGGCATTGTCTCCAGACTGCCAGGGTTCGAAGCCTGACTCTGCAGCTTGCTAGTTACAACCACAAGGAAATAAGTTATCCTAAGAACCAGTGAGCTTGGAAGAGGATCCCAAGCCTTAGGTGAGAAGGCAGTCCCAGCCACCTTGATTTCAGCCTGAGAGACCCAGAGCAGAAGACCCAGATTACCTATACCCAGACTCCTGACCCACAGAGACTGTGACACAATAAATGTGTGTTGTCCTAAACTGCTGGATGTGTCATGATTTGTCACATAGCAATAGAGAACTATTACAGATCCTGATCCCAGAGGTTGGCAGTCTACAGCAGGTATAAAGTTGTGGTATAAAGCCACTGAGAACCTAGCTTTCTTAGCTCTCTCTGTTCCTCCTTTATTATCATATGACTTCCCTCTTCATACAGCTTATCCAAATGGGCCAAGATGGTTGTAGAATCTCCAGCCATTCTAGCTACATTCCAGGCACAGGAAAAATGAATAAAGGAAAGGCCAGAGAGGCATAGTCAGTCTTTCTCTCACTTTAAGGAAATACTCTAGAAGTCCTATTTCACAGTTACTGCTTATTTCTTATTAGCCAAAACTTATTCACGTGGTCATACTTAGCTGAAAGGAGACCAGAAAAAGTAGCTGGGTATGATTGCTGCTCTTAAAAAGAAACAACGTACTTGGACTGAGGCAGGAGGATCACTGGAGCCCAGGAGGTTGAGGCTGCAGTGAGCTATGATTAGACCACTGCACTCTAGTCTGGATGACAGAGCAAGACTCAGTTTCATTATTTTGAGATATGTTCCATCAATACCTAGTTTATTGAGAGATTTTAGCATGGAGGATTGTTGAATTTTATCAAAGGCCCTCTCTTCATTTATTGAGATAATCGTGGTTTTTGTCATCGATTTTGTTTATCTGATGGATTACGTTTATTACTTTGCATATGTTGAACCAGTCTTGCATCCCAGGGATGAAGCCGACTTGACTGTGGTGGAAAAGCTTTTTGATGTGCTGCTGGATTCGGTTTGCCAGTATTTTATCGAGGATTTTCGCATTGATGTTCCTCAGAGATATTGGCCTGAAGTTTTCTTTTTTTGTTGTGTCACTGCCAGGTTTTGTTATCAGGATGATGCTGACCTCATAAAATGAGTTAGAGAGGAGTCCCTCTTTTTCAATTGTTTGGAATGTTTACAAAAGAAACTATTACAAAGTTCCTTCCAGTAGAATTCAGCTGTGAATTTGTCTGGTCCTGGGCTTTTTTTGGTTGATAGGCTATTAATTACTGCCTCAATTTCAGAACTTGATGTTAGCCTATTCCAGGATTCTAATTCTTCTTCATTTAGTCTTAGGAGGGTATATATTTCCTTATCCATTTCCTCTAGATTTTCTAGTTTATTTTCATAGAGGTGTTTATAGCATTCACTGATAGTAGCTTATATTTCTGTGGGATCAGTGGTGACATCCCCTTTATCGTTTTCTATGATATCTATTTGATTCTTCTCTCTTTTCCTCTTTATTAGTCTAGCTAGTGGTCTATCTATTTTATTCATTTTTTTTTCAAAAAACCAGCTCCTGGATTCACTAATTTTTTGGAGGGTTTTTCTTGTCTCTATCTCCTTCAGTTCTGCTCTGATCTTAGTTATTTCTTGTCTTCTGCTAGCTTTTGGATTTGTTTGCTCTTGCTTCTCTAGTTTTTTTAATTGTGATGTTTGGGTGTCAATTTGAGATCTTTCTAGCCTTCTGATGTGGGCCTTAGTGCTATAAATTTCTCTTTTAATACTGTTTTAGTTGTGTCCCAGAGATTCTGGTCCATTATCTCTCGGTTCTCATTGGTTTCAAGGAACTTCTTGATTTTCTTGATTTCTACCTTAATTTCATTATTTGCCCTGAAGTCATTCAGGAGCAGGTTGTTCAATTTCCATGTAGTTGTGTGGTTTTAAGTGAATTTTTTTTTCTTTTTCTTTTTCTTTTTTTTTTTTTTAAGATGGAGTTTCACTCTTGTCACCCAGGCTGGAGGGCAACAGCGCAATCTCAGCTCACTGCAACCTCCACTTCCCAGGTTCAAGTGATTCTTCTGCCTCAGCCTCCTGAGTAGCTGGGATTACAGGTGGCCGCCACCACATCTAGCTAATTTTTGTATTTTTAGTAGAAATGGGGTTTCACCAGGTTGCCCAGGCTGGTCTCCAACTCCTGACCTCAGGTGATCCACCTGCCTCAGCCTCCCAACGTGCTGGAATTACAGGCATGAGCCACCCCACCCCCGACCTTGAGTGAGTTTCTTAATCCTCAGTTCTAACTTGATTGCACTGTGGCCTAAGAGACTGTTTGTTATGATATTAGTCATTTTGCATTTGCTGAGAAGTGTTTTACTTCCAATTATGTGGTTGACTTTAGAATAAATGCCATGTGGCATTTAGAAGAATGATTCTGTTGATTTGGGGTGGAGAGTTCTGTGGATGTCTATTGAGTCCACTTGATCCAGAGCCGAGTTCTAGTCCTGAATATCCTTGTTTATTTTCTGTCTCATTGATCTAATATTGACAGTGGTGCATTAAAGCTTCCCACTATTATTGTGTTTGTGTATAAGTCTCCTTGTAGGTCTCTAAGAACTTATTTTATGAATCTGGGTGCAGATTCATACACTCCTGTATTGGGTGCATATATATTTAGAATAGTTAGCTCTTCTTATTGCATTGCTCCCTTTACCATTATGTAAATGTCCTTCTTTGCCTTTTTTGATCTTTTCTGGTTTAAAGTCTGTTTTGTCAGAGACTAGGATTGCAACCCCTGTTTCTGTTTTTGTTTGTTTTTCGCTTTTCATTTTTTTGGTAAAGTTTCCCCCATCCCTTTATTTTGAACCTGTGTGTGTCTTTGCATGTAAAATAGGTCTCCTGAACACGGCACATGGGTCTTGACTCTTTATCCAATTTACCAGTCTGTGTCTTTTAACTGGGACATTTAGCCCATTTACATTTAAGGCTAATATTCTTATGTGTGAATCTGATCCTGTTATCATGAAGCTAGCTGGCTATTTTGCACAATAGTTGATGTAGTTTCTTCATAGTGTCATTGGTTTTTATATTTTGGTGTGTTTTTGCAGTGGCTGGTACTGGTTTATCCTTTTCATATTTAGTGCTTCCTTCAGAAGCTCTTGCAAGGCAGGGCTGGTGGTGATGAAATTTCTCAGGATTCACTTGTCTGAGAAGCATTTAGTTTCTCCTTAGTTTATATATGAAATTCTGTGTTGAAAATTCTTTTCTTTAAGAATGTTGAATATTGGCCCCCACTGTATTCTGGCTTGTAGGGTTTCTGATGAGAGATCCATTGTTAGTCTGATGGGCTTTCCTTTGTAGATGACCTTGCCTTTCTCTCGGGCTGCCCTTAACTTTTTTTTTTTTTTCAACCTTGGAGAATCTGCCAATTATGTCTTGGTGTTCATCTTCCTGTGGAGTATCTTAGTGGTGTTCTCTGTATTTCCTAAATTTAACTGTTGGCTTGTCTTCCTAGGTTGGAGAATTTCTCTTGGATAACATCCTGAAGTGTGTTTTCCAACTTAGTTCTAATCTCTCTGTCTCTTTCAGGTACCCCAATCAATCATAGGTTTGGTCCTTTTACATAGTTCCATAATTCTCGGAGGCTTTGTTTGTTCCTTTTCATTCTTTTTCTCTAATATTGTCGGCCTGCCTTCTTTTAGCAAGATGGTATTCAAACCCTGATATTCTTTCTTTCACTTGACTGATTTGGCTATTGATACTTGTGTATGCTTCACAAAGTTCTCATGCTGTGTTTTTCAGCTCCACCAGGTTTTTTATATTCCTCTCTAAACTGATTATTCTAGTTAGCAGCTCCTGTAACTTTTATCAAGGCTCTTAGCTTCTTTGCATTGGGTTAGAACATGATCCTTTAGCTCAGCAGAGTTTGTGATTACCCACCTTCTAAAGCCTACTTCTGTCAATTCATCCATCTCATCCTCTTTCCTGTTCTGTGCCCTTGCTAGAAAGGTGTTGCAATCATTTGGAGGAGAAGAGGCACTCTAGCCTTTGGGTTTTCAGTGTTTTTTCATTGCTTCTTTCTCATCTTCAAGAGTTTGTCGAGTTTTGATCTTCAAGGCTATTGACCCTTGGATGAGGTTTTTGTGGCAACATTTTTTCTGATTCTGTTGTCGCTTTCTGTTTGATTGTTTCTCTTTCAATGATCAGGTCCCTCTTCTGTAGGGCTGCTGCGGTTTGCTGAGGGTTTGCCTCAGGCCCTATTCATCCGGTTCACTCCGCGCCTAGAGATGTCACACAAGAAGGCTAGAGAATAGCAAAGATGGGTACCTGCTCCTTCCTCTGGGATCTCTGACCTTGAGGGACACCAACCTGATGCCGGTAGGAGCACTCCTGTATAGGGTGTCTGACAACCCCCACACAGGGTGAAACTTTAACATGCACAATTCTACCAACAGATGCCTAAGAAATCTAGGCTTTTTCTATCACGGCCCTCAAAATTCTTCCAGCCTTTACCCATTAGCCAACTCCAAAGCCAATTCCATGTTTTTAATGGTTTGTTACAGTAGCACTCCATTTTCAGGTACCGAAATCTGCAATAAATTGCCACAAAGTTAGAGGCTTGAAACAACATGCATTTGCTCTCTTGTATTTCTTGTACATAGACGTCTAAAATCAGTATGTCAGCAGAGCTGCAGTCCTTCCAGAGGCTTCAGAGAGGATCCATTTCCTTGCCTTTTCACTTCTAAAGGCTGTCCTCATTTCTTGGATGACAGCCCTTTCCTCACAGCACTCCAACCTCTTGCTTCCATTACGTCTCTAACTACTAACTCTGTCTCTTTCTTGTAATTACATTGGGTTCACTCAGATAATCAAAGATAATTTCTCCATCTCAAAATCCTTCACGTATCTGAAAAGTGAAATCCATCACATCAGAAAATTTCCTTTTCCCATGTAAAGTAATCTATTCATAGGTTCCAGGGATTAGGATGTGTACATTTTTGGAGGGGTCATTCAGCCAACTAAAATATTGTAATGGCGAATACATGGCACAGTGCATTTGCCAAAATCCATAGATCTTTACAGCACAATGAATGAACCTTAATGTATGCAATGTAAAAAAAAAAAAAAATCATTTAGGATGTCAGGAGATCCCAGGATGGCATGCAAAATGTGATAAAACAATCTAACTGTATTAAAAATGTATGCAATAACCTCAATGAAGAAGTTGGAAAAAATAGGTGTTTACCTAAGTAGCTTTAGAAACAAAGAGGAAACCAAGGAACCTTGGGGCAAGAAAGACACAAGAGGAACCTAGCCTGGAGTGCCTTGTACCACCAGAAAGAAGAAGTGTTCAAAAAACCTTCACAACAGTAGGCTTACATCAAAGAGACACAAGAGCCAAGTGAAAGAGCTCCAAAGCTGGGCCAAAGCTGGAACAATTTAAACAGCAAAGTAAACTGGCATTGAATTATAACTAAAAGTATAAAATAGGCCGGGTGCTACCAGCGGCTCATGCCTATAATCCCAGGACTTTGGGATGCCGAGGTGGGAAGATCACTTGAGTCCAGGAATTCAAGACCAGCCTGGGCAACATAGAGAGACCCTGTCTTTATAAAAAAATAAAATAAAATAATAAATTAGCTGGCTGTGGTGGTATGTCCCTGTAGTTCTAGCTATGTGGGAAGCTGAGGTGGGAGGATTGCCTCAGCCCAGGAGGTCAAGCCTGCAGTGAGCCATGATCATACCACTTCACCCCAGCCTGGGAGACAGATCAAAACTCTGTCTCAAAAAGAAACACAAAGTATAAAATAAACATCTATGAGTCCTTAGTAACACAAATAAATGTTTGAACAACTCAAAATAAGGAGAGAAGAGACAAATCTCTGTGCAGAAGGATTCCTAATAATTTGTGTAGATACTCCACACTCAAGGAGATGAAGCAAAATTTGCCACTCCTTTAGTGGGTGCTGCAGATGAGAAATTCCTTCCAAAGAGGATAAAGGAGAAAAAGGAGTAACTTCACAGTGGAGACAGCTGACAAAGACTACTTCAGCCAGGTGATGAAGGTTGATGTCAGACATGGTAGGTAATTTTGATAGTGGGGACCCTTGATTTGAGGGTGAGGAAAATGTCACTTGACCTTGGTGGTCTTCCTCCAAAAAACACATCACTCCAGTCTAATCATGAGGGGTAAATATTGGACAAACCTCATTAGAGGGGCATCCTACAAAATGCTGCCAAGGTTGTCAAAAACAAGAAAAGTCTGAGAAACTATCTCAGCTGAGACAAGCTGATGTGAGCGCTAAATTCAATGTATTAGCAGTCACAGAACAGGGACTTTAGGGTAAAACTAAGAAAATCTGAATAAAGCATAGATTTCAATTAATAGGAATGTGTAAGTATTGGTCCATTATTATAACAAATGCCTCACAACTAAATATTACTAAAGGGAAAACTGGGTTTGTAGGATATGGAAACCCTGTTCGACTTTTGCATTTTCCCTGTAAATTTAAAACCATTTTCAAATAAGAAGTTTCTTTCAAAAAATAGTAATAGGGAGATATTAAAATGTTTAAATTGGGAAGGACTGTGACAGTCCTAGGGTTTGGGGAGGCAGTGCTGTTGGGCTGAAAGTGGAAATGGCTGGAGTCCAAGATGGGGATGGCTTAGACAAGGGTCCATGAGAACAATCAGGAGATTCTGAATCCTGGGTTTTACCAACTTACCCCTGTAAAAAAACACATTACCCCAGCACTACCAAGTGCCGTCATGAAGTCCCTGGGGCCATGCCTCACTTTGGATACCAGCGTCCTAAGTTAGATTAATTAAATGGATATGAGATGCAAGCTAAAAACAAATGGCAAGGTGAACAGAAAGTCAAAAGACAAGATCTAATTGTTCAAAGGTATATCGTTTTACAAATTTAGAAACCTGGTCTCAGCCAGGTATGGTGGCACTCACCTATAAGCCCAGCTATTTTGGAGGCTGGGGTAGGAGAATGGCTTGAACCTGGAAGGCAGAGGTTGCAGTGACCCAAGATCACACCACGCACTCCAGACTGAACGACAGAGCAAGACTGTCTCAGTGAGGCATGATGGCAGAGGCTTGCATTCACAGACCCTTGGCTAAGATGGGGTATTTTGAAGTAAACACCTGAAATTGAGCAGTTTCCTGGTTTCTGTCAGCTTAAGATTGGGAGGCAGAAGTTAAATGCAAGCATTTTTCCTTACCACAAATGTAATGCAGCGTTCAGAAAGCTCTTTGAAAAGCATTTTCTGGACGGCTGTGATTTGTAGACTGAGTCCCTGCACCTAGAAAACAGAGAGCTCTTCTGGACATGTTAATAGGGCATGAAGCTCTAATAATCTCCGGCTCAAGAAATCCACAAGTCCTCACCCCTCTTCCCCAAGAAGCCTTCCATGTAACAAAATTAGCTGCTTACATTGTAGGAGGGAGGCGGGAAGGAATGGCAGCTGGTTTGGGTTTGTTTTTGTTTTTTGGTTTTTTTTTTTCCTGCTTTCTTGGTTTTTATTTTGGTTGAGTGGGTGGGTGGGTAAGTGGTTATGTTGTCTGGTTTTGGTTTTGTCTTTTTTTTTTTTTTTTTTCAGGCGTCACTCTTGTTTGTCTAAACAAACTGTAAGCCCCTTGAAGGATGGTGCCATGGAGTCACACATCTCAAGCCCAGCCTAAGCACAGGGTCTTACTTACAATGAATGTCAGTAATGGCAGTAGGTTCATGGACAGTTTACGTGACACAGGCCTAGCCAAGAGCCTCGCTGTTCAGGTGGAGGAGTGCCTGTCCCTTGGGTCTAAGTGAAAAACGAGGAACAAAAGATAGTTTTGAGACCATGGATTTCTCTTCAAATCAAAGCCACTAGCCCAAGACAGCCCTGCTCCTTCCCATGCATTTGGGAAAAGCATGCCTGGACCTGGCACAGATGGTCTCATCCTATTCAGTCCACGTCTGCTGTATCTGTAGCTCAAGGAGCCAATTGCCACAGAAATACAGAGGAGGGGGCCAAAGCTGTTTCAGTTTGATGTGACACAGACCATCTTTGACCTTTCTCTTAAAAAAAGAAAGATTACCTGCCTATGTGTCTAAGTAGATACAAAATAATTATATATTTCCCCAAAGGAAGGAAAAACACAGCAGGCAAACCGCAGACACTCTCTTGGCTCGTCTCTCTTCTGTTTTGGTTTAAAAGGCAGCCCTGAACCTTCCCACCTGCACTTCTGGTTTCTGGCCTGTCGGCAGAAACTTGTCTGTCTGCTGCCTGCAATTTTTTTTTTTTTTTTTTTTTTTTTTTTTGAGACGGAGTTTCGCTCTTGTTACCCGGGCTGGAGTGCAATGGCGCGATTTCGGCTCACCGCAACCTCCACCTCCTGGGTTCAGGCAATTCTCCTGCCTCAGCCTCCTGAGTAGCTGGGATTACAGGCACGTGCCACCATGCCCAGCTAATTTTTTTTTGTATTTTTAGTAGAGACGGGGTTTCACCATGTTGACCAGGATGGTCTCGATCTCTCGACCTCGTGATCCACCCGCCTCGGCCTCCCAAAGTGCTGGGATTACAGGCTTGAGCCACAGCGCCCGGCCTGCTGCCTGCAATTTTACCGTTGAGGCTGAACTGCTGCAGAAGATAAGCATGTCCATCACAGCACGCTAGAAACAGCCCTCTGATTGCCAGGATCCAGGGACTGGAAGAAAGACACCATTTATTTTTTTAATGTAAATGGCTGCATCACATGCTTGTTGTCACAAATTCTGGAGCAAGGGAGCCATTACACATCACAGCGAGGTAGCAAGACCTCTAGAAGATTCTATGATGTAACCTTCCCAAGAGCCAGGTCCATCTTAACACACAAACGGGTTCTAAGAGAATGTTCAACACAGTACAGCTGTGCTTGTTTGCCCCAGAGCTCCCCATCGGCATCCACCTATTCATGATCACTTGTGGCACGCCCCCCACGGTGGGGACTGGTGACCCAGGTCTCACTGATGATATTCTGCATACTGGGGAGACCCTGGTCTGCTACAGTCAAATTTCTTCCTTTGGCTTCTGCTTGGATGATCCAGGAGGCATCTTGCCCTTCTCATTCTGACTCCTTTTCATTCTTTTGGCCTCTGAGATGGTAAGGATGCTTTTTATGGGTGAGGAGCAATAGTACGTTTTTGTATTGATAAGTAATACACATGTGTGGGGGAGTCACATTCAGTGCACATGACTCAGATGAGCAGAAGAACAGAGAAAACAGCTTCTGGAAACTCTGAGACTTCTTCCAGTAAATGCAGGCTGGATAACTAACTGGATGACAACTAGGCAAAGCCTCTCATGGAAGAACCATCTTCTTAAAAGCACCAATTTTCTAACAAGAAACAGTGCTGTGGAAGGTGGCCCTGGCTTGCTTGCACTCTGCCCCTGGGTGTCAGAACTAGGTGTCATAACTTAGATGTAAAACACTCTAAGGGGGCCTAGTTCTCCACAGAGAGAAAGAGGGAATGAGGAATTTGCACAATAGTCTGATTCACGGCACTTGGAGTCGTTGTGTCATTGCATTATAGCGTAAAGTGGTAAATGACAGTCACAGTGATGAACAGGAGGCTTCGAGGAAGGTTTAAACCATACAGATCCTCTGCTTCAGGGTCTCACTTGCTATAGAAAGCATTCTCTCCCAAGTGCTCAAAATGTTTCATGCCCTGACATTTAAAGGCATATGTGAAAAATGCATTTACATGGAATGCTGTATTCTCAAAGAATACTGGATAAATGAGATGTTAGTGTTTTTATGTTTTCTTTTAAATTACTGAATAAAAATCATATGTTGAATAATTCACAAAATAGAGACCACAGTAACAACCTCAGCATCGGACTGGAAATCCCTGTGAGTCTCCCTGTGGCAGCTCCTATTCTGTATGCATCAGAAGACAGTATCAGTTATCCACAGGCTAAGCCACCTGCAGGCCAGAGTCCTTGGGAGGTTATTTTCCAAGTCCACTCCTGGCAAATGCACACACCAAGCCTGGGGAGATGGCATGGGAAAAGTGAATGTTCCCTGACCCCTGCCACGGGTCTCATCACCCAATTCAAGCAGAGTGAGAATGCCGCAAACACACACCACTTATTGCTGCTCACATCTACACACAGGAATGAGGAGGCAATGGGGTGATATCCATTCCTACTCATGCTTGGCCCTTATCTACCTAAGCTCATGGGGCTGCAGTCAGAGGATTATGCTCAGTCTTCTTAGACTATCTCGAGTATTAGCTCTTCAGCCACCCATCCAACTAATGGGCCACCTCTTATCTAGTACTTCCTGTATACATGATTCTGAAACAGGTAGATCAACCAGCATGCTAAGACGTAAGCAGACATAAATATAAAGGATTCTAGTCCACTTTGCTTAAAGATGGTAGGGTCAATGGTCTATTGAGTTCTTAGAATCTGCCACCCTCTCTCAGCCAAGACAATCTGCTATTCCTCCACAGTACCTCCCAAATCTGGTCACTTCCATTCCAAGCCATGTTATCTGGTCCTTGGGACTCTGAACATTTTCCCAGTGCATTTTTCTGCTTCCAGTCTTGCTTGTTATAGCCCATTCTCTATACAGCAGTGAGTGATCTTTTTAAAGCAGAAATTAGACCAGTCATTCCCTGCTGTAAGCCTCCAAAGGATTCCCATCAGTCAGAATGAAATCCAAAATGTTTACATGGCCTAAAACTTGATCTATCCCCTGCTTACCTGCCTTTCAACACATCTTCTCTCATTCTTGCTTTATTCACATTGTTCCAGCCACATCATCCCTCTTACCAGGCAGGCCTTCAACACATCAAATCTGTTCCCAACTCAATATCTTTGCAATTGGTGTCTCCTCTGTCTGGACGCTCTTTGCCCAGGTAGTTACATGGCTGGATTCACATCCACCTTATTGACACCTCCTCAACAAGGCCCTCTTTAATCCCCCAGCCAGAAAGCAGTCCCTTCCCACCCAACACCCTCCACCATTTAACTTCCTTCTCAAGGAATTATCTTGCTTACCTAAGGCACTTACTTGGGATTTTCTATTTCTTCCTTCTAAAATCTTGAGATCAGAATCCTTATCTACCTTGTTCCATGCTGCATGACTAATACCCAGCATAGTGCCTGGCACATCGTAGTACTTAGTAAGTATTTATTGAATGAATTAACTAGTGTTTTTTAGACTTCAGAAGATACGCCATTTGAGCAGCTGCATTGGCTGCCATTTTGTTTCAAGAGTATAAACTGAGCTGTAATTTAGTCTAAGGTTTATTTGAATATCTATGAACAGTTTACCAAAGCAGGCCAAATCCAAAAGAAAAAAATTAAAGATCTAAAATTAAAACCTTTTCTCATTCCTCTGTTCTCCTTTAGATGTACTTCCTTCTTTCCCCACTGTGCCCAGTCTGAACTTGCTTAAACATTTGAGTATAGCAGTTGGTTGGCCAAACAGAGAGCATGTAGTTCTAGATTAAGAATAGTTACATGCAGCCGGGCACAATGGCTCATGCCCATAATCCCAGCACTTTGGGAGGCTGAGGCGGGCAGATCACGAAATCAAGAGATAGAGATCATCCTGGCCAACATGGTGAAACCCTATCTCTACTAAAGTACAAAAAATTAGCTGGGCGTGGTGGTGCGTGCCTGCAGTCCCATCTACTCGGGAGGCTGAGGCAGGAGAATTGCTTGAAACCAGAAAACGGAAGTTGCAGTGAGCCGGGATCGCGCCACTGCACTCCAGCGTGGCGACAGAGTGAGACTCTGTCTCAAAAAAAATAAAGAAAGAAAGAATAGCTACATGCATTTCTAGTCTTCAACATCTGCTTAAGCAGTAGTTCACAAAAATTAGCATCATCAGAATCACGTGGAAGGCTTGTTAAAACACAGA
The DNA here is from genome assembly GCF_048565385.1 of Saimiri boliviensis. Lineage (NCBI taxonomy): Eukaryota > Metazoa > Chordata > Mammalia > Primates > Cebidae > Saimiri > Saimiri boliviensis. The sequence goes on from NC_133457.1 coordinate 78,380,173, forward strand.
TTGGTAGGCCCGGTGTTGTCCTAGAGCAATTCGTACCAGCTCATGCAAGCCATTGCTACATATTCAGGAACTCTGCAAGCCAGTTGTGAAACACAAGCTATCATTTAAAAGTAAATTATAAAAATGTGTAGATTAAGAAATTATGTGAAAACCAAATTGCATTAGAAGCAATTTCCTAATTATTGTACTACATATGTCTATTATCTGTGAAGGATATTTACATTTACCACATCTGTACAATGGACATAGTACATAATGACATGGGGCAACACACCTCTCTCTAACTCCTTGTTAAGCGGTGTCATGCTGTGGCTTGAAACTGGCCATGATAGAAATATTGACACCACAGAAATGAGCAAATGGGCTTGATTTATTACTCTGTTGAAGGTCTAGACTTAAGAAAGTGTTGAAAAATTGTAAAAATACAGATTAGCTTTCAAAATATTAGCCTGTAGCTATTATATTGTGAATAGAAAAAACAAGTTGAGAAAATAGTCTTCCAACATTTGAAAACTACTATCTGATTCAGCAAAGAAATTGCTCACATCACTGATAAAAGTGACATTGTGACATATGTCTTCGTTTTGTTTCACTTTCATCCTGCTTCTTAATATAAACACAAATATCAACACTGTGTTTGGAATGTTGGAATTACACTCATTCATCAATTGCAACCATAGGTTGTCCCTGATACAAGAGTTTGACAAAAAACAGTGAAAGCCAATTGGCTACATAACATTCATAGTGAGGAATACAGAATATTTTATTATTTGTAAATTATGTGCTACACATTCAATGTATCAGCAAAATTTACATACATAAATTTTATGTGCATTTTTTTTAAAGAGCCCCTTGTTAAACATTCACCAGCCTACCACTGGTGGGATTGGCTCTCACCTCCGTGTCTTTGGATTCAGTAGGACTGAGGCAAGGCCCAGGAATTTGCATTTCTAAAAATTTCCCAAAGGATGTTCGTCCTACTGTTCTGGAAATGACTCTCTGAGAATCTCTTCCTTAAAGGAAAAGGAGACTTCCGTGCTAGGTCTTGTTGAAGGACAGACTAGCCACCTCACTGTACTTAGTCACCAGATAAGCTATCAAACAAATAGTGACTCCTGTTGCAAGAGACATTGCAATTTAATTTAAGAAGTCAGTATTTGCTTAATAGATGATAACTCTTGAGGCAAAACAAAAAGGGGCAGTAACTCCATGTAGCCAGCAGCCAGATCACCAATATGATACGAAGAGAGCTCGAAGACTCACACAGTCAATAGATGGTCTCTCATCAGTCTGCCGTGTCCCCCAAAATCCCCACTATTAGAATCAACACAGTAAGGTCTTGCTAAGTTTCGAGTATTTTGCCTGGAAGGGAAGAGGGTAACCAACCGACACAGCCTAGACTAAACCACCTGCTTTTCTCCCAGACTAAGGCCACACACCCCTCCTTCCCTGCACACTCTACCTGATTCTTGTTTCTTAGGTAGCCAGTTTCTTCAGGTAACTTGTTCCTCTTTCTTTATGAACCTTGGGTTCACAGAAGTACATCATTCACAACCCTTGTGGTTAAGAGAGCAGAACTCTGGAGATGTGCAGCCTAGGTTAGAATTCCCACTCAGCTGTGTGGTATTGCGCTTGACCTCTCTGGGCCTCCATTTCCTCATGAAAGTAGAAATAACAATAATCCCACCTTATAGGACTGTTTTGAGGATTCAGTGAGTCGATGGTATATATAAACTGCTTAGAACACTACTGGGCATATGAATAAATGCTAACTAGATCAATAACTCGTTTTTGTAATTGGCCCATACAATTTCATTTGTGTTACAATTATTTATATTATTTTAATAATCTAATATAATAAATATCTGTGAATACATTATGAGCACAAAACCCAAAATGCTAGGAATAATTTATATCTACACATATACGACTCTTCCACACTCTCCCCGCCTCTCCAAAACTAACTTAACCAAAGGTTTAACATTTCCTTTTTTTCCTCTCTTTTCTTTCTTCCTTTTTTTTAAAAAAAGACAAGCTGTTGCTGTGTTGCCCAGGCTAGCCTCAAACTGAATCATCCTCCTGCCTTAGCCTCCCAAGTAGCTGGGACTACAGGCCACACCCCCACACCTGGGTTAACATTTTCCTTTTTAGTTTGCATATAGTCTTAAAACATATATTTTTTTTAAAGAAAATGTTGTTTCACTTTAGTTGCTTTTATAAAAAGTATTTCACAGGGTATATCATTTTCTGGGACTTTTTAAAACTCAGTGTTACATTGTGTGTAACTGTAGTTTCAATGAACCATTTATTACTTTTATGTAAATTACACGTGGGCTCCATCACGCCAAACCAATGCTCTAAAAAGTCTAAAGTTTTAAGACGTGTCCGAATCAGGAAGACTCAGCTGGAAAATACAGTCAAGATCCTGGTGCGTCCACCTTCCCCTTATAGAGAAGAGCTTCTGCTACAAACACCACTGTCTGGCGGGGACAGCCTCCTGCCCCCTCACTCCAGTTGTCCTTTATGTCTTACTCTTCCACCTAGATCAGAAATGACGTCCACTTCAGGGTGGTCACCCAGGGGAGAGCTGCTGGACAAAAGACCATACCAGGCCTCATTATCCCCATCCTCACATTGGCTTCCCCATCTGCTGCTCCTGGCTCAATGTCCTTGCACTGAGGCTGAGGTAGAAGGGGTCAGTGCCAATCAGGGGCAGAGGATGGACAGGACACGGCAGGGGCATGCTTGGGGAGGACAGGGGGTGTGGTCACACCGGTCCTCAGGCCACACCAGACAGCATGGAAGCCTTGGATACTGGTGAAGAACTAGATGTGGGAGAGGAGGTTGAGATGCTGTGAAGACACACAGCCGCAGTACAGCCTTGCCTCCCAGTGATCCTGGGGTGGGGTCAAAGCGAAGGCAGGAGTTAGATTTATCCAGCAACATCCCAAAATGTATTTGGAAATGTCTTTCACGACACCTCTGGAATCACAAACTGCCTAAAACTACTATATTTTCTCTCAAGCCAAGATGATGTGGGAAATCCACAGAGAAAAAGTTTTGCTCCTCAATAAGGGTCTTCAATGGAGAACTCAAACGATCCCTGGGACTCGGTGGCGCTGGAAAAAACAGCCCTGAATCTTGGATGCCTCCTTGGAAGGTAATTCATCTGTCCTCCTCAAGATGATAATCTCCCAGGAAATTGACCACAGGGAATACGGTGACTCACCTGGTTCCAGCTTCAGGACAAAACAGGCACCCACTCCTTCTTGCTTTAAATTGGGTTTCAGAAGCAGCATCAATCTGTTACTATCTTGAATGTTCTCTGAGCCTAGCATCAAAAGGAGCCCTGCAAAAGACAAACATTAGCATCACTGTCACTCAGAGAACAGAGGCTTTAAATGTCAAGGTGGGAAGTGAAAGCAGAGAGAAGCAGGGAAGGGCAGGAGAAAAGCACGGCGCTAGACTCTAGTAAAGGAAGGATAGCCGAATCTGCCAGTGAAGGAGCCTCCCCACGACCACTCCCTCATCTCTTTGCTAACCATCGTCACTGGATTATGCCGAAATTCAAGAAGGGAGGAGACAGGAGAACTGCCAGCAATAATGGGACCTTAGGTTGCTCGATGAAGCACTGACATCACTTTCCTCATCAACAAAATGAGCAATTGGATGGCCTGCAGTATTCCTATCAGTTCTTTCTGTGATTTTGTGCTCAAAGCCAGATTTATTACCTACCAATGTGCACATGTGTGTGAGCACGCAGACACACAAACACACACAGTCAGATCTATTTCTAGTCCTAGTATCAAGACTCAGAAGTTCTATGTTATTCTCACTACCTCTCTATTAACCTCAGCATCAGTGGCACAGAATGGATTCTAATAATAAAGATAACGATAATAATTGCTTTTACAGTAATCATATATACAGAATCTACACTACAGATTAATTATAGTAATCATATATACAGAATGTACACATGTAGTACATGCAATCATATGGTGTTTTATAGATAATACATATGACTACTATATTATATTATTTACTATATACAGATCATATATTATTTTAAACCATATATCACATATTTAAATATAAAGATTACAAATATCTGTTAATATACTAATATATGTTTGTAGTATTTACTATAATAATAGCATATGTAACATATATAATAGAAGTAGACAGCACATATTGTATGTTATAGACTGAATGTTTATGTCTCCTCCAAAATTCATAATGTGGAAATCCTAACCTCCAGTGTGATGGTATTAGAAAGCAAGACTTTGGAGGCAATTATGTCATGAGGGTAGAGCCCTCATGGTGGGATAAGAGACAAAGATCTCTCTCTCTCTCTTTCTCTCTCTCTCTTCCTGTCTCTCTCTCTCTCTCTCGCTCTCTGTCTCTGCCAAGTAAGAAGAAGGTAGCTGTGTGCACACTAGGCATCAAGCCCTCACCAGACACCCGTGCTGTCCATACCTTGGTCTTGGACTGCCCTGTTCTGTGAGACATAAATGTCTGTTGTTTAAGCCTACCAGTCTATCATGTTTCGTTATAGCAGTTCAAACTGACTAATATATATACACACTATAGTATATGTACTATATATATGTAACATATATTTAGATACTATACATACACTCTACAATAAGATACCATATGTAACATAATAATAGCACTTTTGACACAATACTTACCATGTATCAAGTCATAACTGATATTTGTCAGTTCACTGTTTCCTCATTACAGCCCTTGAGGTATATATTCCTTTCGCAGATGAGGAAACTGAGGCACAGAAAAGTTAAGTGATTTGCCCAAGGTCACACAGCCATCAAGTGGCAGAGCTAGGAACTGAACCAAGACACTGTGGTTCTAGAATTGTGGGCCCCTACCTCAAATGGTGTCCACCTGGGGCCCTTCTCTAGTCCCTGTGTTCAGACCACAACAGCCATCCCACACCATTTCCCTCCAGCCATCCTCCCACTGTGGCCAGATCGACAGTCCCCTGTGGTTTGGCACTGAAGCTCCTCCACACACTTCTCTTGTCCCTTGTTCGCTGTCCTTCCCTGGTCCAGGGCTCCACCCACTGCCCCTCGCCTAGGCCCCACAGCAGGTGCCTCTCCCACCACTCACCCCAAGACTCCGGGTGTCCCAGGGCCCTGTTTCCATTCTACACCCCCTCCCCATTCTACACACTCCTGCCCTGTGGACTTGCACGTGGATGCTGCCCAGACCCTCGGTCAATCTGCCCAATGCCAAACACATGTTCCCTACACACCTCAGTCTAATCCTATTTCCTGCCTGCATTGCAGACCCCACCGTCTGCTTGTCTCCCGACTACAAACCTGAGAATCACCTTGCTTTTCCTGCCTTCTCACCTGCTATGGCCAAGCCCTGACTAACTCTCCGCCTCCCAAATTTCCTCTTGTTTTTGTCCTGCATTTCTCTCCTCCTCTCCCGGGGCTCAGTGAACTCCCACGTGTCTCTGGGTAACTGTGTGGACAGGGCAAGTCTACCTGGGTCTTTCTTTGCTGAACCCCCCTGAGATTCCCTTCAGGACACATTCTGAACTCCCTAGCATGACCAGCAAGACTTTCCGTATAAAGTTTCTCTAGGCCTATCTTCCATCACTCCTTTCTTCATATTTTATGCTCAAACAATACATTCCTTAACCACCCCCTTTTTCCTACCTTTCCTCAGATCATTCCCTCTGCCCAGAAAAGCCTGTCAGCCCTGGGTTCCCTCAGTAATGTCATACCTCCAGCTTACCTGTGGCCTCACCCTCTCCCGGGCAGCCTTCTTTAACTCCCACCGACCCTTTTTCTGTCTCCTGAAATCTCCCAGTGCAAACCTCTAGACTGCCCTCACTCCACTGCAGTCAATGTCGCATTGCATGAGCTACTAGAGGGTATGGACCGACCGCATCAGGCATCTTTGCAGCTTTGTTAAACTGCACCACGGCGATGCCCGGCCCTAACGGCCCTTCTAGCCCAGGAGCTCGTGAGTCTGGGATTCTAAGGTGACTTACAGCTCTCCATCTCTTCTCTCTCCTTCTGTCCTCCCTCTTTTCTCTATCGCTGATTCGTCGAAGGGCATCTCCAATGCCAGCCTTTCCAGAGGCAATTTCCTCATTGTCCACAAGCAGATGTGACCTCTCCTTTCCTTGATCCCTGGAGATCTGGAAGAAGAATTATGAGAAACAGTCCTGGAGGATTGGGAGGAAAGAAAGAGAAAGAAAAGGTAAGAGCAGAGGACTGGCATGACACAGAATCAGGAGGTTGGAAAGCAGTTGCGGGACATGAAGCAGCAAAAGGGGAGCACAGGAGATTTTTTAAAATTCCTCTGAGCTAAGAATTATGTCCCCTTTAATGTTCTTTGGAAGATATTTGCAAAGATTATAATAGCATGTGCTATTTAATCACCTTTGCTTACTAGACTGTGTTTCTTTGAATGTGACACAGCACTGAGACTGAGCCATTAAAGGGGCTGGATTTTATGTGAGTCATATAAAATTAAACGACTCCTATGTTGTCATGTATACCACATGTCTCTGCATATCTGAGTGCACATGAGTGTCTATCTGTGTGCACCTGGTGTATGTGTGTATATAGGAACAGAGCCTTAGGATTCTTTACTATCCCCTTGTGCTTTGCAGGAGGTGGTGGGTGTGGAGGGTTCAAGTACAGGTCAGAGGAAGCAGCTCTGTGCAGCTTGGACTGTGAGTTGTCCACGGTTGGCTGTCCTTCACCTAGGCACTCACAGAGGATGGTTACGGCCTATCAGGTTACCAACATTCGGGCTGTCTTCTCCCTAGCACAACCTCTTCTGTCTGCCACAAACCAAGCACAGAATTTTGATAGAAATCTACGTTTCCTTTTTGCAGGGAGGCAGATGAGGAGACACACCTTTACTCAGCAACCTAGCTATCTGGACTCCTGTGTCACAAAAAGGCCTCCGGAAAAAGTCCCACGAGGGCACACCCTGACTTCCTAACTCTGTCCTCCAACTTTCCTTGTGCTCTTCTCACAGACCTCCCTCAAGACCTCCTCCACCTGCTGTTGGGTCCCTTTTACCAAGGACCCCTCTCCAGAGGGCAGTAAAGTCCCACCCCTCTCCTCTTGTACCTACAGACTTTGCTGCTTCGAGCTTCAGCTGGATAGCAAAGGAGTCTTCTGCTTTTTCGCAGGAATGCGGGGTAGCTCTGATTCTGTGTGTGGGTTCACTGGGGTGGGAGGAAAAGGTGGGAGGAAACCACTGTCCCTGAATTTGATTCAGTGTTTCTCTACCTGAAATGAGCGCACCTTAACTGGCAAAAGCAGAATTATTTGCTCGTTTGAGAACTTGCTAGCAGGGCTTGGGTATTGACAGCTACATTTACACATGTTCCTCCTATAGCATAACTTGGCCCCTTCCACTTGTAAATTAATAATATCTGTGGACTTTTTCATACAAAAGCTGCAGCTGTCTTTCCTCCAGGCCTGCGTTTCACTGTAAAGACCCTTCATGTTAACGGCAAGTCCCTCTGCTTGGGCTATTTGTGTTGAACGGCACCGTTCCCAAGCAGGTTCTGTTCGATCCCCCAACTTTTCCCTAACAGACAGCAAAAGCTTTCAGTCCGATCCTGTGCATACTCCATATGGCAACTTAAGCCTATAAGACCCTTGGAGATGTCGATAAACTTGGCTTCAAAGTCTTATTTTACTGCTTGATGAATCCAACATATTACCTGTGATTGCCCCACTGTCTGCTCCTGCGTCATCAGGGCTCACCCTCCGCCCTAACTCCACTCTCTCTTCTCTTCCCACATCTCCAAGATGTCCCCTAATGGCGTCCCAGCATTCACACCCTTGTACAGTGCCCGCCCACATTGTGTCAGTGTTAATCTATGCATCTAGCAGTGTATTGCAGAGGAACGGTATGTCACTTCTGAAAGTAGCTTGTAAAGACTGTGACTTTTGTCCTGGGTACTCAATCCCTCTCCCTCTCTCTCTGATTCTTTCCTGTGGTGGACATCATGCTGTGAGCAGCCCAGTGGAGAGACCCACGTGGTGAGGAATGAAAGTCACTTGGAAGCAGGCCCTCCTACCCCAGTCAAGCCTGACATGTGATACCTGAACCAACACCATCCAGCTAAGTCAATCCCAGACTCTTAACCCTCAGAAACTGTGTGAGATCATAAATAATGTGAAATAATATCTACTAACTTTGGGGATAATTTTTTACACAGCAATAAATAACTAACACGCTCCTCTGTCCATAGTGATAGTGCAAAACTCAGGCCCATGCACCTTCCACAAGAAATCCAACCTTGGGAAGTGTGTTTCACTACAGACATGTGGAGCCATAGGGGAGAATTATGCATATACATGTAGCTTTCCTTTTCCCTGGTTCTGTCTCTATGTACTTTCTCTCAGGGCTGCCACCTTCCGAAGACTCACATTGCAGACACATGGCCTCTATGCCAGCTGACACCCCTAGGACACCTAGTCTGGTCTTTCTCCCAAACCTGCCCATTGTCACACCACGTCTGCTTTAAAACGAGGTCACTCTGTACCTACCACTGAGAAAACTGCTTTTTCATTTATCATATTACATAAGTCCTTCCAAACCAACAAATATCCTTGTAACAAGCATCTTTTCAATAACTGCAAACTACTCCATTGTGCATGAATAGAACAAAATTTATTTACCTGATCCATTTTGTGCTACATTTCAATTATTTCCCGGATTTATAAAAAATACTTCAGTCCATATCCTTGGAAATAAGTCTTTGAAGAGATCTCTAGTAATTTCCATGGTATAAATTTCTTGACAAATAAAGGCAAGGAGAGAAAGAGATTTTAGGCTGTTACAGCATTTAGTATTCATTTCCTTACAGAGTTTCAAAAATAATAATAATATCATTTTTGTTACTATTGATATTAGTGTTCTGAGGGGACCAGCACTCCCCCTTACACTGTGGATTATTTAAATGTGTTTCTGAAATGTTTACCCTTTGTCAAATGCTGTTATTTTAAGACATGGATCCTATATATTATTTATTTTAATTATGAATGACCTCATTTTTCATCATATTTTATAACCGATTATTACTGGTATACAGAAAAATTATAGATTTTTTTCCTATATTTTATTTCTAGCCACATTCTTGACTCTCTTATAGTTTTCAGCTGATTATTTGTCAAACAGAAAATTGCATGATTTGTAAATAATGACAATATCATCTGTAAGGCTTTATTTCCAAAAATTATGCTTTTCTATGTTCTAGCTAAGGCTGAGTTCGCGATGTGAGTTCTAGCTAAGGCTGGAACATACAGAACAATATTCAGTTATAGAAAGAACCACAGCAATTTTTTCTTATTTCTGACCTTAATGAAAATGTCTCTGTTTCTCCATTAAATGTGGTAGAGTTAGTTTAAGGTCAATGTTTTAATCAGTTAGCAATCTTTCAGCTGTTTTCAGTAACAGAAAACTAAACGCAAACTGGCTTATAACGTGAAATTTAAGTCCCACAGCAAGTCCAGGCAAAGCCTGATGCAGCCAACCAGCTCTCTCCTCACGCTGTGTCTAAGACCGCCTTTCCTCCTGGTCCCATGGGGCCAGAGGCCTCTCAATGCTGTGTGTTTTCTAGTTCACATACAATAGAAGGAGAACATCCCTCCAGGAACTCTTTTCCCGGGAACCAGAAGAAATATCCTTGTGCCACACTGGCCCAGTGCACAGTCACGTGCCCATTCCTGAACACTGGCCAAGTTGACTATGTCATGCTGCTCGCCTTCAGTCAATGTAAAAATAGATAGGCTCCCCTGGGAAGTTGGTGGATTGGCGGCAGGACTAGCTTGCAGCTTCCAATCAGACAAACAGGGCAGAATGTAGAGACTCGCATTGTGAACTTTTGCTCCTAAGAACTACCAAAGGAACATACTAGGAAAGCGAAGAGAATGCACAGACCCTTTGAAGAGACTGGATCACTGCCGCAGGCTCCCTGAGATGCCAAAAACCTGTGAGTCTGCTTGCTTTCTCAAGAGAGAGGTTCACAGTCAGGGACAAGGTCTCAGCCCTGGCCGCTGACTGCCTGGAAATAGATGCGGTGCTGTTGGCAGGGAACAGTGGGAGTAAGACTGGCCATTAGGACTGCCAGCTGCATAAGAGTGAGGTAAAGCCAGTGACTGCCAGCTTTCCCCTACTTCTCCAGCAACCTGTAAGACTCAGCAGAGGCAGCCATAATCCCTCTGGGAATATAACTCCACTGGACTAGGAACCACACCCTCATCCCCCACAGCAGCCACAGCAAGCCATGCCCAAGGAGAGGCTGAGCTCAGACATGCCTGTCCCTCCTTCCACCTGGTGGTCTTTCTCTACCCACCCTGGTAGCTGAAGAAAAAGGTCATAATCTCTAGGAAGCTCTAAGGCCCTGCCCTGCCCACCACGTGAGAATCCTGAATACTTAACCGGGTGTCCCTAGGGCAAGTGTGCATCCTCCCTACAGGACTGCAGCTGCTGTGCTCTTGAAAGCGCCACCTTCTGGCTGCAGGACCGCCAACATAAAACCAGCGCAGTAAACAGAAATACAACCAAGCACCCTGGCAGAGTCTGCACCACTCCCCTGCCGCCCCCACTGGAGCAGGTGCTGGTATCCATGGTCACAAGATCTGAAGACGGATCACACCACAGGACTCTTTGCAGACACTCTCCAGTACCAGCCTGGTGCCTGGTAGCTCCACTGGGTGGCGTGATCCAGAAGAGCAAAACTAATCACTACTGTTTGGCTCTCAGGAAGCCCCATTCCTGGGTGGGGGAGGAGAACATCACAACAAGGGAGAAACCGATGAGACAAAAATATCTGAACAGCAGCCCCTGAGTTCCACGTCTTCTCTCTGACATATCTACCCAGAAAAACAGTTCTAGTAATATGACAAAACAAGGTTCTTTAACACCTACAAAAGATCACATAAGCTCACCAGCAATGGATCCAAACCAAGACCAAATTTCTGAATTGCCAGAAAAAGAAATCAGAAGGTCAATTTTAAGCTAATCTAGGAGTCACCAGAGAAAGGTGAAGTCCAACTTAAAGAAATCAAAAACATGATACAGAACATGAAAGGAAAATTCTTCAGTGAAATAGCATAAACAAAAAAAAAATTCACAACTTCTGGAAATCAAGGACACATTTAGATAAATATGGCCGGGCGTGGTGGATCATGCCTATAATCCCAGCACTTTGGGAGGCTGAGGCAGGTGGATCACGAGGTCAAGAGATCAAGACCATCCTGGTCAACACGGTGAAACCCTGTCTCTACTAAAAAATACAAAAATTAACTGGCCATGGTGGCACGTGCCTGTAGTCCCAGCTACTCGGGAGGCTGAGGCAGGAGAATTGCCTGAACCCAGGAGGCGGAGGTTGCGGTGAGCTGAGATTGTGCCATTGCACTCCAGCCTGGGTAACAAGAGTGAAACTCCATCTCAAAAAAAAAAAAAAGAAAAAAGAAGATAAATGCAAAATGCACTGGAAAGTCTCAGCAATAGAATTGAAAAAGCAGAATAAAAAACTTTAGAGCTCAAAGACAAAGGTTTTTAAATTAACCCAATCCATCAAAAACAAAAAATAATTTAAAAAAATACATGAAGCCTGCAAGAAGTTTGGACTAAATGTCAAAACCTAAGAATAATTGGTGTTCCCAAGGAAAAGGAGAAATCTAAAACTTTGGAAAATATATTTGAGGGAATAATCAAGCAAAACTTCCCTGGCCTTGCTAGAGATCTAAACATACAAATACAAGAAACTCAAAGAATACTGGGAAATTCATCACAAAAGATCACCATCGAAACACATAATTATCAGGATAGCTAGAGTCAAGATGAAGGAAAGAATATTAAAGCTGTGAGATGAAAGATCAGATAACCCATAAAAGAAACCTATCAGGAAGGGAGCAAGATGGCCAAATAGAAACAGCCCCGGTCTGCAGCTTCCAGCGAGACCAAGGCAGAAGGGAGGCGATTTTTCCACTTCCAACCTAGGTACCTGGTTCATCTCACTGGGACTGATTAGCAGTGGGTGCAGCCCACAGAGGGCAAGCAGAAGCAGGGCGGGGCATCGCCTCACCCAGGAAGTGCACTGGTTTGGGAAAACTCCCTCCCCTACCCAAAAGAAGCCTTGAGGGACTGGGCTGTGAAGGATGATGCTATCCTGCCCAATACTACACTTCGCAACCCACAGACCAGAAGATTCCCTTGGGTGCCTACATAACCGAGGTCCTGGGTTTCAAGCACAAAACTGGGTGGCCGTTTGGGCAGACACCAACCTAGTTGCAGGAGTTTTTTTCATGCCCCAGTGGCACCTGGAACACCAGAGAGACAGAACCATTCACTCCCATGAAAAGGTGACTGAAGCCAGGGAGCTTAGTGGTCTTGTTCAGTGGATTCCACCTTCACAAAGCCCAACGAGCTAATATCCACTGACTTGAAATTCTTGCTGCCAGCACAGCAGTCTGAGGTCAACCTGGGACACTTGAATTTGGTGGGGTGAAGGGCGTCCACCATTACTGAGGCTTGAATAGGAGGTTTTCTCCTCACAGTGTAAACAAAGCTGCGGGAAGTTCAAACTGGGTGCAGAACCCATCACAGTGTGGTGAAGATGCTGTAGCTAGACTGCCTCTCTAGATTCTTGCTCTCTGGGCAGGGCATCTCTGAAAGAAAGGCAGAATCCCCAGTCAAGGGCTTATAGATAAAACTGCCATCTCCCTGGGACAGAAAACATGAGGGAAGGAACGGCTGTGGGTGCAGCTTCAGCAGACTTACATATTCCTGCCTGTCGGCTCTGAACAGAGCAACTAATCTCCCAGCATAGTGCTCGAGCTCTGCTATGGGAGAGACTGCCTCCTCAAGTGGATCCCTGACTGGGAGACAACTCTCAGCAGGGGTTGACAGACACCTCACACAGGAGAGCTCCAGCTGGCATCTGGTGAGAGCCCTCTGAGATGAAGCTTCCAGAGGAAGGAACAGGCAGTAATCTTTGCTGATTAGCAGCTTCCACTGGTGATACCCAGGCAAGCAGGGTCTGGAGTGGACCTTCAGCAAACTCCAGCAGAACTACAGAAGAGAAGTCTGTTAGAACAAACACTAACCAACAGAAAGCAATAGAATCAACATCAACAAAAAGGACAGAAACACAATAATAGTGGGGCACTTTAAAACTCCACTGACAGCACTAGACAGGTCATCAAGACAGAAAGTCAAAAAAGAAGTAATGAACTTAAAAGCTACCCTACAACAAATGGACATAACAGATATTTGTACAGAACATTCTACCCAAAAACTGCAGAATATACCTTTTATTTACCAGCATACGGAACACTCTCCAAGGTAGACCATATGATAGGCCACCAAACAAGTCTCAGTAAATTTAAGAAAATTGAAATTACATCAAGTACTCTCTCAGACCACAGTGGAATAAAATTGAAAGTCAACTCCAAAAACAGCCCTCAAAACAACGCAAATACATGGAAATTAACCTGTTCCTGAATGATTTTTGGGTCAACAATGAAATCAAAATGAAAATTTAAAAATTATTTGAACTGAATGATAATAATGACACAACCTATCAAAACCTCTGGGATATGGCAAAAGCAGTGCTAAGAGGAAAGTTCGTAGCTTTAAATGCCTACATCAAAAAGTCTAGAAGAGCACAAATAGGCAATCTAAGGTCACACCTCACAGAACTGGAGAAACAAGAACAACTCAAACCCAAAAGAAGAAAAGAAATAAAAAAGATCAGAGCAGACCTAAATGAAATTAAGACCAAAAAAAAAAGCAAACAAACAAACAAAAAAGATAAATAAAACAAGAAGCTGGTTCTTTGAAAATATTTTTAAAAATTGATAGACCATTAGCGAGGTTAACCAAGAAAAGAAGAGAGAAGATCCAAATAAGCTCGATCAGAAGTGAAACAAGAGATGTTATAACTGATACTACAGAAATGCAAAAGGTTATTCCAGGCTACTATGAACACCTTTATGCACATAAACTAAAAAACCTAGAGGAGATGGGGAAATTTCCTGGAAATATGCAACCATCCTAGATTAAACCAGGAAGATATGGAATCTCTGAACAGACCAATAACAAGCAGCAAGACTGAAACAGTAATTTAAAAAATTGCCAAGAAAAAAAAGTGCAGGACCAGATATATTCACAGCTGAATTCTACCATTCAAAGAATTCATACCAATCCTACTGACATTATTCCAAAAGATAGAGAGAAAAGGAATCCTTCCTAAATTATTCTATGAAGCCAGTATCACCCTATTACCAAAACCAGGGAAGGACACAATTAAAAGAAAGATACCTGCAGACCAATCTCACTGGTGAACTTAGATGTAAAAATCCTCAACAAAATGCTAGCAAACCAAGTCCAACAGTATATAAAAAAAGATAATCTGCCATTATCAAGTGGGCTTCATGCCAGAAATGCAGGGATGGTTTAACATGCTTAAGTCCATAAATGTGATGCACCACACAAACAGAATGAAAAACAGAAATCACATAATCATCCCAATAGACACAGAAGAATGATTTGACAAAATTCAGCATCTCTTTATGATTAACACCCTCAGCAAAATTGGCATGGAAAGGACACACCTTAAGGTAGTAAAAGCCAGCTATGACAAACCCACAGTCAATATTATCCTGAATGGGGAAAAGTTAAAAGCATTTCACCCAAGAAGTGGAACAAGACATGGATGCCCACTTTCACCTCTTATACTCAACATAGTACTGGAAGTCATAGCCAGAGCAATCAGACAAGAGAAATAAATCAGTAAAGAGGAAGTCAAAACTGTCACTGTTTGTAGATAATATAATCATATATCTAGAAAACCCTAAAGACTCATCCAAAAAGCTTTTAGAACTGGAAATGAATTCAGCAAAGTTTCAGGATACAAAATTAATGCGCACTAATCAATAGCTCTGTTATACATCAACAGTGACCAAACTGAAAATTGAATCAAGAACTTAACCCCTTTCACAATAGCTACATTTAAAAAAAATAATGAAATACTTAGGAATATACCTAACTAAGGTCGTGAAGGACCTCTACAAGAAAAACTACAAAACACTGCTGAAAAAAAATCATAGATGACAGAAACAAATGGAAACACATCCAATCTTCATGGAAGGATAGAATCGATATTGTGAAAATGACTATACTGCAAAAGCAATCTACAAATTCAATGCAGTTCCCATCAAAAATCACCATCATTCTTCACAGAACTAAAAAAAAAAAAAAAAAAAAAAAAAAAAAAACTTAAAATTATTATGGAACCAGAAAGAAGCCCACATAGCCAAAGCAAGACTAAGCAAAAATCTGGAGGCATCACATTACCTGACTTCAAACTATACCATAAGGCCACAGTCACCAAAACAGCATGGTATTAGTGTAAAAATAGGCACATAGGCCAACGGAACACAATAGACAAATAAAGTCAAATACTTAGAAGTCAAATCTTACAGCCAACTGATATTTGACAAAGCAAACAAAAACATAAAGTTGGGAAAGAACACCCTATTCAACAAATGGTGCTGGGATAATTGGTTAGCCCCATGTAGAAGAATGAAACCATATCCTCATCTCTCACCTTATACAAAAATCAACTCAAGATGAATCAAAGAGTTACATCTAAGATCTGAAACCATAAATGTTCTAGAAGATAACATCTGAAAAACCATTTTAGACATTGGCCTAGGCAAAGACTCCATGACCAAAAACCCAAAAGCAAATGCAACAAAAACAAAAATAAATGGATGGGACTTAATTAAACTAAAAACTTTCTGCACAGCAAAAAAAAAAAAAAAAAAAAAAAAAAAAAATCTGCAAAGTTAACAGACAATTCACACAGTGGGAGAAAATCTTTACAATCTGTACATCTGACAAAGGACTAATATCCAGGATCTACAAAAAACTCAAACAAATCAACAAGTAAAAACCAAACAATCCCATCAAAAAATGGGCTAAGGACATGAACAAACAATTCTCAAAAGAAGATATACAAATGTCCAAAAAGCATATGGAAAAATGTTCAATATCACTTATTATTAGGGAAATGCAAATCAAAGCACAATGCAATACCACCTCACTCCTGCAAGAATAAAAAAAAATCTAAAAAATCAAAAAATATTGGATGTTGATGTGGATGCATTGAAAAGGGAACACTTTTAAACTGTTGGTGGGAATGTAAACTAGTACAACCATTACAGAAAACATTGTGAATTCTCCTTAAAGAATTAAAAGTAGATGTACCATTTGATCCAGCAATCCCACTACCAGGTATCTACCCAGAAGAAAAGAAGTCATTAAACAAACAAACAAAAACTTGCATACGCATGTTTATAGCAGCACAATTTGCAATTGCAAAAAATATGGAACCAGCCCAAATGCCCATCAATTGAGTGGATGAGGAAAATGTGATACACACACACACACACACACACACACACACACACACACACACACCCCGCATGGAATACTACTCAGCCATAAAAAGGAATGAAATAATGGCATTCACAGTAACCTGAATGGATTGGAGACTATTATTCTAAGTGACGTAACTCAGGAATGGAAAAGCAAACATTGCATGTTCTCACTCGTGTGGGAGTTAAACTATGAGGACACAAAGGCAAAGGAATATAGGACTTTGGAGACTTGGGGGAAAGGGGAATGGCAAGGGATAAAAGACTGCACATTGGATACAGTGTACACTGCTTGGGTGATGGGTGTAACAAAGTCACAAAACTTTTTCTCACCACTAAAGAACTTATTCATGCAACCAAACACCACCTGTTCCCCAAAAACCTGTTGAAATAAAAAGATATAAAACAGTTTAAAAATATATAGAATGATCCAAAACAGTGAATGCCTCCCATAATTATCCTTTATCAAATTAAAAACCTATCCTTCTCTTTCTAGTTCAAAGAGTTTTATTATAAAAGAAACAGATATCGACATTCACCAAATGCCTCTTCGGCATCTATTTTGTCTTTCCTTGGACCTCTCTTAAGATACTTATAATTGTTTCTACACTTCAAGATCCTCAAAAGTGATTCTTTTTAACGTCTCTTGTAAGGCCTTGTAGAATACTTTTGCACAGGTGTTCAATAAGTATCTGAAAACTATTGAAAGACAATCCAGCTAGGATATGGCCTCCAACAGCCCAAAAGCTCTATATGACAGGCCAACATGTTAGCTTTTAAAAGGTTAATGTCATTCTGGCCTGTGGTAACAAAAGCATCATGAACTGCTTCTGACTCCAGTCTATTCTTTCAACTCGGTTTCCAACCAAGCCAACCTTACAATTTCCTGTGCACATCTGGCATTTCCCACCACGGTTCCATGGCTCTGGCTCTTTCCTCCCTCTCAAATATTTCTTCCCACAGCACTACACGTTTTTGTTACTTACGAACTCATTTCCCCCTTAAGCTGGTTTGTGACAGAATATCTGTGTCTGGTTTGCGATTGTGTCCTGCTTAGTGCAATGCTTATGCTTGCCAATAATATTTGCTGAAAATTATTTTATTCAGAAACACTTGATGTACCACCTTTCTAGCCAAGAATTTCTCAGGTCACTGGTTGTGTCTAAGCAAAACTTTCAATACATGAGGGATAAGATGGCTGCATTGATTTTCAGTTGGATGTCTTCTCATTGTTCTGTACTCTGCTCTCCTTCATCTCATTGGGAAATATTTATAAATGGTGCTTTCTGTTGGCTCACAGTTTGAATGGGATCACTGTAAATTTTATTCATCAAAAACATTTCTGGAGCTCAAAAACGAATTTGCTGGTAGATATCTCAAGTGAAGACACTCAGCTTTTGCTAAATCACCACTGGGCCCGGGTTGCTTCAGGTTTTGCAAACAATAAATTACCAAGTTAGAGCTGGGAGGAACGTGCGCATAACTAGCAAGACTTGGTGGCGGTTGCTTAAACTGCTGACCAACATCTCCAAATGAAGATCACTCCACATGTCTACCACACAGGCCCCAATCTAGAGCTATTTAGAAAACGGTGTTTCCAGCCAGGCGTGGTGGCTCACACCTGTAATCCAAGCACTTTGGAGGCCAAGGCAGGCGGATCACCTGAGGTCGGGAGTTCAAGAAAATGGTATTTCCCTAACTTAGGACCTTGTGCCTTGTCTCTGAGGGCAGGAGTTGAGTAACTCTGAATCCTCCCAGGAAATATAAGCCTAAAATTTACTTCATAGTTGTCCAATGTACGCCTATTACTTCAGATCATTGCCATGAGTGAAGGGGAGAATGCCCTGGGGCAAAGAGATGAGGGTGGAAATAAAAATGTGATGCTAATTAATAAATGTGTTTATGCTTCTTTCTTGTTCTGGAGATCAACTCAAGTTGCTTGCCTGACAGAGATAAAGATATGTGGGAAATTATACAATCATTGTATATATTCAAATATGCCCATTTGAACATCTCAGATAGTGAATTAAATCATCATTGTCCCAATTTTTTTTATTATACTTTAAGTTCTGGGGTACATGTGCAGAATGTGCAAGTTTGTTACATAGGTATACTCGTGCCATGGTGGTTTGCTGCACCCATCAACCCGTCATCTACATTAGGTATTTCTCCTAATGCTATCCCTCCCCTAGCCCCCCCATCTCCCAACAAGCTTCAGTGTGTGATGTCCCCCTCCCTGTGTCCATGTGTTCTCATTGTTGAACTCTCACTTATGAGTGACAACATGTGGTGTTTGGTTTTCTGTTCCTGTGTTAGTTTCCTGAGAATAACGGTTTCCAGCTTCATCGATGTCCCTGCAAAGGACATAAATTCACCATTTTTTATAGCTGCATAGTATTCATGGTGTATATGTGCCATATTTTCTTTATCAAGTTTATCATTGATGGTCATTTGTGTTGGTTCCAAGTCTTTGCTATTGTGAATAGTGTTGCAATTTCTAACCTCAGTTGTAAATTCCGAAATCACCCATTTTCTGCGTTGATCTCGCTGGAAGCTGCAGACCGGAGCTGTTCCTATTGGGCCATCTTGCCCAGGAATTCCAACCTTTTTTTAAATCAACCATTGTTTGAGACCTATATTAGTACACCCCCAACTCATAGTACAATTGGTCTGTCCCTGACTTTTTTTGCCAACACTTAAGGCCATTTGTTCTCTCCAGGACTTTTTCAGAGTCACTCATATTTGTACAGCCAATGGATTCATGGAAGTTAACGCTGCTTTTAGGGAGACTCTTTGTACAGGTGAGAACCCAGACAGGAATCCAGCCAGACCAGGTGGCTTACCTATGTTTTCACACCTGGTTGGTGCCCAGTGCAGCACCAGAACTATGACTTCTCCATTCCAAGGGTAGCATTCTTTCCAAAGGACACCAAAACTGTCATTTTAGTTTGCAATGACCCCGTGAGTTAATATCAACATCTGATCCATCATGCTGGAATAATCAAGTTGGTTTTTGCCACTGATAATACAACATGGGTTCTTTTGAGATTCATCTGTGTGATTTTGCCAATTACCCATGAGCCACATTTGCTGGCAAAGGAAATAAGTCATCCATTGGGGGAAATTAAGGTAATGTCTCATTTTATATTCACAGCTATCCCTAAGACTACATGTGGTGTTGTTTCTGCAATATTAATTGAACTAACCTTCTGAGAACGTACAACAGATTAAAGTTCCCCCCACTGAGTGTCTACCAAGACAAAATTTGCTTAACATTCTAAAAACTGAATTCATTTGAGGTCCAGCAAGAAAATATGTGCAGGCTTTAAAGAAAATTGCTCCCTGTTTTAGAGCATAAAATGAAGAACTTTGATTTATATGGAATATTTTCCAGAGTGGGTAAAGGTTGGCCCTATAATAAAATATGATCCTAAATGCTTGGATGCTATTCCTATTGGAGTTGTGTTTTGAGTTGATTATCAGTGCAGGTTGGCCAACCTTGAAAGAAATAATTATTCTTGGAATAAATCACCCAAGGAAGGAAGCTGGAGAAAGTTTCCCTCCACTGATTCTCACTTTTTTGCTTTCACTTTTTTGTCTTTGAATAAATTGAGATGACCAGGTACATGGGATTCAGTTACAGGGACTAAGATGCATATAACTAAATACGTATAACTAATTGCCTATAATATCTTTGTATTCGGGGAGTACAAAAGCATTTTTGAGAATATCATGAAAGCTATGAACTCCATTCCCAAAAAATAAACAGGCATACAGGCATTCAATTATAACCTCAGGGGATCTATGGACCTTGGTAAAATTCATCCATGGATTTCCCAACCTCTATCCAGGGTCCAATGTAGCAGGAAGTCAGGGCCTAAGTAGAGTGCACCACCCTCTGTCAAACATCCCAAGCCAAGAATTAAAAATGTAAAAAAAAATTAAAAATGACTGTACCTTACAGTCAGATTTTCTAATGTATGGTTCCCTTTGGTGTGTATTTCCATTTTGTAATCCAGAAGCCTTGAGAAAAGTCAGTCTTTTCTCAAGTACACTATTAAGAGAAAGGGCTATATTCCCATTTGGGCCAGAACGTAGGTGAGAAAGCTCCAGAAAGGTTAGTTTTGGGAGAACATGATCTGGGCCATATGATCCAGCTACCCCACACAAGAAGGAGTCACCTTAGATAATCTGTATTTTGTTTTACTATTTAGGAAGGTGGACAATTTCACAGTTGACTATACAATCTCATAATATGAGTGAGGACGTTTGGCAGTTCCGTCCCCATCATCAGAGGCTGTAAGACTACCCTTGTAATTTTGTTTACTTCCCTGAATGACCTTCCTTTCATGCAAGGAGATCTATCCCTTCTCGTTTCAGTCTCACTCAAATAGAGTGAACACAAGCTGGTGTCATTGGAAGCTTCCCCAGAAGGTCCACTTTTTGACTAGCACCAGCTTCTGGGTAGCAGCCACTGGAGTTAGTCAACGTTGTCTCTTGGATCTGAGGAGTGGAGCTGAATCATCTAAAAGCCTTCTTCTTAAGGAGGAGTATCTCCCTGCAGCTGTCCTCAGGGTAGGTCAATAATATGCTGAATTTCCTAAATGCAGCCATTTCAATCTGGGGACCCAGAATGAAAGAACAGATGTGGTGATCACTCTGTGCAGCTTCCCATCAGAAGGGAATAGGAGGTGGGTTAGACTTAGAAGTGGTTGGCACCTGAAATGCCTACCCTCGGGTTTCAGAGCTGGGCTTAAATATCTGGCAGGTATCCTGAAAGAGCAGAGTGGGTTTCCAGGTTTCAGAGTGTTCAGGGTATACATCAGGTCACCGTAGCAGGAAATTCATGACAGGAGACATTGGCAGAACCTGTCATAATAACTTATATATACAGGTTCTGGGCTTGGAACAAGAAAGTCAGTACCTAAAGCAGAACTAGTCAGATAAGCAGGAAGGGGAATTTGAGAACGAGCCCAGAAAGGTAAGAGGAGCTGGTATACCTCTTGTGAGTACAGAGGAGAGAGGCAAGGAAATGGTAGTCTTACCAAACTAAGTAAATAGTGGTTGAGTCTCAAAGCTAGGCTATTTCATATATAACATCCTACTTAGAAAACACTTCTGTTCCCAGAACAGTTCAAGGCCACGTGATAAACACCAGTCCCACTTGGTATATGGATTGACATCAGCTATTAATCAGAAAAGATCAGAAAGCACTAAAGTGCTCAGTCTGGAGATTTATTTTGAATGTGGATGTCTCTGAGATTCTTAGGGTCAGCAAACACCAAGAGCATTCACTGAGTCCACACTCCAAGCAAAACCAACATTTTATTTTGAGTTTTAGACAATTTCTAATAAAGGAAGTCTACACTTGACTCGTCTCCTGATGTAGAGTAAATATTTGTAGGGTCCCAGTTGTCAAGCATTCTGCAAGACCTCATAAAATGTTGACACTTAGAAAAAATACTACCCTTGCCTTTGTTTCTGCCACAAATGGATACATTGAATAATATTTAATACATATCACACTTCACTGGATTTTGCTCAGCAGTCACTTCACATGTTATTTAACTCCAAGATGGCTTTGGGGGTAGCCAGCACAAACAGATAAGCACAAACAGACAAGATGATCCTGAAAACATGTCCCCCTATGGGCATTCCTCTTCTGATGAGTTTTAGAAATCCTGGCTATAGGTTATTTTCATTGACTATGCTCCAAGCAAGCTCCTTGAAGGAATATTCAGCCTGCACTCACACAAGACTCCTCTGAGCCTTAACAGCAATTGTCAAGTTCTAAATGAAACCTAAGCCATTTGCATCTTCAGGAAACTTGTGCTCTCTACATTGATCTGATTCTTTGCAGCAGTTCATTTCTAACAGACTTCAGTTATAATTGGATCCATAATAAACGTTCTTTTTCTCTTACACTTGTTTGCGAAAGAAATGATGAGTATTACGGACAACATTCACCTGGGCTCTCTCAACTGTGACTGAAGGTGGGAATTTAATATGAGAACCACTTATGTCTCAGTTCCTTTGAAAATTCTTTCACACATGAAGCCTTAGTGAGTGGGCTGCTGCACTTTTTATGTATTTGAATTGAATTTCACCTAGTTCTGAGAGCACCAATGGCAACCTATGCATTTGTAAGGAAAAGCAAATCAAATTAAATCAGTGAGACGAAGGGAGTTAAGATAGGGAATGTCAGTTTGAGAGTGGGATTTGGGGGTTTTTAACTTTATATTAACCATTTTTTGTTTTAATCTCGCTCCAAGTAGAAACATTTTAAAGTACGGAAAAGCAGGGGGAGAAACACACAGAAAAATAGGTCTCTGATAATTCTACCACCCAAAACCAATACAGTTCATTTTGGCCTATTTATTTCCTGCCGTCATTCTATACATTTTGAGCATAGTTGATACAAAACTGTATGCAGCATTGCCTATCCCATGACCCTTTATGTAACAAACATTTTTCTATGTCACTGCAAGTATAACATAAGCCTCTATGATCCTTACAGGTCATATAACATGTCCCTGGATGAACGTTCCATGATCTACTTACCAATTACTTTAATGACAGGGATTTACATTTTTAATTTCCCACTTTTATAAATACCTCTGAATCAGCCATCTTTGAATATCTGGCCATAAATCTGCACTGTGCTAAGGATTGTGTGTTTAGGGAAGTTTCTTAGGAGGAAATGTACAGGGTCAAAAGAAAAGGATGCTTTCAAGGCCCTTCTTGACATGTGTTGTGAAACTGATGAGCTACTTTGTTTGGAAATAGGCAGATAAAGCAAGCAGCTTCACAACCTGGAATCTCACAGGCCGGCTCTGCTGTCTGCTATCCAAGTAGGAGGGCAGAACCATATCACATGTCCACGAGGGCCAATCAGTTTTACATAGACATTATTCAGTAAGCAGAAGTTATAATTATTGTTTCTCATCTTTTCTGAGTTTTATACAGAAATTTTATAATCAGAGAAAAGGTAGTGGGAAGAAGGACATAAAGTAGGAATGGTTATGGCTGGGTTTCGTGGCTCATGCCTGTAATTCCAGCATTTTGGGAGGTGGAGGCAGGAGGATTGCTTGACCCCCAGGGGTTCAAGAGCAACTTGGGCAACAGAGAGAGACTCCTCTCTGGAAAAAAAAAATGCAGCTGAAAGCTTGGAACCCAGAATGAAATAACAGATATGGTGACCATGCTGTGGACACCTCCCCACCACCAATAAGGAATAAGGAGGTGGGTTAGATTTAGAAGTGGGTTCAGCTGTCCAGCTGCAGTGGCTCACACCTGTAATCACCCCAGCACTTCGGGACGCTGAGGCAGGCAGATTACTTGAGGCCAAGAGTTGGAGACCAGCCTGGCCTATATGGTGAAACCTGGTCTCTACCAAAAACACAAAAATGAGCCAGGCATGGTGACATGCACCTGTAGTGCCAGCTACTTGGGAGGCTAAGGCAGGAGAGTGACTTGAACCCTGGAAGTGGAGGTTGCAGTGAGCCAAGATCATGCCACTGCACTCCAGACTGGGTGACAGAGCAAGACTCCAAAAAGAAGTGGATTAGGCTCAGAAAGAAAAAAGAAAGAAAAAGTAGCCAGGAGTGGTGGAGCATGTCTATAGTTCCAGCAACTTGGAAAAGCTAAGGTGGGAGGATCCCTTAAGCACAAGAGTTTGAGACTGCAGTGAACCACAATTGAGCTGTTACACTCCAGCCTGGGCAACAGACTGAGACCCTGTCTCAGAAACAAACAAACAAACAAATACAGTTAGAATGAATGAGATCTAGTGTTCAGCAGCACAATAGGGAAACTGCAGTTAACAGTAATTTATTGTATATTTCAAAATACCTGAAAGAGTGGAATCAGAATATTCTTAAAATGAAGAACTGATAGATGTTTGGGGTGATGGCTATTCCAATTGCCCTGATTTGGTCATTACACATCATATGCTTGTAAAAAAAAGTCACATGTATCCCATAAATACACACAACTATTATGTAGCCAAAAGAATTAAAAAGTGTAAAAAAAAATAGAAAAATGACTGTGAGTTTTTAGAATTGCACAACAAGGTCACACTCCGCCGCTCCTCAGCCTTTAGTAAGAGAAACAGCACTGCTCACCTCTGTTTAGGGCAGTTTATAAACTTTACAAAGCCCTTTGTAAGCATTTCCTTACCTGATCCTCTCCACGACTGTGTATGCTCGGCAGCTCAGATATAATGATCACACCCATTTCACCAGTGAGAAGATTGAGATCTCCCAGAAGGTAAGCATTTTTACTGAGGAAATGGATAAGAAAGGCTGTGAACCACCAGGTTCTAAGAGAGTTGCCACTGTTTGCTTCCAGGTCCTTTAACGTATGTAATCTTTTCTCTTGCTCTCTCGTTCATCTGAAACGTATGTGCTGTGTGAAAAGAGAGCCTAGGTAGCCACTGGTGTGGTACGAAGCTGGAGAGAAGAAGAACAAGTGTGTCTCTGCTTAATGTCTCACTTGAACGGTGCCTGGTGAGGGGCCAACTGTGTTTCTGAGAGTCTTTTCTCTGAGCCTGAATAGCATGTGGGTGGGCTGCTTTTGTAACATGTTACTCTCTCACCAGTGGGGAGAGAAGCATTGTTGGCATTGGCATTAGGGCACTGGTTGCCAGTGGTTACATTTAGGATAGCCCAGGGAAGGAGAAGTGGCTTATCATTGTCCATCATTTATGGGGCCCTGGACTGTTGAGGAAAAGTGTCTCAGGTATCTTTCTCTGATGGGAAACACCCTAATATCTAAAATGTGTATAGTTCCTTCAACTTCATCAGAGATAAGACAACTTTTTATAGTTTGATCTTCACAGCAACCTGGAGAGGTTGATGTCACTATTATTCCCATTTAAAGAGAGATAATTGAGGCACGATGTGGCAGAAACTGGCCAGACACCCACCACTCTTGTGTCCTCTACCTGGGTGCTCAAAAAGACTACATTTTCCAGAATCCCTTGCAGCTAGGAGGGGGCCATATGTTTGTGTCTGCCACACTGGATTGCGGGCAGAAGTGATGTAGGTCATATAAGGCCAAGCCATACAATTTCCCATGTGATTTTCCATGTCCTCTTTAGGCCAGCCAAATGAAGAGAATACAAATAAAGGATTCCAAGGAAGCTCTTAAAGATAGAAGAGCCACCACACAGAAGGAAACCGGATCTCTAAGTTACGATAGGAAAGAGAGCCACCTGACTCTCATTGGACTGCAATGAGAATGAGAAATAGACATGTATGTTGTGAAGCTGGAAGATGTAGATTTGTTTGCTCTTGCAGTGTTGCCTAGGCTAGCTAAACTAACACATAGCGATTGGCTCAGGGTCACCCATGAATGACACATAGGTTATAC
Organism: Saimiri boliviensis; assembly: GCF_048565385.1. Classification (NCBI taxonomy): domain Eukaryota; kingdom Metazoa; phylum Chordata; class Mammalia; order Primates; family Cebidae; genus Saimiri; species Saimiri boliviensis. The sequence goes on from NC_133457.1 coordinate 78,406,005, forward strand.
CATCCTCCTGTAAACTCCTGCTATGAGCCCTTAAATGAGATCTGGACTTTCTGTCTCCAATTCCTTTGCAGCTCATCCATGCTCCATGGTGGAGTGGCCTGAAGGCTAGAGGCTAGAATCATCTCAAGCTTGTCTCTCACATTTCCCAAGGTTGATGCTGACTGTTGGCTGGGACTTCAGCTAGGTCTGTTGGCTAGAAAATCTAAACATGCCTTCTCCATTTGGTCTCTCTACATCCTCACAGCATGGCAGCTGGGTTCTTGAGTGAGAATGCCAAGGGGACCAGGTGGTAGTTGTATTACTTTTCATGATTTAGCCTCAATAGTCACATAGTATCACTTCCAACATAGTCCAAATCCCACTGAGATTCAAAGGAAATAGCCATAAATCTCATCTCTCAATGGGAGGAGTGGCAGGGGCTTGGGAAATGGTAGATCTCAGGGTAAAAATACACTCTTCTGTACATGGCTAACCAAGACAGGCAGTAATAAGAAAAAGCCTGGTACAAACAGTTTGGTCACATTTCCATTGCTTTTGCAAAAAAAAAAAAAAACAAAAAAAAAAACTGGGGTGTAGGTGCAGGGGTTTGGGGGTGTGTGTACCTAGGAATTTTATGGAAATATTGATAAGAGACTGTTAAGAAAAATTTCCTCCAAAGAATGAAACTGAAAGTCCAAGATGGAAGAAAAGCTCGCTTTTCATTGCATACTTTTTTACTGTCTGAATTGTTTTCTATATGCTTCTGCTATTTTCATAATACTAAATATAATTTTAAAGTGATGGATAGGGATATTCTGAAATGATTATACACATTTCCCTTTTTCTCTGTTGAAATCATTAAATTTTTGGAGGCCAACAAAATGGTGCCAACAAGAAAAAGGAGAATTTTTTATTTTCATTTGAGATGCCAATTTTCATTTTGTATTCACTAGACGACAATTTGGCAACAACTAGAATCAGACTTGCATATGTAAGAAATTTTTTATTTTTCTGTATCGTTGGTTACCCATCCCAGCTGCACAGTCAAATCACCTGGTGAATAAAAAAAAAAAAAAAAAAAAAAAAAATTCCCATGGCCCCCTTCTGACCTACTAAATCACAAACTCTAACTCTGAGTTAGACACCCAGGAATCTATAATTTAAAGCTCTCTCATGTGACTGATACCATCAACTCAGCCCTGTGTTTTTGAACTTGACTTTGGAAAGAAAACAACTGGTGGGGCCAGGCACAGTGTCTTACACCTGTAATCCCAGCACTTCAGGAAGCCAAGGTCAGCAGATGACTTGAGGTCAGGAGTTCAAGACCAGCCTGGCCAACATGGTGAAATCTCATCTCTATTAAAAATACAAAAATTAGCAAACATGCTGACTCATGCCTGTAATCCCAGCTACTCGGGAAGCTGAGGCAGGAGAATTGCTTGAACCTGGGAAGTAGAGGTTACAGTGAGCCAAGGTCATGCCATTACACTCTAGCCTGAGTGACAGAGCAAGACTCCATCTCAAAAAAAAAAGAAAAAAGAAAACAACTGCTGGTCCTGTCATCTCACAGCTCCACTAGGCAGTGCCCCAGTAGAGATTATGTGAAGGGGCACCAATCCCACATTTCCTTTCCACATTTCCCTTGTAGAGGTTCTCTGTGAGGGCTCTGCCTCTGCAGCAGGCTTCTGCCTGGACATCAGATATCTTAAATCATCACTCTCAAGTTCAAGTCCCACAGATCCCTAAAGCAGGGGCACGATACGGCCAGGCTCTTTGCCAACGCATAGCAAAAGTGACCTTTATCTAGTTCCCAATGTAACTGCCCAGTGAATGTTTGCCCACTGCCTAGACAGAGCTGATTTATCTAGACAGGGAATTGCAATGTAGAGTTATTCATGAAGAACCAGCTATGTGCAAGAACAGAGTTTTATGATTACTCAAATCAGTCTCCCTGAGAATTTGGGGATCAAAGTTTTTAAGGATAATTTGGTACACAGGGGCCAGTGAGTTGGGAGTGCTCATTGGCTGGGCTGGAGATGAATCATAGGGAATCAAAGTTGTCCTTTTGTGCTGAGTCAGTTCCTGGGTAGGGGCCACAAGATCAGATGAGCCAGTTTATCAATCTGGGTGATGTCAGCTGATCTATCAATAGCTAAAGCACTTATCACAGGTTTTACAATAGTGATGTTATCCCCAGGATCAATTTGGTGAAGGTCAGAATCTTGTAGCCTCCAGCTGGATGCCGCTTAAACCACAATTTCTAACCTTGTAGCTAATTTGTTAGTCCTACAAAGACAATCTAGTCCCCAGTCAGGAAGGGGATTTGTTTCAGGAAAGGGCTGTTAATATCTTTGCTTCAAAGGTAAATAGCCGGGCGCAGTGGCTCAAGCCTGTAATCCCAGCACTTTGGGAGGCCGAGGCGGGTGGATCACAAGGTCGAGAGATCGAGACCAACCTGGTCAACATGGTGAAACCCCGTCTCTACTAAAATACAAAAAAATTAGCTGGGCATGGTGGTGCATGCCTGTAATCCCAGCTACTCAGGAGGCTGAGGCAGGAGAATTGCCTGAACCCAGGAGGCGGAGGTTGCGGTGAGCCGAGATCGCGCCATTGCACTCCAGCCTGGGTAACAAGAGCGAAACTCCGTCTCAAAAAAAAAAAAAAAAAAGGGAAATGATAAATTCTTCCCATAGTTAGTTTGGCCTATGCCCAGGAGTAAACAAGGACAGCTTGGAGGTTAAAAGCAAGAAGGAGTTGATTAGATCAGATCTATTTTACTGTGATAATTTTCTCAGTTATAATTTTGCAATGGTTGCTTCAATCATGAGTTTCTCATTTCTACCTGAGTCCTCCTCATCCTAGACTTCACTGTCCATATCACTATCCGTGTTGTGGTGGCAACTATTGAACAAGTGACTAGAAAGTTCCAAACTTTCTCTCACCTTTCTGTCTTCTTCTGAGCCCTCCAAACTGTTCCAAACTCTGCTGGTTACCCAGTTTCAAAGTTGCTTCCACATTTTCAGACATCTTTATAACAATGTCCTCATTTCTCATTAACAATTTTCTGTATTACTCCATTCTTACATTGCTATAAGAAAATATCTGAGACTGAGTAACTTGAAAAGATGTTTAACTGGCTCATGGTTCTGCAGACTGTATAGGAAGGATGATGCTGGCATCTGCTCAGCTCTGGCAAGGCCTCAGAAAATCATGGCAGAAGGCAAAGTGGGCACTGGCACTTCACGTGGCCACAGCAGGAGGAAGAAAGAGAGGAGGGGAGGTGCCACACACTTTTAAACAACCAAACCTCACGAGAACTCACCATCATTACGATAGCACCACGTGCGGATGGTTTACACCACGAGAAACCACCCCCATGATCCAATCACCTCCCACCAGGCTTCACCTCCAGCACTGGGGATTATATTTCAATATAAGATTTGGGTGGGGACACAGATCCTAAACATATCAGTATGTCCCTGAGTTGTTTTTCAGAAACCTGGACCTACACCAAACAGATCCACTGGCATGCAGACCTCAGATAAGGAGAAACTGAGGTCTGGAAACTCTCACCCCTGTCCTTTGTTTTAAATTTCTTTCTGAGAGGCCTGGAGGAGGTCACAACCATGAGCCAGAGCTAACATTCTTTTCGCTGATCCTAAACTTTTTTGACAAAGCTTCGCCTCCATAACCAATTGCAAATCAGAAAATCTTTGAATCCACCTATGACCTTTGGGTCCCTGCTTCAAGATGTCCTGCCTTTTTAGGTCAAACCAATGTGTTGCCTCCATGTGTTGATTCATGACTTTGCCTGTGACTTCTGCCTCCCCACCTTTAGAAACCCCTTTCTGTAAGCCATCAGGGAGTTTGGGTCTTAAGCTTTAGCAGCCCAATTCTCCTTGCTTAGTGCCCTGCCATAAATGTCTCATTTTCTCTCATTGCAATCCCGATGTCAATGTTTGGACTTGCTGCACTGGGTAGGCAGACCCCAGTTTGGTTTAATAACAAGTATCACCTGAGAGCTTGTTAGAGCTACGAATTCTTAGTTCTCATCCCAAAGCTACCAATTAGAATCTAAATTTTAAAAGGACCCCCAGGTGATTCCTGGGCATGTTGGAGAAGCCCTGACTTAAAGGATACACTCCTAAAAGCAGGGAACAAAGACAAAAATTTCCATCATGATGAAGTATGTTTTCATTTGGGAGAGATAGCGGTAAATAACAATAACGTTTTTAAAAGATTCCTCTGGTTACTGATTTGAAAATACACCATGGGGGCAGAAACAGGGAGAACCAGTCACAAAGCCATTGCAATTGTCCAGGGGAGAGACAGTGGTGGCTCAGAGCAGGGTGGCAGCAGAGGAGGCCATGAGAACTGGTGAGATGTCCACATCCGGCTCTACACTGGCCATTTGTGACTGCAGCGTTCCCACCTCCAACAGGAAGGGACAAAGCTGGCATTGTCTATGACTCTTAAAAGTGTCACCCAAGCCACAGGGGGTAAGTTATACAAAGCAATCTGTACCAAAGCTGTGTCTCACTTCCCCATGTTTACATCAGAGCCCACTGCTGACGAAGGCACCTTCTGACTGTGTCATTCGCAAAGGTTAATGTGCCACGTTGTTTTACTGTTCTATATAAAGCCCTGTAATAGCCACCAATGAGGGAAATTAGAGTCCCTGCAAAGCACAGAAGTCATAAAAAACACAGCTTAGTTTCCAGGGAGGTTTGGAAGACGACCCTGGATGACTCACAGAAATTTCTCTTTGCACTCATTCAGAAGCTAAATGATTGCCATTTATCTTTATCAGCAAAGATAATTAAATAGCACAATTCTGGTGGGGAGCCAGGCTTGAGGGGAAGGGGAAGGAAAGGGAGGGACGAGGAAGCATCTCCATTAAGTTCTACCTGTCATCACATGGATCATCTCGCTGCCCACACAAACTCATTACAATGTTTTTCCCCTCAGGTTCACCCCACCCCAAGCTCTAAGTCTTCAACTACCAAGGCCCATCCTACTCATTGCTAGTTTCTACTTTCTTAGGAGCCTGAGGTTGGAAGATGAGTTAACAGGAGAAACTCTGCCAGAAAGATCAAAGGAGCAGAGAGACGGCAAGGGCCAGTCCCCATCTTTAAGGACTGCAAAGGCACATACAGTCGCCCAGATGAAAGGGGGTGAGGCTGCCTCAGACGAGGGTAGAGCACAGATCTCCCTTCTCAACAGCTCCTATTTTATAAACTCATGGAGGCTTACAAATGGACCAGTTCCATTCATTCATTGACCCACTGATAAGGAAAGTGAAGTCCAGAAATGCAGGTGATTGGCTAAAGGCCACACTACTAATCAGAACCAGACCAATAAATTAACTGCAAGCCCTTGGCTCACAACACTGAGTTCATCTTTTGTGTCTTAATAATTCAATGTTTTTTTTTATTGCATTTTAGGTTTTGGGGTACATGTGAAGAACATGCAAGATTGTTGCATAGGTACACACATGGCAGTGTGAGATGCTGCCTTCCTCCCCCTCACCTATATCTGGCATTTCTCCCCATGCCATCCCTCCCAACTCCCCACCCCCTACTGTCCCTCCCCTATTTCCCCCCAACAGACTAATTACAAGTGAAAAAAAAAATAGTTCAAGGCTAGCTTCTTTGGGAATTATTTATGGGCTCTCCATTCTATCACGAGTCAAAATTGGTGCTTCCCTGGGGAAGCCCAAATACTAATTCCACTATCTAATGTTGTACCCTGACGTGGAATAGGACACGCTACCCCAAAATACAGTTCCTTGGCATTTGGAAAAGCAGAAGAAACAGAAAGGTTCTCTAGCCTTCTCTCACTGTTCTCCCCTGAAGCAGGCCATAAAAGAATTCTCCAAGTTTTATTTAAAGTAAGTTATAAAACCCTAATCCCAAAGAAATATATTTTGGGATAAATACTTTGATTTCTTTCAGAGCCTGCTATTTCATTTTGCTATCTTACTGCTACAGTCTCTTTTGTGAGTCTGAAGGTCTCTGTTTTAATGTTAGTGCTGGTCAGCTCTGCCTGAATTCCAAAGGAAGGAAGTTACAATGAGGTGTGTATGACCAACCATTCCCATCATTGTGTGAACTAGTGTTTCAGGTTTACTTTAGAAAGCCCTTGGCTGAGAGGAGGGTCCACTCAGTTGATTGGGGGGTTTAAATTTTATTTTTGGTTTACAAGGTAATAAAACTACTGAATTCGAGATTCCTGCTAAATGAGTAGATTTAAGCTCTCCTTGTCACGGAAAAAAAAGTATGGATAACTATGTGATATGTTAACAGTGACTACGCTAACTTGCTTTACTATAGTAATTACTCCACTATGTATATGTGGCCCATAACATCATGTTGTATATACACAATAAAATTTATTTAAAACACACACAGATACTTGCAAAAGCTGACCACCTTTAACTTCTCGACTGCTGCCAGACTAGGCTAGTCCGGGCCAGGAGCAATACCTCTAGACTGGTTCCACGTCCACCCTCCTGCACCTACCATATATGTATTATCTACACCGCGTTCTTGGGGAATTCAGGGAACATGACATTCAAACTGAAGTAGGAGCAGCTGCTAAAAACAGACCTCTTGGATACCAAACTAGGAAGAAAGAGGTGATTTATTTCTGCCGGGAGCAAGGCGACATAGTTGTCTAACAGCCAAGCTCACCTAACAAAGCCAAGCTCTGCCTTTATATAGGCGTACAACTCTAGATAATACACGTGAAAGGGTCTTGGGTTGACAGCCTCAGAAATTACATGTGAAAGGGTCTTGGGTTTACAGTTTTAGAAATTACAAGTGAAAGGGTCTTGGGTTTACAGTTTTAGTAATTACATATGAAAGGGTCTTGGATTTACAGTTTTAGAAATTACACGTGAAAGGGTCTTGGTCGATGGAGTAGGAGTGGGGTGGGGGTTTGATCTTGTTTAAGTAAAAACAATGTCTTCCGGAAAGATTCCCCCATACTACGCCTGCTCTCTATAGGAAGGCGATTAAGGGGGCATCAGTCAACCAGGCTTTTCTTCTATTAAAATGCAGTGTAGAAATCAAGCGGGGAGGTGATCCTGGATACTTGGGCCTCTTTCCTCAAGATGGTGTAACTCCCCTGCTCAAAACCTTACAAACTCCCCCATTTCATTAACAGAGACTTCTGAAGTCCTTAAAAGTCCAGGAAGGCCCCTCAAGTTAGGTGTCCTGTTACGCACACCAACTTCATTTCCTGCTGCCCTCCCCTGGATCCACACACACTGGCTTCCTTGATTTTTCTCCAACATGCCAAGCATGCTCCCACCTCAGGGTTCCTGCCTTTGCTCTTCCCTCAAGCACCTGCACGACTCACTCCCACACCCCTTTCAAGTCTTCTTCAAATGTCACCTTCTCAACCAGGTCTACCCTGACTGCCATATTTAATACCCAAACCCGTACCCCACTCCCACCCCAACTCTCAGCACTCCAAATTCTTCCTTACCCTAATCTACTTACTCTTTTTTCCCACATTTATTATCTTCCAAAAAACTGGGAAATTTACATATTCATTATGTATTTTTGGCTATCTGCACCCATAAGAATACACATTCCAGCAAAGCGGGAGCTTTGGCTGGTTTATTCACTCATGTGTCCCAACATCTCTGAGCTTGACACAGAGTAGGTGCTTAACAAATATTTGGGAAATGAATTAGCGATGCTTTCCCCGTTATGTACTTGCTTGTTTGCTACTATTTCTCTAGAAGATATATCCATAAGTGAAATTGCGTATAAGTGTCCACATTTAAAATTTCAAAAGACACTTCCAAATCGTACTCCAAAAAAATGTAACCAATTTATACTTCCAACAGCAATGCCTGACATCTTTGTCTTTCCACCCTGGATATTAACTGATTAAAAACTCTTAGGCTGTTTTAATGTTTCCCATGAATAGGCTGGTGAGGTTGAATATTTAATCTTGTATGTCAGCCATTTACACTTCCGTTCTTTGAATTTATTATCTTTCAGTATTGGAACAGGTTAAAAAAAAAATTTTTTTTGAGATTATACTTTGTCAGGAAAAAATTGTTCAAGATGTGGAAATGGGCAAGAGAGATCCCTGAGTTTTCTTTCAATAGTACTGGGCATTGCCTAGGGGACCTTCTGAGATGATCTGATTCTAGAGAGGCCTGTGCCTTTTGATTGACTTTCCATTATTAGTCTATTTTACATGCCTGTAGAGGCAGCAGTTAAAGTGAAGACAACTGGTAGCAATGTAAATGGTCCCTGTCCTTAACAATGCAAATGAATTTTGTTCCAAAGAGAATATAATTCTTTGTAATTCAAATTCTGATTTGAATCTCTTTTAACAACTGACTCACTCCTTCAATAATTAATGAGCTAAATAAAATCTTTGACACCTGTTCACTTTATATTTGTAGAAAAGTCATCTTTCCAGCTTCTAGGAAATTATACCCTAGCAGCCTTTCCCCTAATCAGCCTAAGGAATTTCACTACCCTTGCCACTGAGGACCAAGGAGGGATTTTAGAATTATCTATAGCAGTGATACCAAGAATTAATATTCAGCTACTGACATTCAAATAGGGTTTGAATTCACAGCAAGATAATGGGCTCTAAATCCAGGCTTTGTGGAGAGAGAAGGGATTTTCTAAATTCCTTTATCACCCTCCTTGAACATAGCAAGAGCCTAAAGGACCTAAGAAAAGTCCGTGCAGAGAGGAAAACGGGGAAGCCCCAGTAGCCTGTGTAAAGGGAATGTGTTAGTTTAATGGCTCTGGATTGAAGGCATAGAGGAGACAAATTGAGGAAAAAGCAAAAAGCAGCAGAACCTCAACCTCACTTTCTATCCAGACAGAGGGAGGAGGCAGCCTCATGCTCAGCCCAAGCCTAACTGAAGTGGGCACAACCACGTCAACCCGATGTGCCAGGTGGCCAGGCAAAAGAAGGAAGCAGACGCTGGCTCCCAAGTGGCTAGTGTTGACAGATTTCACAAATAAAAATATAGGATGCCTAGTTAGATGAGAACTTTAGAAAAACAATTAATCTTTATTTTAGCATAACTAATATACTAATATAATATTTAAGACCTGTAATATTTGGAACACACTTACACTACAATATTATTTGCTATTTATCTGAAATTTTAATTTAACTGGGCATCCTGTATTTTATCTGGCACTCCCTATATGAGACTCTAAAGGAACCCAGAGTTCCCTGCAGCCCTGAGCAGGTACAGAGGTACCCAGGTGGCTAGACAGGAGCACACCAAAGAGCCCATGAGATGAAAGAAAGCAGCTCCCAAGTGAGGGCTGCAGGACAGGCCACAGGGCCTGGGAGACACGCGTAGACCTCAGGCAAGGTTATAGTGAGGGCCATAGTGGGGCTGGGTCAGCCAGAAAGTGTTATGGGAAAGAGGTCTTGATCCAGACCCAAAGAGGGGGTTCTTGGATCTCACACAAGACAGAATTCAGGGCGAGTCCGTAAAGTGAAAGCAGGTTTATTAAGAAAGTACAGGAATAAAGCATGGCTGCTCCACAGACAGAGCGGGGTGTTTCCTAAAGTAAGAGGAGAAATGCATTCACCCTAGGCACAAAACTCATTTATGAAGGATTTAAAAAAAGATCATGGGAGACGTGCTCTGCTACAAGGGTGAGTGATAATGGATCAATTTTCTTAATAACTATATTTTGCAAGAGTCAATGTTATTAAAGAGTCATTTTACTTTAAAGTAAATGAAGTAAAGTAAAATGAAGACTGCTTCTGTTCTCAAGTTGCTGGGGTATTAGGCACTCCCAAGTTTGGGTCTGTTTAGTAAATATTATCAATCTGTTCCCTTAACCATAAACATCTAGAGCAGGCGTCCCCAAACTGCGGCCCCCTGAGGCCATTTATCTGGCCCCCCCGCCACACTTCAGGAAGGGGCACCTCTTTCATTGGTGGTCAGTGAGAGGAGCACAGTATATGGCGGCCCTCCAACGGTCTGAGGGACAGTGAACTGGCCGCCTGTGTAAAAAGTTTGGGGATGCCTGATCTAGAGACTAGGAATACCTAACTTTTGATAATGCAGCCCAGTCTCACTTTCCTAGCCCTCACTCAAGATGGAGTCGCTCTGGTTTGAACGCTTCTGACAAAAGGGCCATAGGCATTGGCCAAGCTAGGAAAGGAAACAGAACCAAAGACATCAAGGTGAACCTCAGCCCCAGGTGCCTTCAGATATGAAGCAGCCAGGCATGAGACCAGTTGCACCTGGGCAGTCACTAATCCATGAACTGAAGTGGACATGAGGGGAAATCCAGAAGATAAGAAACAAGTCCTCCACTGTCCTTACCATTTCAAGGCCACACGAACCACAGCCTCATTCCCACACCCCCTGCTTCTTAGGGAGGAAGTCTAGGCATTTCATCCAAACCAGTACGGCCTAAACAAACTTTTGGATACACTGATTCACATTACGTTTATTAGAGTGGACAAAATTATGGAGGCCTGATAGAGGAGATGAAATCAAATATAGATAAATAAAGTAGAAGGTACTTTATCTGTGCTTTCAAATGTATGACAATTTTGTGATCCAGTCACACTCATTTTTATAATCCTTTAACTCCCATATGTTGCAAATATTTTCTGGTTATTTAAGTTGTCTTAATTTGTGGTTTTATACCACCATCTGTTATAAAGAAGTTTTCATTTTGATGTAATCTATCAAAATCTATCAATTGTGCCTTCTGTATTTTATGCCTTGCTTAAGAAAACTTCCCTATCCCAAGATTACTAATTCCTATATTTTCTTCTGATACGTTTTAGTTACAACTTATGCATCTGGCTGTTAATTTGTTGTGCACAGCTTCATGATATACTTTATATCTTATAAGGCACAAGCCCTGTCATGTTGTTCTTAAAAAGAAATTGGCTGACTTACTTTGCTTATTATATGCTTTCTTAAAATTCCACTGGTATTTTATGGATTAATTTAGTGAGAATTGAGAAATATATGATATAGAAACACAGTATAGGTTTTCACTAACTCAGATTTCTATTGGTGACATTTAATAAAGTTTCATAATTTTTTATGTAGATCTTTCACATTTGTCATTATATTTGTTAGGTATTTTACGGTTTTGTGGTCCTGAAATCCTATTTTGTATTACATTGTCTAATTTATTATTGCTGATGCTTAAGTCTTTTGACTTTTTAATGTTGGTTTTATATTAGACTCCTTTATAGAAATCTAAATTCTAATAATTTGTCACTTGATTTTCTTAGATTTTCTGAATTATTATATCATCTTTGAATATCTCATTTTTACCTCTCTTATTGTACTGGCCTTTAGTATAATGTTGAATGGTAGTTATGATTGTGCTATCTTTTTCCTAGTTTTGGAAGAACTATAGTGTTTGGTAGACACTTTGTATCAACATGTTATCTTAGATGTCAGTAGTTTGTCAACCCCTAATATCAGCAGCTACCTGATACCTGCCTCTCTTTCCTAAGTACTCATGATTTCTGCTCACACCTGGCAGAAAATGCCTCTGTCTGCTGCTGCTTGACACGGGTAGGTGGCAACCCACTAGGCTACTCCAGAGGCACATCGTCAATCACCAAGACAGATGACTTCAGGCAGCCTCCTCACCCTCTGCATCCACAGCCTCAAGCTGAGAGCTGTCCTGGGGCTCTTGTGCAGCACCCCTGGACTACTTCTGCCTTAAAAAAAAAAAACTCAACTGCATGTGTTTTGATTAGTTAACTCCACTTTCAACCTCATTTCCTCTCGCTTCTAGCTTGCATAATTTCACATCCAAGAAAAGTAAGATCCAATTTTCTACAGCTGTAATGGATATGATTTATGTCTTTTTTGTAACCTCTAGAGACCTAATGCAGAAGGGAATATGATTTGCAAGTATGCTCATTCTGGTACCTTTATCCAACGCCTTTCCTCTTCCAGATCAGTCTTTTCACACCTTCATCAAAGGTTCCCACCACCCTAAGGAAAGTATCTTCATCTCCTCTGCATGTTACCAAGAACAGTTGGTGATGGACACCTTCTCTGATTCCTCTGGGATCTCTAGGATGCAAAAGGCTGTCAGGACTCCCTGGACCCATCGTGAAAGCTAATTACAGATAGAATGTTATTTATGTTGCTGCTGTAAATTTGTCCTCAAAATCACCTTTTTAATAGGCATAGTTCCAGAGGGAACATAAAAAGAAATAGAGAAGATTTCATGATGTCTGTAGTCACAAAGGTCCATTCTAGGCACTCAGGATGAAATTTGAGCTTGACTATGACCTTACAAAGAGGCCTCAAAACATTATTGGCACAAAATTTGCCTAAGAAAAGTGCCCCCTATGGGTCTTTCAGCCTTTGACTATGTTACCTGAGTGGTGACAATACTAATACTTCTGGTTACTTAGAATTACTTTTTGATCTTCAAAATCCATATTTACATCTTGCCTGACTTCTCTGATGCCCATTTAGTGTTTGATCATTCCTCTGGCTTGGGCTACATTGCCTACTTTGGGACCAGTTATTAGAAACCATTTCAGTCTCATTGACTCTCTGAAGAGCTATAGTTGAGTCAGGCTCAGAAAAAGGGGTAAAAAGAGACAAAGAGAGGTAACAAATTACTTTCACGCACATGCACTAACAATTATTAGTCTCACGCGTGCAGATGAGTGGATTACTAAGATATAAAAGTCGTCTTCAATTTGCTTTTATTGGAATCACCCCTTTGCTGGCTTTAATTTTCACACTTACCTTTGTGAACAGTTACAGAAACAATATGATTATGGGGGGTGCTGGGTCCAAGGGCAGGGATGTCAGTTTGTTGGAAAACCAAGTCAGAACTAGAAAAAGACTTTCAGACTCTGGAGTGGAGAGACTGAAATTCATCTCCAACACTTTGAGGAAAGAATAAGCTGAGATGACCAGGACTTTGCTGCCACCTACCCTCCATCCCTAAATCTGGCCTTGCCTCCAACTGCCACACAGCAATCTTCCATCAATGCACCCTCTTCCAACAACGAAGCTACCAAACAGTGCAAAGCTGATTCTCACAGCATGTCCCTGAATGTCCTGATTTACAGAAACCTGAAGACACCACAACACTCAAAGGAAAGCAGCGACACTCAGTCTGGCTTCTCAGTCTAGGGATCTAGCCAACCTAGCCCCTAAGACAGTGCCCAGAACAGGCACAGGACTTGTGAGACATCAAACAGCAAGCCATCAGACCTGTATACATCTGGACAAGCAGACCCAGAGAGCTCCTCCCGCAAAATGACAAAGAACTGAAGCTCACAGTTCAAAGAGCAGTGATTCAGATCTGTCTAATGTTAAAGGAGATGCAGAATACCAGAGCATCTGGTTTCAATCTGTCTTAGATTGGGATCCTCCAGAAACAGACCCTGAAATAAGAATTTGACTATAAGTAGCTTATTTGGGAGGTGATCCCAGAAAACACCACTAGAGGAGGCGGATGTGAGGCCAGGAAGGGAGGGCAGCTAAAGCTTGGGATTGACTGGGTTACCACTGTGGGCCACTGAGATCAGTCATGTGGGCACTGAGGGAGACAGTGTACAACACAGCTCAGAGCTGTCCCCACCTTGGGACAGTAATGAGGAAGTGGGGATATTTATCCATCAAACAACATCATCACTGAGGCCCTACCTTCCAGCCTGCCCAGCTTTAACCAAGCATGCCTTGGATGGAGAGATGGAGGTACTTGCAGTACCCTGGAGGGCAAGTGCTGGATGTGGATGAACAAGGCACCAACCACATCTACAACATGGCTCTTTCCCCTTGGGGAGCTTGGACAGTTGGGTTTTCTGTGTCTTCCTGGTGACGTATCTACCCTTGTCTCTTCTCTTGGGTGGTTATAGCTCAACATAAATTCTTGGACACTGCAGGGACTCACTCAGGTTAGGGCCACTCGCTGTTCCACAGCCACCTGAGTCACGCCCTTTGTCACTGGGATGCCCATAAACTCCAGTCTGCAAGGTTCTGTGCACTCTATCAACTGAAAGAACATGCTTTCTGGGGCAATGTTTTGTATGCACCACTCATTCCAAAACATTTCACGGCTTGCCATTCCCTGCAAGGCAATATCCAGTCCTCTTAACCTTCTGGTTCTCCACAGGTCACACTCATCCTGGCTTCTCAGTCTAGGGATCTAGCCAACCTAGTCCCTAAGGCAGGAATGACTGGGTCACCGACATCTTTACTTTCCCCTTAGTCTTCTGCCATCACCTCAGCCGTCCACAGAACTATTATGGAAGTAAAGACAGGGAATGGAATATCCCTTGGGCTGCAGGTGAGTCTACGGAGAAAATGGCTGTGGAGAGGCAGAGGTGGTCATACCCTGGAAACCAAATGCCTAGGCTTCCCAGTGAACTGTAAAGAAGAGGCAGCATGGTGAGCACAATTAATGACGATGTACTTGATATAATTAGGTTTTGTGTCCCCTCCTTCAATCTACCTTGACTGGTAATCCCTAGGTGCTTAGGGAGAGACCTGGTGGGAAGTGATTGGATTCAGGGGGTGGTTTCCCCATACTGTTCTCTCAATAGTGAGTGAGATATCAAGAGATTTGATCGTTTCATAAGGCAGTTTTCCCAGATCTTGCTAGCACTCTCTCTCCTGCCGCCATGTAAAAAGGTTCAAGTTTGTTTCCTTTTTTCCTTCCACCATAACTGTAAGTTTCCTGAGGCATCCCCAGCCATGTGGAACTGTGAGTCAATTAAACCTTTTTCCTTTATAAACTACCCAGGCTCAGATAGTATCTTTATAGCAGTGTGAAAATGGACAAATACAGTACCATATATTTCAAAATTACTAAAACAGTAGATTTTAAACATTCTTAGAAAAAAAAGTAGATAAGGTGATTGATAGATTAATTAGCTTGATTTACTTATGAAATTAATATACTTATGAAATTAATTCATATACTTATGAATTCATTCATATACTTTTGAAATTAGTCATTTCATAAGTATACACATATCAAAACACCACATTGTACCTCATACATACATATAATTATTATTTGTCAGCTAAATTTTTTAAAAAAGAGCCTGCCAAGGTGTAATGGGCCTTCATTCCAATGAGATTTCTCTCCTTGGCCTAAAAATAGAGTGACGTACCAGACTGAGGGAACTTCCAGGATATAGAATTTTGAGTTTTAAAACCAGAATCATCCCAGGCAAACAAGGACCACTTGGTCTCCCTGCCTAAGGAATTCGCACAGGCCATTTGCTTTGGCCACCTGGATCAAGGGAGAAAAGATGACTCTGCTGAGATGACATAACTCCATCCCCATCAGACAGAGTCTACCACAAACCATAGCTAGATGCTTATATTGCTTATCACACACATTGCTTCTTTCAAAAGGATAGCTAGTGCTGAACACCAGGCTAAGCGTGAGCTGGCTGGGTAAGTAAACAGATTGCTCAAGAGAAGTTCTTCAGGATGGCCTGTGACTGAGCTGCTGGCCCTCTCCCATCTTCTGCAGGTGACTCATCCAGTCGCCAAATCTTCTCCCACCCCCCACCCCAAAAACCTGACCGCCAGTGACCTCCCAGCTGAAAGACATTGCATGGAAGAGGAAAACACATTCCAGCTTGGCCACTCAGCAATCTTAATTAAGATAAGCCTGCTTATAAATATTCAACCTGTCACAAAGCTTCATAAGCTCCTCTTTGCTTATGGAATGGCTTAATTGCAAAGTCTGGGTCTTGAGCGCCAGTTGGTGTCTCAGACTGATGTAAATACCATTAACCCTGAGAAAAAGGTTGCACCCCTGGCAGCCAGAAGAGAATATGCAAATCTGATGGGGGAAAACAGCTACACATTCCTTTGCACATAAAAAGAAGCAGCATCCAGTGAAAGTTAGGTCTTTCTCCCCTGCTCAGTCTAGAAGTCTGGACGGTGAGCTCAACTCTACCATGAGGACACCAACTTCCAGGGAGGCGTTTGGTCTGCTCCAGGCTTATTTTCTTCCATATGCAAAATGAAGCCATGGATTCAGCTTTCAGAGACCTTTTCTACTCTAGGGGAGTGCTCCATCCCTAAAGACAGGTAAAGACCAAGAGCGTGGCTATGGCCAACTGTAGAGGTATAGACTGGAGACAGCTCTAGGGTTGAGGATTTGAGTAACAGAACACTTTCTATGAGCCCACAATGTGAAGCGGTCACTAAGAAGGTTTTGTGAGGGCTCAGCTTAAAGTGAGTGCATAGATAATGTTGGGCCTCCACCCAGATGACCTCAGATCTTTCTCACCATTTGTCATGGGCTGAATGTGTCCCCCCACATTCATAGGTTGAAGCTCTAACCCCCAATATGGCTGTATTTGAAGACAGCTCCTTTAAAGAGGTGATTAAGGTTAAATAAAGGCGTTAGATTCTCAACTAAAGGCAAAAAGAAAAAAAAAAAAAAAAAGGCCTTTAGGGTGGGACTCTAATCCAACCTGACTGGTGTCCTCATAGGAACAGAAAGAGACACCAGGGGTGTGCAGGCACAGAAGAAAGGCCAAATGTGAACACTATTTGGGAAGGTGGCTATCTGCAAGCCAAGGAGAGAACCCTCACCAGAATCCAACTCGGTGACACCTTGATATTGGATTTCCAGCCTCCAGAATGGTGAGAAAAAATATCTGTTGCTCAAAGCACCCAGTCTGTGATATTTTGGCACAGCAGCCCAACCAGTTCTGGGTGCCCAGCCCTCTTCTCTGCACTTCACTTCTCTTTTATTTATATATTTTTTGAGTCAGGTTCTTGCTCTGTTACCCAAGCCGGAGAGCAATGGTGTGATCTCAGCTCACTGCCATCTCAATTTCCGGGGCTCAAACCATCCTCCCACCTCAGCCTCCTAAGTAGCTTGGACCACAGGTGCACACCAGAATGCCCAACTAACTCTTTATTTTTTTGTAGAGAGGAGATCTTTCTATGTTGCCCAGCCTGGTCTTGAACTCCTGGCCTCAAGCAACCCTCCCACCTAAGTCTCCCAAAGTGTTGGAATTACAGGCGTGAGCCACCACGCTCAGCCTTCACTTCTATCACTCATACCTGCAACCCACTTCAATGCCCTTGCAATACTTGAATCACTAACCAAAACAAAGAAAGCAAGAAGTCTTGGAGTTGATGTTCCTGCCCTCCCCGGTGCAAGGTATGAAAGCCCTACTCCCTGGCCTTGAGGTGGAGCAAACTCTTGGTGCAATTCACACTCCAGAACTGCCCACGGTATCACCTGAAATTACTCCCTTGCTTGCTGCTGCAGTCCTCTGCCTGCTCTACTGCCTTTACGATTTTTCTCCAGAGTCCTGCTTTAGTATAACACATGAACACAGATTGTCATCATAGGCCTGCCTCAAGGAAGCCCCTCCTAAGATGCTAGCTCAAAGGATGTGTGCACCCCAACACTGTAGCTTCAAGCCAAATTGATATTTCACACTTCTCTTATTACTTGTTCCTAAAGGGAAAGGGAAGAGCCACTGCTGGCTGTAGTGAGCACAGGCCTCCAGTTCTGGCACATTCGTGTTCTCAACCATGTCTCTGACTATACAATCAGATCCAGCCTCAGACCAGCTCACTGGAGCTTAGCAAGGGTATACCTTCTTCTGGTTATCCTTCAAGTGCCCTTCTGAGAACTCAGTAGGCTCCATCCTAGCCTGCTCAAACTCCATCTCTGGGCTGTGCTCATTTTGGGGTCTATGATTTTTGAGAGACACTAACAGGGGGCTCACAGGAGGGACCAGAATGAAGAGGAAACACAAAACTTCACAAACAGCCTTAGTTTATATTTTCCTAGAGGCAAATCCAAGAAAAGGATTCATGTTCTTTAGTTAGGAGGTGATCCCAGAACGAATGGGGATGGGTGATATGGGGATGTGAAGGAAGCCGATAAGTACATCACTCAAGCAGGTCCCTGCGGTGGGCACTGCAGCTTCCTCTTGCTGGGATCCTCTGGGAAACCATGTAGAGCACACACCTCAGAGCTTCCCACCCAATGAGCAAGGTTGCCAAGGAATGTGTAAGCAACTCCTGAACGGTATGGGAGGGTCACTGACTGGTCCAGGGCCACTCCCAGGGGGTGCCACCTCTGATGGGTGCCAGGTGGCAGAGCTGGTACTGTGACTATGCTGAGCCCTTGAAAGCTGCACTTAGAAGCAAGGTTCAAATGTGAGGGCTGAGGGAATGTGGGTGAGGCATGGTAGGTCTGCCACAGAAAGGATAGCTTAGAAACTGACATTAACCCAGGAAGAGAGATCGAGAGGTGAAGAGGCATGACCTAGAGTCAGAACATTTTAACTTGAGTTTTGTTTGCTGACCTCATAAGCCCAGCAAGTTGCTCCACCTCTCTGAGCATCAACTTCCTCTTCTGTGAAATGTGGGTTAAGAGTAAGCACCTCAAGGTGGAAGTTTGAGGAATAATGGGTTATTTGCCTGGTCTCAAAGTATCTCCCCACAAGGCCCTTACAAATGACAAAGGGAAAAATAGCGACTTTAACCCAAAAGAAATTGGCAGATATCACCTTAACCACGTGATCAAAGCTATCTCCCTCATAACGGGCACGTCAGTATCACACAGTTCCTCACAAGCCCTGAGAAGACCACAACACACCTCTGTGTGTTTCTGCCAAAAATAATCACCTGAATGTAGTCATGGCAGACATGAAACAAACACAAGTGGAAAGACATTCTGCAACACAATAGGCCTGTGCATATCAAATATATCAAAAAGTATATATATGAAAAAAGTGTATATATATATATACAATAACTATATTAAAAAGTATATATGTATATACACATGAGATGAAAGACAGAGAAAGTCTAGGTACTTCCTATAGAAGCCAAAGGAACATGACAGCTGAACTCAATGCAGCAGCCAGGATTTTTTTGTTTCATTTCTTGGTTATTTATTTATTTGTTTATTTATTCTTGCTATGAGGGACCAACATCCAAATCGTGTCTCTAGTTTATATAATAGTATTTTATAAATATTTAATTTCCTGATTTTCATAATTGTGCAAATGTTACATAATTTTTGTTTTATGGAAAAACAATAAGTAAAAAGGCAAAGGGGTACTGTTTCAGTCTATTTGGGCTTCTGTAACAAAGTATTATAGACTGGGTGGCCTATGAAAAACAGAAATTTGTTTTTTACAGTGCAAGAGGCTGAGAGTCCAGATAAAGGCACCAGTAGAGGTGATGTCAGGTGAGGGCTCTCTTGCTGGTTTGCAGACAGTGCCTTCTTGCTGGCTGTGTCTTTGAATGGTGGAAGGGGCAGGGGCACTCTCTTAGGCCTATTTTATAAGGCCACTAATCTCATTAATGAGGGTTCTCCAACCTAATCACTTACCAATGGCCCCAGTTCCTAATACCATCGCAGTGGGGGTTAGCATTTAAACACCTGGATTTGAAGACACATTCAGTCTACAGTAGATATCACATCTGCAATTTATTCTCAAACAGAAAAAGAAAATCTCACACCTTTTCTGAAAATCTAAAACCACATCAAAATTTAAAAGTTAAAAGTTAATAACCACCTCACAGCATTGCTACTGTTGTTGAAACAGGAATTAACACCATCTCAACTCCTCCCTCTCTGGAGCTCCTTTACCCCATGAATCCTGCATTCTTTCCTCCCAGCACTCCCCTATCACCCTCAGCTCTTCCCAGAGTCCTCGGCCAGCCTCTCTGCCTCCATGTCCCTCCTGCACGCTCTACCCCAACCACCAACCCACCTTGGCCCTTCCAAGTCACCCTCCACATGACCAAAATGGTCTTCTTAAAATGCAGATCTGACCTTATTTAAAACACTTTCATGCCGCCCCCTTACTCATAAAACAAAATCCAGACAAATAAGACACTCTGTGACTGGCTGTGGTCCATCCCTCCATCCCTCCCTCCCCCTGACTCCCTGCCCCCTTTCAAGCCCAAGGCCTCCATAGCACTAGAAGACCAGGTGACCAGAGGACCAGATGGGGTACTGTCCCCTAGACTCACTATGCTGTTTCCCGCATCCAGACCTTTCTACATGCTACTTACTCTGTTTGGAAGACCCTTCATCTCTTGACCCTAAAACTTTCACCATGACCCCTCTTCAATATCATCTGCTTTGTGAAATTCTCTATGACCTACCCTGCCACACTCCAGACAAAGCTAATTAATCATTCCTTCTTCCATACAACCATTATGCCATTTCTATCTCCACAAACACACCTGAACCAGGTAGGAATCTCAACCCCCGACTCAGACAAGAATTAAAGGGTAACTTTTCCTTTTATCCCAGCTCTCTTGTCCTTGTGAAAGCTGATCATACAAATTGGGTCATTCTTGTCATACCCAACTAAAACAGAATCTAAAGTCCCGGGGAAAAGATACTCAGGGCATAAAACATTACTCCAAAAATGTAATTCTGTGCAAGCCTGGCAGCTGAACTGCATGCTGTAACCTGAAACCAATTTTATCTAATGGCTGCTGAAATGACCTACTGCAACTAAGACTAATTTGCCCACCACAGTCACTTACCTATCAGAACTTGCCAGCTCCTCAAAACCTTACTAGTACCAATGAAATTTCTCAAAGAGAAATACATAACATTCCTTATTTTTGCAAAACCTCTAATCTTCTCTTTGCCCTTTGGACATACCAAAGACCAATCGGTCTGCACGTATGTCCCAAATTGCAATTCTTTCCTCCAAAATAAAACATTTTAATTTTAGAGTATGCTTCCTATATTTTATTTGACTTTGAGATCCTTCAAAATATTAATACAATAACTCCTTCTTCCAGCCTTTTTCAGACTGGCTTCCAGTTTCCCCAGCAAACTCAAGTTCCAATTGCCCACAGAAGTGGCTGAGTTGAGAACACACTTTTTTGCAGTACTTCCTGACTCCCCTACTGGAATTCCTTTCATTTCCCAAATAAAGTCCTTGAACTTGAATCCTTGTCTCAGGCTCAGCTTCTGGGAGAAACAAAACTAAGATAAATGATACGGCTCAGATATATTAGTTCTGACCTTAGTCTCACCTGTCCACAAAAATTGATAAACCATACAATCTGATAACTCCCCTTCTAATATCCTAATCTAATATCATTAATACTAGGTGATTCCCCATTTCATTTCTCTATCCTACCTTTCTTTGGAAAGAATAAGGCCTAAAGGAAGATACATGCCATTGTCCTCATATTTTGGGTATAAAAATCTTTCAGATTTTGTATTTCGGTGTTGAAAGTATCAAGCATAGATACCAGCCTTCAACACTCCAAGGGCTGGGTAAAACACTGTTACTGCAGTGTTCAAGTTCATCTCGGCTAATTTTGCGTGTGTGTGTGTGTGTGTGTGTGTGTGTGTTTAACAGACTATTTTTTCGAGCAGCTTTAGAGTCACTGCAAGAGTGAGTAGGAAGTACAGAGTTCCCATGTATTCACTGCCCCTACACATGCACAGCCTCCCTGAATTCTTCACCAAATTGGTGTATGTGTTACAGTCCATGAACCAACCCATGTTGACACATCATAATCACCCAAAATCCAAAGTTTACATCAGGGTTCACTCTTAGTGTTGTACATTCTTTGTGTTTGGACAAATGTATAATGGCATTTATCCACCACTACAGTGTCATGCAGAACAATCTCACTGCCCTAAAATTCCTCTGTGCTCTGTCTACCCATCCTGCTCACCCCCCAGCTCTAGGAAATCACTGACAGATTTGCTTTTTCCAAAGTGTTATTGTATTAGTCCATTCTCACACTGTTAATAAAGACATACCCAACACTGGATAATTTACAAAAGAAAGAAGTTTAATTGACTCACAGTTCCACATGGCTGGGGAGGCCTCACAATCATGGTGGAAGGTGAAGGAGGAGCAAGGATATGTCTTACATGGTGGCAGGCAAGAGAGCAGGTGCAGGGGAACTCCCCTTTGTAAAACCATCAGATCACACAAGACTGATTCACTATCACACAAACAGCATGGGAAAATCTGCCCCCACGGTTAATTGGGTGAGCTGTCTGTTCAGGTCTTTTGCCTGTTTTTCCCACAGGTTATTCATTTTCTTGTTGAGTTTTGAAAGCTTTTTTTTTTTTTGAGATGGAGTTTCGCTCTTGTTACCCAGGCTGGAGTGCAATGGCACGATCTCAGCTCACCGCAACCTCCACCTCCTGGGTTCAAGCACTTCTCCTGCCTCAGCTTCCTGAGTAGCTGGGATTATAGGCACGTGCCACCATGCCCAGCTAATTTTTTGTATTTTTAGTAGAGACGGGGTTTCACCATGGATGGTCTCGATCTCTCGACCTCGTGATCCACCCGCCTCGGCCTCCCAAAGTGCTGGGATTACAGGCTTGAGCCACCGCGCCTAGCTTTGAAAGCTTTTTGTAGGTTTTGAATAATGATCCTTTATCAGATATATCTTTTGCAAATATTTTCTCCTAGTTTGTGGTTTCTTATTCTCTTAACAATGTCTCTCACAGAGCAGAAATTTTGATGTTAATGAAGTCCAGCATATCAGTTGTTTTTTTTTTTTCATGAATTACACTTTTGGTGTTGTAAATACAAAGTCATGACCATACCCCAAGGTCATCTAGGTTTCCTCCTATGTTGTATTCTAGTACTTTTAAAGTTTTGCATTTTATATTTAGTACAGTGATCCCATTTGAGTTAGTTCTTGTAAGTTCTGTGTCTAAATTATTTTTATTGGTGGGGGCAGGGCAGGGGAAGGCACATGGGGATGTCCAGTTACTCCAGCATCATTCGCTGTAAAGACTATCCTTACTTCTTGCTCAAACAGTAACTGACTATACGTATGTGGGTCGATTTCTGGTCTCTCTATTCTACTCCGTTAGCATATTTGTCTATTCTTTCACCAATGCCTCACTGTCTTTGTTACTACAGCTTTATAGTAAGTCTTAAAGGCAGGTAGTGTCCGTTTCCTCACTTGCTTTTTCTCCTTCACTATTGTGTTGGCTATTCTGAGTCTTTTATCTCTCCACATAAACTTTAGAATGAGTTTGTTGATATCCACAAAATAACTTGCTAGGATTTTTATTGGTATTACATAGAATCTACAGATCCAATTGGAAGGAACTGACATATTGAGTCTTCTCATATCAACATGGCATTTCTCTGCATTTCTTTCATTCTTTGATTGTTTCATCAGTTTTGTAGTCTTCCTCATTTATGTCTCATATATATTTTGTTATTTTTATAGCTAAGTACTTTGTTTGGGGGTGTGCTAATGTAAATAAAGTATTTTTTATTTCAAATTTCACTTGTTTATTGCTGTTATATAGGAAAGTGACTGACTATATATAAACCTTGTATCCTGCCATCTTGCTATGACATTAGTTCCAGGAGGATTTTTCATAGATTCCAGATAACCATTCATCAGTTAGCAAAGACCTTTTTTTGATTCTTTCCCAATATGTGCCTTTTTTCCCTCCTTTTCTTCCCTTATGGCCTTACCTGGGACTTCAGCTTGATGTTGAAAAGGAGTAGTAAGAGAAAGCATCCTTGCCTCGTTCCTAATCTTAACAGAAAAGCTTTTCGTTTTCTCCCATTAAACATGATGCAAGCTGTAGGGTTTTGTAGATATTATTTTTCAAGTTAAGGAAATTCTTCTTTATTCTTAGTTTGCTGAGAGGTTTTATTTAATCATGAATGGGTGTTAGAGTCTGTCAAATGTTTTTTCTGTATCTATTGATATGATCATGTGATTTTCTTCTTCTATTGATGTGATGCTTTACATTAATTTTCAACTGTTGAACCAGCCTTGCATACCTAGAATAAATACCACTTGGTCATGGTGCATAAGTCTTTTTATACATTGTTGGATTTAATTTACTAATATTTTTCAAGAATTTTTGCTTCTATTATATATTCATGAGCAATACTGGTCTTTAGTTTTCTGGTAATATCTTTATTTTGTTTAGTTATTAGGGTAATACTGGCATCATAGAATTAGTTAGGAAGTATTCCCTTTCCTTTTATCTTCTGGAAGAGAGGGAAAAATTGGTATAATTTCTTCCTTAAAGGTTTGGTAGAATTTGCTGATGAATCCATCTGGACCTGTTACTTTCTCTTTGGAGAGGTTATTAATTATTAATACATGTCTTTAATAGACAAAGGCTTATTCTGATTGTCTATTTTTATGGGACTCTTAGCAGACTATATCTTTCAAGGAATTCGTTCATTTTATCCAAGTTGCTGAATTTGTGAATACAGAAATTGTTCATAGTAATTTTTATTATTCTTTCAATGTCCATGGGTTCTGTAGAGATGTCTTGGTTTTGTTTCTGATATTAATAATTTGTTATCTCCTTTTTCCTTAGTTAGCCTAACTAGAGGCTGAACAATTTTAATCTTTTCCAAGAACTACCTTTTGTTTTCAGTGATTTTCTCTATTTATTTTCTTTTCAATTTCATTGATTTCTACTTTAATTTTTATTATTTTTATAAGACCAAAAATGGTCTTACTTTGCAATTAATTTGCTCTCCTTTCTTAGTTTCCTGATGAGGAAGCTTAGACTGTTGATTTTAGATCTTTTTTCTATTCTAATACAGTCATACAATGCTACTAATTTTTGTGAGTATTGCTTTCACAATATCCCACAGATCTTGACAAGTTGTGCTTTCATTTTTTCAGTTCAAAGAATTTTTAAATTTCTCTTGAGATTTCTTTTTGACTAATAAGTTACTTAAATGCATGATATTTAATCTCCAACTATTTGGGGATTTTCTAGCTATCTTTCTGTTATTGCTTTCCAATTTAATTGCATTGCTGTCTGAAAGCTTAAATTGTATTATTCATATTATTTTAAATTTGTTAATGTGTGTCTTAGGGTCAGAATGTGGCCTATCTTGCTGAATATTTTATGTGAGCTTGAGAAGAATGTGTGTTCTGCTGTTGTCGGATGAAGTAGTCCACAGATGTCAATTATATCCAGTTGATTGATGGTACTATTGAGTTCAATATTGTTCTTACTGATTTTCTGCCTGCTGTGTCTGTCCATTTCTGATAGAGAAATATTAAAGTCACCCATTATAACAGTGGATTAATCTATTCTTCTTTACAGTTCTATCAGTTTTAGCCTCACATATTTTGATGCTGTGTTGTTAGGAGCACGCAGATTAAAGATTGCTATGACTTTTTGGAAAACTGACCTCTTTATCATTATGTAATGTTCCTCTTTATCCTGATAACTCTTCTTGATCTATAGTCTACTTTATCTGAAGTTAATATATCTACTCCATCTTTCTTTTGACTGGTGTTTCATATTTCTTTCCCCATTACTTTACTTTTTATCTATGTGCATCTTTACATAAGTGTGTTTCTTATATATGACATATAGTTGACTTTTGTTTTTGATCCACTCTGATAATCTCTATCTTTTAATTGGTATATTTAGACCAGGTGTCCCCAAACTTTTTACACAGGGGGCCAGTTCACTGTCCCTCAGACCGTTGGAGGGCCGCCACATACTGTGGTCCTCTCACTGACCACCAATGAAAGAGGCACCCCTTCCTGAAGTGCAGCGGGGGTGGGGGGGGGCAGATAAATGGCCTCAGGGGGCTGCATGCAGCCCGGGGGCCATAGTTTGGGAACGCCTGATTTAGACCATTAACATTTTAAATTATTATGGAAATAGTTGGATTAATATCGGTCATATTTGTTGTTGTTTTCTATTCATTGCCTATTTTCTTGGTTTCTACACATTTTGTTTTCTACAATTTTCTGCCTTTTGTGGTGTTAGTTGAGCATTTTATTTCATTTTCCATTTTATAGCACAATTATACTTTTTAAACCTGTTTTTAGTGATTGCTTGAGTTTGCAATATATATTTACAGCTAATCTAAGTCCATTTTCAAATAACGTTATGCTGCTTCACAAGTAGTGTGAGTACCTTATAATAATAAAATATCCCTAATCCCTCCCTCCAGTCCTTTATATCATTGCTGTCATTTATTTCACTTATATATAAACTATAATCATTGACTATAAATTTTACAAAGGATTCTCAGGTTTTTCCCACTCCCAAGGTGGTACAGGATGACTAGAGAAAGCTGGGGTAGGGCATTTCTCTTCCCCTAGGTCAATTCACCTCTCATGAAACCCCCATAGGTTAGGCTCTGCTGAAATAGTTCCTCCTGAAGGCAGGTCTTGTTGGGAAGAAGTGAATAATCTGGCATACTTCAAAATGACTCCCCGTGCCAGAACTCAAAAGATTTTTTTTCTCTAATCTTCACTGTAAGAATCTGTACCAGGATTTTACAGTTCCAGGAAGTAAAATTTACAAAAGTAAGAAGGCCTCCCATGTCTAGATCACCCTGGAGTTTTTAGTTCTCAGACTTGTCCACACTGAGCTCCCATCAGTTCATCAGTTACAGTTCAGCTTTTCTACCCTAGCACTGGTTCTCACAAAACTCTCTTCCCAAAAGAAATAAATAGGCATTATGGTTTAGAGCATCAGCTGTGGGCTTGGACAAACAGCAGTTCATGTCTTAGCTCTTCTATTTCCTCTTAAATAGTTGTGAGATTATGAACAACTTACATGCCC
Source organism: Saimiri boliviensis (assembly GCF_048565385.1). Lineage (NCBI taxonomy): Eukaryota > Metazoa > Chordata > Mammalia > Primates > Cebidae > Saimiri > Saimiri boliviensis. Next base: position 78,432,539 of record NC_133457.1, read on the forward strand.
TTGCCAAGTCTTAACTTCCTTGCCTTAAAAGGATGAAAATAGTTCTGAATTCACAAAGTTATCATGAAGATTAAATGTTAGTTACAAATACTGCATAGGACATATTTATACAATGCTTTGTATATAGCAAGTGCTCCATGAATGATTATTGTTACTGTTATCACCATTACGCAAACCCTAATTATTTTGCTCAGGATATAGCCTACTCAGATGCTCTGCATTGATCGGTTCCTATAGTCAAGCGGCATTTCCTGCTGTGGAAAGTGGCCTGGGATAGCATTGTTTAATTCACCGTCGCTTTATCCAGGTGGCACAAGCCTTTGGTGGACTTTTAGAGGTAAGAAAACCAAACAGCTACTGTGGCGTGGCTGTAATGGAGGCAAAGGAGATGATACCCATGGCTGCCACGGGTCATAGACGGACAGCCTCACTGTCTGTCTGGTGAGAGGTCCCATACAGTGGCAGTGAACTGCAAAGGGCACATTCACCAGAAACCAGGGGATGTGAGCCCTGAAGCACGCACCTGTATCTGGCAAAGTCAATTTGTGACACTTTAAAATTGGGACTCTGACCAATGTGAATTACAAAGGGAACAAGATAATGAGTTATTATCAATAGCAAGATGGGAATTAAAACTAGAGCACTGGGTCTTAAGCTTCAGCTCATATCAGAATCATCTGGAAGGCTCATTGAACCATGCCTTACTGAGCCGCACCCCTAGGAGTTCTGATTCTGTAGGTCTGGGGTGTGTAGTGTGTAGGGTTGCCAGACGTACAAATAAAAATACAGGATTCCCAGTTAAGTTTGAATTTCAGTTGAACAATATTATTTTTAGTACTTAGTCCCAAGTATTGCATAGAACATACTCATACCAAAAAAAATGTCATTATTGCTTATCTGAAGCTCAAGTTTCACTAAGCATCCTGTATTTTATCTGACAACCTTACTGGCAAACATTCCCATTTCTAACAGGTTCCCACTTAATGCTGATGCTGCTTGTCCAGAAACCACACTTCAAGAACTATTGGCCAACTCAGACACCCCTTCAGCAATTTTCAATTCAATTCTGAGTACTAAAGGTTGGAGTTTTCCATCCTGAAGGTAAATACCTAAGTACCTTCACATGGTGCCTGCAAACCAGGTAAGCTGGGTGGCTTTGACAGCTCTGTCTGTCTTGGTAAAGGAGAAGTGGTTCTTAAAACCTCACCCCTTAAACTGAGTGATCGTAATAATTTCAACATCAGAGCCAACCATCTTGGGACAGTGAAAATTTTATTGTCTTGGCTAGATTTATGCTGACTACCGTAGAAATTGGCCCTGCTAGTTTTGCGAGTAAAAGATACTGATTTCCTGATGACAAGGAGCTGTTCCTTTGCATCTAACCATCAATCGTCACCTTTGTTTTCCATGGCAGTGTCTTTTTGATTACTACACAGACTTTTTCTCCCTCCCTTTGCTCAGAATCACAGGTGATGATAAATGCTCATATGCCTGGTAGGTGATTCTTTCTGTTTGCCAAGCCATCGTTTGCTCTTTATAATCAAGACTAGGTCTGTGAGGAAGAGTTCCACCTTGGTACGAGGGTAGTTCTTGTCATTTATTTTCCAGGCAAGAGATTGCTTTTTCCATTGTATGTTTTTATGTGCATGAACCATCCATAAAGAGAAGACAGTAAAAGGCTGAATAAAAATAAACCAAAGGGAACATACTTAAGTAAAATTGACAATTCTTTATTGAGTGACAGCTTTACGGACAGGCTGCACTCTGTTGTGATTGCCCTGTCTTCTCTCCCTGTATTTCCATCTGTGATGGTCAACGTCGGCTATAGAGTGGGTCCACTTGAGCAGCTTGAAGACTCCTACCCTGGGCTCCCCTACCAGAAATGCTAATTTAATTGGCCTAGGCATAGCCTGAACAAAGGCAGCTTTTAAAGCTCCCTAGATTATACAATCATGTTAGTGAACTGTAAGGCATTAAAATTGAACATATAGTCAATTATTATTTGCAGTGCTATTTGTTCTATAAAGTCACAGTGAACACTGAATTGGTGAATACTGAACCATTGCTCCTAGCGGAACTGCAGGATTAGATGCCTGCCAGCCCTTAATCACAAGATTTTGGTCAGCTAGCCAGGCGCAGTGGCTCATGGCTGTAATCCCGGTATTTTGGAAGGCAGAGGTAGGAGAATTGCTTGAGTCCAGGAGTTCAAGACCAGCCTGGGCAACACAGAGACCCCTATCTCTGCCATAATTCTTTTAGAAGATTAGTTAGATGCAGTGATGTATGCCTGTAGTCCTAGCTACTTGGGAGGCTGAGATGGAAGGAGCACTTGAGCCTGGGGGAGGCTGAGGCTGCAGTGAGTAGCGAGTTTGGCGCTGCACTCCAGCAGCAACAGAATGAGACACTGTCTCAAAAAAAAAAAAAAAAAAAAAAAACTTCGCTCAGTCAATCAATACTTAACCTTGTTTTATGTGTGTTTCTATTTAAAGACCCCTTACTTAATATATATTGTTGATACATTAATATTGATCTCATGCCTGGAACAAAGTTTATCTAACCCATGTGTTTTCCCCAGAAGGCACAATCCCAGCCTTCTTGTGTTCAGGAACACTACATAGCACTTCAACACTGCACTTACTGCCAGCATTTAAAACAGTGAAATCGTCCTTCAAAAACACAAAAATGTAAAACACAGGGCACTAGCACTGTAAACACAGCAGTCTACAGTAATGAGGACTGAAACAAGAAGGCAAGGCCTTGCCATGTTCAGGCTTACTGGGGATGTGCGTTATCATTTGACTCGAATTTATCACCTCTCTGCACATGTCCATCAATGATTGTGAAAGTGCCATGAGTATTGATTTTTAAGGCTACAAATATATTTAAACAGATAGGCAAATTCACAAATGCAGTATTCATGAATAATGAGGACTGTACATGCACCCTCAGACCCAGCAATTTCACTCTTAGGGAAGTGAGTACATAGATCCACAAAATGGCAAGTGTAAGAATGTTTAGAGAAGCTTTACTGTTAATTGTCCAAACCTGGAAGTGACTCAGTCATCCATCAACAGGAGAATGGATAAATTGTAACATATTCAAACAATGAAATACTAAGCAGCAATATAAAAGAACTATCAATGCACTGGACAACCCACATGAATCTCAAAAACATTAAGTTGAGCAAAAGATGCCAGACACAGAAGACCACATATGTTATACCGAATTGAAGATCAGGTGAAATTCATCTGTGGTGACAGAAAACAGAACAATGGTTACCTCTAAATGTCAATAGGAAGGGACATAAGGTTTCCTCCTTGAGTGCTGGAAATATTCTATATCTTGATTAAGGTAGTGGTTATGCAGATGTTACATAGGTAAAAATCCATCAAACTGTACACCTGAGATTAAAATGTTCCACTTTAGGCCAGGCGCGGTGGCTCAAGCCTGTAATCCCAGCACTTTGGGAGGCCGAGGCGGGTGGACCACGAGGTCGAGAGATCGAGACCATCCTGGTCAACATGGTGAAACCCCGTCTCTACTAAAAGTGCAAAAAATTAGCTGGGCATGGTGGCACGTGCCTGTAATCCCAGCTACTCAGGAGGCTGAGGCAGGAGAACTGCCTGACCCCAGGAGGCGGAGGTTGCGGTGAGCCGAGATCGCGCCATTGCACTCCAGCCTGGGTAACAAGGGCGAAACTCCGTCTCAAAAAAAAAAAAAAAAAAAAAAGTTCCACTTTATCATATGTATGAAATAGGTTTACCTCAACTTTTGAAAAAAGACTGCCAATGTGACTCTAATGTACAGACAAAATTAAGAACAACTAAGAAATTTTTAGAGAAATTTCTGAGCCCCACTGATGCTCTGGGCATTCCAAGTTAAGCCGCCAGTTCCAACTCTGGGATCGTCCTCATATAACAGGCTGAAGGATGAGATCCATGCAACCTAGCTTTTAAAACCAGAAAACCATAGAATAGCAAGCTGGAAGGAAACTTGAATGTCATCTAGTGCCAAAATGACTAATCAGTTTCATCTTGAGTGCTAATCCCGGCTAATTTGTAATGGCTGCCTGGAATTTTGGATTCAGAAAGAGTCTAAGACTGTATCCAAATACAGTGGGAAGGACATTGCATGACCAGTTAGCAATGTCTGGCTTGTGCACACTGAGGAGAGATGTATGTGTTTGCCTTGTATTTGCCCCCCAGTCTAGTCCAGCTTTCTCCTTTTTCATGCACAGATATTGAAACCCAGAGAAATGACTTACTAAAGTTCCCCTTGGTAGTCAGTGGCAGAAGCAATATTAAAACCAAGTGTTTTCTGAGTGGCTTTATCACTCCACGAGATGAGGTTAGATGCTAGAAACTAGGATGGATGCGGGAGTGAGGAACCAAGGCATGATTTTTAAATGGACTGCAGATGCATGCCATTCATGAGCAAAGACCAAAAAATTGGTCACCTAAATATTTAGGGAGTTTGAAAGGACACTGGTGCAAACACCCAAATTTTATTTTAAAACTACATGTGTCCATTCATTTATCCATAACCTTAGCAGGCATTTTAATAGAAAAAGAGTAGACCTGAATGTTCCTTGTAAACCATAAGATATTTTACAAATACTTGCCATGTTTTATAAAATGCTTTTTTGAAATTATAATAAATATCCACTGCATGCCCAGCTCTGTACTAGAAGTTGTGGAAAATACCACAAAAGTGGAGATGCAAGTACTTTAGTGAACTGTAGTAGGACCTTGATTTGTGCGTCATGCCACTCAGCAATCAGTGAAGTTTATTCGCTCACCTGAGTCTCAGTTTTCCCAGTTGCAAAGTGAGTTTTACATGAGTCTTCACCTTGTAGAATCATGATGGGGACAAAATGAAATGTGAAATAACTTTGTGTGCCAGAGCCATGCTTTTATAGACAGAATATTTCAAAGTTAAGTCAAAAGGGCAAACTGTGTAGGGTCAAAGTTGGCTAAAGGTTGATAACGGTTAGTTACTATTTTGCAATGCTCTTAAACGGGTTGTTTTGCTTTTCTATCACACTATTCCCCTGGCTAGCCAGTCAGTTAAACTGCAGCCACCTCTTGACCTGCAGGAAGATCTCAAGTGCACATGAGGAAGATTACCTCTGAGTTCCCACAGCATTAAAATTCTGGCTCAGGCCGGGCGCGGTGGCTCACGCCTATAATCCCAGCACTTTGGGAGGCCGAGACGGGTGGATCACAAGGTCAAGAGATCGAGGCCATCCTGGTCAACATGGTGAAACTCCGTCTCTACTAAAAATACAAAACAAAAAAAAATTAGCTGGGCATGGTGGCGCGTGCCTGTAGTCTCAGCTCTCAGAAGGCTGAGGCAGGAGAATTGCTTGAACCCAGGAGACAGAGGTTGCGGTGAGCAGAGATCATGCCATTGCACTCCAGCCTGGGTAACAAGAGCGAAACTCTGTCTTAAAAATAAAAAAAATAAAAAAAATAAAATTCTGGCCCAGGTACAGTGATGGTTCTCAATCTTTAAAGACTGAGGGAGTTTTAAAAATAACTAAGGCCAAGCATGTAATCCCAGCACTTCAGAAGGAAAAGGCAGGAGGATTGCTTGAACCTAAGAGTTCAAGACCACCCTAGACAGCATAGTGAGACTCCCACAAAAATTTTTAAAAATTATCCTGGTGTGGTGGTACACACCTGTAGTCCCAGCTACTCTGGAGGCTGAGGTGGAAGGATCACTTGAGCCTGGGAGGTCAAAGCTGCAGTGAGCTATGACAGTGCCACTGCACTCCAACCTGGGCAACAGAGCAAGACCCTGTCTCAAAAATAAATAAATAAATAAATAAATAAAACTAAAAATGAGCCATATCAGACTTCTGGTTTCCAGTTCAGCATGTAAGAAGCTAGAAGTCATCACTCCAACCTAACAAAAAGTGAAAGGCTGGACAAGTCTTTATGATGTCCTTTGTTTTTCTAACTTTGGGCTTAGTTTGTCCTTTTTCTAGTTCCCCGCAGTGTACAGTTAAGTTGTTTGAAATCTTTCTTTTTTTTTAATGTAGGCATGTATTGCTTTAGCACTGTTTTTGCTGCGTCTCATAAGCTTTGGTATGTTGTGTTTTCATTTTTGTTTCTCTCAAGATACTTTTAAAATTCCCCTTTGATTTCCTCTTTGACCTAATGTTTGTTCAAGAATGTGCTGTTCAGTTTCATGTATTTGTGAATTTTTTTATTTCCTTACTGTCATTGATTTCTAGTTTCATTCCACTGTGATTAGAAAAGACAGTTGGAATAATTTTAATCTTCTTAAATTAGTTAAGACTTGTTTTGTGACCTAACATGTGACCTATTCTAAAGAATGTTCCAGGTGTGCTTAAGAAGAATGTGCATCTTCCGCTTAGTAGAAAGGTCTGTATGTGTCTGTTAGATTCATTTAGTCTAAAACGTTTAGTTCTTCTGTTTTCTCATTGATTTTTCTGTCTGGGATAGCGGAAACAATCCTAAGCAAAAACAAAACCATAGACATTTCATTTACTGATTTCAAAATATATTACAAAGCTAAAGTAATCAAAACAGCATGGACTGTCATAAACTCAGACATATAGACCAATGGAACAGAATAGAAAGACTAGAAATAAATTCATGCATCTATGGTCAAATGATCTTTGACAAGAATGCCAATAACTATGGGGATAGGATGGTCTTCAATAAATGGTGTTGGGAAAACTATGTATCCATATACAGAAGAATGAAATTAGACCCTTCTCTTACACCATATATAAAACTCAACTCAAAATTAATAAAGACTTAACTGTAAAACCTGAAGTCTATAACTACTGGAAAAAAACATGAGGGAAAATATTTCTGACATTGGTCTGGGTAATAATTTTTTTGATATGACAGCAAAAGCAGAGGCAACAAAATTGCAAACAGACAAGTAACTTAAAAGTTTCTGCACTACAAAGGAAATAATAACAACTTAAAAGGCAATCTACAGGATGGGAGAAAATATTTACAAATCACATATATGATAAGAGCCTAATATTCAAAATATATAAAGAACTCAAAAAACTCAACTGCAAAAAACAAATAACCTGATTTTAAAATGAGCTAAAGACCTGAGTAGACATTTCTCAAAAGAAGACATACAAATGCCCAACAGATGTATGAGAAGCTGGTCAACATTAATAATTATCAAGAAAATGCAAAACAAAGCCACAATGAAATATATCATGTCACACCTGTTAGAATGTCTTTTATAAAAAGGACAAAAGATAAGTGTTGGTGAAGATATGGAGAAAAAGAAACCCTTGTACATTGTCAGTGGGAATGTAAATTCATACAACTGTTATGGAAAATAATATGATTCCTCAAAAAATTAAAAATAAAATTGCCATATGATCTAGTTAATCTCACTTTTCAGTATATATCCAAAGGAAATAATGTCAGGACCACATATCTGCAAACCATGTTCATTGCAGCATTATTCACAATAGCCAAGACATGAAAACAACTTAAGTGTCCATTGATGAATAAGTGGATAAAGAAAGTGTGAGCTACACACACACAAACACACCTAAACAATGGAACATTATTCAGCCTTTATAAAAAGAAAATACTGTCATTTATTACAACATGGATGAACCTGGAAGCCATTATGCTAAGTGAAATAAGCCAGGCACAGAAAGACAAATACCACATGATCTCACCAATGAGGTATCTACAAAAGTTTAACGTAAAAGCAGAGAGGAGAAGGATGGTTGAGGGGGTTTGAGGGTTGGGAGAGTGGGGAGATGCTGGTCAAAGTTTATAAAGGTACAGATATACAAGATGAATGAGCTCCAGAATATCTGGCTTGTGCACTGGGTTGTACATCTGATGTATAGTATGGTATCTATAGTTAATATTACTATATTCTATACTTGAAATTTTCTTAGAGAGTTGATCTTAAGTGTTCTCACCACAAAAATAAGTCAGTACTAGGTAATGAATATACTAATTCACTTGATTATACTAATTATTGTACATCACCTTGTATTCCTTAAATATACACCATTTTTATTTGTCAAGTGTGATTCAATAAAGCTGAGGGAGAAAAGACGAACAAACTGAAAAATTAACAACTTTTCTTGGATCCATGAGAAAGGTGGGGCCACAGAGTGGGAGAAAATCTTCACTATCTATACATCTGACAAAGAACTAATATCCAAAATCTACAATAAACTCAAACAAATCAGTAATAAAAAAGAAAAATCAATTCCATCAAAAATGGGCTAAGGACATGAATAGACAATTCTTGAAAGAAGATATACAAATGGCAAACAAACATATGAAAATATGTTCAACATCACTGATGATTAGGGAAATGAAAATCAAAACCACAATGTGATATCACCTTACTCCTGCAAGAATGGCCATAATCAAAAAATCAAAAAAATAGTAGATGTCAGTGTAGATGCAGTGTACAGGGTACACTTATACACTGCTGATGGGAATGTAAACTAGTACAACCACTGTAGAAGACAGTGCAGGGCTTTCTTAAAGAACTAAAAGTAGAATTACCATTTGATCCAGGAATCTCACTACTGCATATACACCCAGAGAAAAAGAAGTCATTATATGAAAAGATACTCACACATGCACATTTACAGACTTGGAACCAACCCAAATGCCCATCAATGATAGACTGGATAAAGAAAATGTGGCACATATGCATCACGGACTACTCTGCAGCCATAAAAAAGGATGAGTTCGTGTCCTTGTAGGGACATGGATGAAGCTGGAAACCATCTTTTTCAGCAAACTAATACGGGAACAGAAAACCAAACAATGCATTTTCTTGCTTATAAATGGGAGTTAAACAATGTGAACACATGGACATAGGGAGAGGAACATCACACACCAGGGCCTGGTAGGGGGCAGGGGGCTAAGGGAAGGATAGCATTAGAAGAAATATCTACTGTAGATGATGAGTTGATGGGTGCAGCAAACCACCATGACAGATGTGTATCTATGTAACAAGCCTGCATGTTCTGCACATGTATCCCAGAACTTAAAGTATAATTTAAAAAAAAAAGAATGACACAATGGACTTGGGGGTCTTAGGGGTAAGGGTGCTGGGAGGGTGGCAAGGGATAAAAGACTACAAATATGGTGCAGTGTATACTGCTCTGGTGATGGCAGCCAAAATCTCACAAATTACCGCTAAAAATCTTATGTAACCAAATACCACCTGTACCCTAATAACTTATGGAAACAGAAAAAAGATACATATTTTAAAAATTAATTTAAGTTAAAGCATGTGCATGAAGTTGAGTTGATATCCATGTTCTAGAAAACCAAGAAACAGGTGCTGTGGAATGAACAATCAGAAAACCCTGAGTGAACACAAAGGAAGTATGTATTTTCTGTGTGGATTTTCCCAGGAACAGGCCAGTTTGGTTCTTTTCAGCTAGAGTAACTGGAATAAAGGTGTTCCCATTTTGAGACAAGAGAGCAAGCCAGAGCCTCTGCTTGCAGCCAGGAGCTAGGATGAGGCTTCCATGAAGACTGCCAAAAAAAAAAAAAAAGAAAACAAGTAAGTAGACTGCTGCTGCCTGAGATTATGGCATTTAGGGCCAAGAAATGTAGGACTTTAATGAAACTTGATTCCAGGAGCTTAATCAAGACATCTGCTGCCTTAAGAAGAGAATTTGCCAAAAAGGAAATACAAACGGAAAAAAAAAAAAAAAAAAAAAAAAAAAAAAAAAAACCATGAAAAGATTTTCAACATCATTAGCCATCAGGAAATGCTAATTGAAACTACTGAGATACATCACTACACACCTATCAGAATGTCTAAAATAAAAAATGTGACAAAATCAAATACTGGTAATAATGGGGAGAAATGGGATTGTTCATTCATTGCTCACAGGAATGTGAAATGACATATCCATGCCGGAAATCCAGTTGAAAGTTTCTTATAAAACTAAATATGCAGAATGACAACAGGAAGATCGAGAAAGTAGAAAGCACAGGAATCTATCTCGCCACCAAAACAAAAATTACACTGGCAAAATCTGTCTAATGTAACTATTTTGAAATTCTGGAGTCAATTTGAAGGCTTGCAACTAACTTCCAGGGGAAAGCTTGAATGGAAAGTTGCAATTAATTTCAGTCCATTTAAACTCTTACTGCAGTAAAACAATTAAAAAAGAAAGAAAGAAAAAAGAAAACCACGTGGAAAGAGAAGAATCTGATTTTCAGAGCTACCACATTATAAGATTAAAATGTCAAAAATCAAAAAGCATACAAAGAAAGAGGAAAGTATGGCCCATTCAAGTGAAAAAAAAAATTGACAGAAACTCTCTAAGAAAGAACAGCTGGCAAATTTATTAGACAAAAACTTTAGAATAACTGTTTTAAAGATTCTCAGACATAAAAGAAGACATAGACAAATTATTACATGAACAAAATGATGTATGAACAAACAAAAATATAAAGACAGTATAATAGGCATATTATGGATAGAAAACATAAAACATTAGGATAAAAAACAAAGAGGAACCAAAAATAAATTCTGGAGCTGAAAGGTACAAGAACTAAAATGAAAATTTTACTACAATTATTCAAAGCATATTTGACAGGCATAAAAAGAAATCAGCAAACTTCAAGATAGGACAATTAAAGTTATTGAGTCTGAGGAACAGAAACGAAAAACTGGAAAAAAGTGAACAGACTCAGGGACCTGTAGAACACCATCAAGCTGACCAACAGATACATCGTGAGAGTATCGAAAGGATAGAGAGAGAGGAAGGGGAAGAAAGATTATTTAAGGAAATACTGGCTAAAAGTCTCCCAAATTTTATAAAAGGCATGAATAAAGACATCCAATAAGCTCAACAAATTCTAAGCAGGATAAACTCAAAACAACACACACCAAGATAATATAATAAAATTTTCAAAAGCCAGAGACAATAATAATATCTTGAAAGCTACAAGAGAGAAATAATTCATATATACAAGAGGTCCCAATAAGATGAGTAACAGATTTCCTACAGAAACTCTGGAGGACAGAAGAGAGTGGATTGATAAATTAAAAACGTTGAAGGAAAAAAAAAGCCATCAATCAAGAATTTTATATCTGGCAAAACTGTCCTTCAAAAATCATGGGAAAATTAAGATATTGCCAGATAAGCAAAAGCTGAAATGATTCTTCACCACTAGACCTACAATGCAAGAAATGCTAAAGGAAATCCTTCAGATTGAAACAAAAACCACTGGAAAGTAACTCTTAGCTGTTCAAAGAAATAAATCTCTCTGCTAAAAGTAAATGTATGAACAATTATAAAAGCAACTCTAAATTATAATTTTAGCTAGCAACTCTATTTTTTGTTTTCTGTATGATTTAAGAGAGCAATACATTAGAAAATAATTCGTTTCTGTTTGGAGACACAATACATAAAGTTTTAACTTTGTGACATCAATAACTGAAAGGAGGTATGAATAGAGCTGTAAAGAAATAGCACTGGTAGGCTTTTGAAGCTGCTGTAATTTAAAATTCGAGTGTTATAACTTTAGGATGTAAAATGTAATCTCCACAGTAGCCATAGAGAAAGTAGCTATAGAATATACAAAAGAAAATGAGAATGAAACAAAAAATGTCAATAAAAAATTAACTAAATGCAGAAAAGACAAATTCAGGAAATGAGGAAAAAAGTTATAAGTCATATACAAAACAAATAACAAAATAACAGCAGTAAGTTTCTCCTTATGAGTAACTTAAACATAAATAGATTAAAGCCTACAAATTCTGATTTGGCAGAATAGATTTAAAAACAACAACATCCTACTATATGCTGCCTTCAAGAGACTCCTTTATTCCCAAAATTTGAAAGTAAAAGTAAAAGAATGAGAAAAGAAATTCCATGCAAATAATAATCGAAAGAGAGGAAGGCCGGCTATATTAATATCTGACAGAATAAACTTTAAGTAGAAAAAGTTTATAATGGACAAAAAAGGACATTATATCTTAATAAAATGTTCAATAGAGCAAGAAGATACAACAATTATAAACATCTATGCATCTAACAGACTATCAAAATTTCTGAAGCAAAAATTGAAGAATTGAAGGGAGAAATATATAGTTCTACGATAATAGTTGGAGATTTCAATATTTCATTCTCAATATGGATGGAACAATCAGACAAAAGATAAATAAGGAAACAGATGTCTTGAACAGCACAATAAACTAGCTAAATCTAACAGACATTCATATACAGAACACTCTCTCCAACAATAATAGAATACACATTTTTCTCTTTTCTTTTCTGTTTTTTAATTGTACTGTAAGTTCTGGGGCACATGTGCAGATCTTGCAGGATTGTTGCATAGGTCCACACATGCCATGGTGGTTTGCTGTCTCCATCCCCCCACCACCTACATCAGGCATTTCTCCCAGTGTTATCCCTCCCCAACCTCCCTGTGCCCCACTCCCCTAGTCCCTCACCCCCCAACATATCCCAGTGAGAATACACATTGTTCTCAAGAGCACATGGAACATTCTCTAGGAAATGTTAGACCATAAATTAAGCCTCAATTGATCTTACATGACTAAGATATTATGCAACCTATCATTTCTAACCACCATAGAATGAAGTTAGAAATCAATAACAGAAGTTAAAATCAATAAAATGAAGTTAGAAATCAAAAATAATCACAAGTGGGTGAAAATTAAACAACTTAAGCAACCCAGTGATCAAAGAAGAAATCACAAGGATAATTATAAAATATTTAGAGATGAAAGAAAACAAAAACTTATAAGATACCATAAAAGCTATGCCAAAGGGGAAATTTATAGCTATAAGCACTTACATTAAAACACAATAAATCATAGTTGTAGCAGCTTTAAGCAAAAGAAATAAGAAATAAAAATATCTCAAATAAACATCTTAACCTTACAAATTAAGTAGCAAAAAAGAACAAACTAAACCCAAAGCTAGTAGGAGGAATGAAATAATAAAAATAAGAGCACAGTAACTAAAATAAATAATAGAAAATAGAGAAAATTAACAAAATCAAAAGTTGATTCTTCTAAAAATACTAATGAAATTGACAAACCACTAGCTAGACTGACCACAAGAAAAGAAAGATTTAAATAGCTAAAATAAGTAATGAAACTGAAGATATTACTAACAATTCTACAGGATTATAAGAGAACACAATGAACAATTATTTGAAAAAATGAATAATTTAAATAAAATAGACAAATAGATAGAAATGCAAAATCCACCCAAACTTAATCATTAAGAAATAGAAAATTTGAATAGACACATAACTAGTAAGGAGATTGAATAAGTAATCAACAAAGAAAACAGCTGTACCAGATGGCTTTACTGATGAATTTTACCATTTAAAAAGAATTAACATTAATCCTTCTCAAGCTCTTCCAAACAACTGAAGAAGAGAAACCATCCTAACACATTCTATGAGGCCAGCATTGTCTTGATACCAAAACTAAACAAAGATACTATAAGAAAACTATAGGCTATTATCCCTTATGAATATTAATATAAAAATCCTCAAAAAGGCCAGGCGCAGTGGCTCAAGCCTGTAATCCCAGCACTTTGGGAAGCCGAGGCGGGTGGATCACGAGGTCAAGAGATCGAGACTATCCTGGTCAACACGGTGAAACCCTGTCTCTACTAAAAACACTAAAAATTAGCTGGGCATGGTGGAGCGTGCCTGTAATCCCAGCTACTCAGGAGGCTGAGGCAGGAGAATTGCCTGAACCCAGGAGGCGGAGGTTGCGGTGAGCCGAGATCGCGCCATTGCACTCCAGCCTGGGCAACAAGAGCGAAACTCTGTCTCAAAAAAAAAAAAAAAAAAAAAAATCCTCAAAAAATACTAGCAAACCAAACTCAGCAGTATATTAAAAGGATAATACACTATAACAATATGAGATGTAGTCCTGGAATGCAAAGATGGTTCAACATATGAAAATCTATCAATGTAATTAATACACTTGTAATGGTTAATGTTATGTGTCTACTTGGCTGAATAATGCTGCCTAGGTATGTGGGCAAGCATTATTCTGAATATTTCTGTGAAGGCATTTTTAGATGAGATTAATATTTAAATTGATGGACTTTTCATAAAGTAGATTGCCCTTCATAATGTGGATGAGTTTTACCCAACTAATTGAAGGCCTGAATAGAATAAAAAATAAACCTCCCCCAAGCAAGAGGAAATTCTTAGCAGACAGCCTTCAGACTTGAACTAAAATATTTGTTCTTTCCTGAGTCCTAAGCCCAACAGCCTGCAGACTTGAACTGTAGTACTGGTTCTTCACTGGGTCTCTAAATTCCAAGCCCACCCTGTAGATTTTAGACTTATCTGCCTCCATAATCACATGAGCCAGTCTCTTAAAATAAATCTTCTTCTATATTTAGAGATATCATATCAATTCTGTTTTTCTGGAGAATCCCGAATACAACACAACATCAACAAAATGAAGGGGAAAACATACGATCATTTCAATTAATGCAGAAAAAGCTTTTAATAAAATGTAATGCCCTTTGATGATTCAAACACACTCAACAAACTAGAAATATAAGAAAACTACCTCAACATGATAAAAGTAATATATGAAAAATCCACAGCTATTAGATTTAATGGTAAAAGACTAAAAGCTATTCCTCTTAGATCAGGAACAAGAGAAGGATGTCCACCTATGCTATTGCTATTCAACATAGTACTTAAAGCCCTAGTCAGATCAATTACGGGAAAAAAAAAGAAAGAAAAAGAAAAGGCAACCAAATTAGAAAGAAAGAACTAAAATTGTCTCATAGGTAACTTTAATTCTATGTCTCATAGAAAAGACATAAATTATCTCATGGATAATTTATTCTATGGCTCATAGAAAAGACATAAATACATGGAAAAACAATCTATGTTCTTGTATTGGATGACTTAACATTGCTAAGGTGTGAATACTACCCAACATGATCTACCTATTCAATGCAATCCTGTCAATGTCAATAGTGTTTTTATGTAAAAATAAATAAATCTTAAAATTCATATAGAATGGCAAGGGACCATATGACTAGTCAAAATGATATTGAAAAAGAAGGAAAGGAAAGATTGAAAGACACACAATTCTCAGTGTAAAAATTTACTTAAAAGCTACAATAATCAAAACTGTGTTCCTGGCATAAAAACAAACATAAAGAGCAGTGAAATAGTACAGATGGTTTAGAAATAAACCATCATATATATGGACAAATAATTTTCAACAGAAGTTATAAGACCACCTGTGAGGAAAGGACAATCTTTTTAACAAATGGTGTTGGGAAAGCTGGATATCTGCATGCACAAGACTAAAATTGAACACTTACCTTACACTATAAAGAAAAATTAACTCAAAATGGATCAAAGACTTAGACCTAAAACTATGAAACTCATTGAAGAAAACATAAGGAAAAGCTTCATGACATTGGATTTGACAATGATTTCCTGGATGTGAAACCGAAGGCACAGGCAACCAAAGAAAAAAATAGGTATATTGAACTTTAACAAAATTTTAAATGTTTCTACACCAAAGGACACAATTAATAGGATAAAAGATCATCCCAGAGAATAGGAGAAAATATTTGCAAGTTACTTACCTAATAAAGATCAGTGTCCAAAACATATAGAGAACTCCTAAAACTCAACAACAAAACCCAATTACAAAATGGGAATGGATTTGAATAGACATTTCTCCAAAGGAGATACACTGTACTAAAGGTTAAATACAGCATTCATGGAGCTCTACATCATGAATCATTAGGAAAATGCAAATCAAAACCACAGTAAGATACCACTTTACATGTATTAGAATGGCCATTATTGAGAAACAAAACAAAAATAACATGTGTTGGTGAGGATGTAGAGAAATTGTACAGTGTCAGTAGAAATGTAAAATGGTGCAACCAAAACAAAAAGTTTTAAAAAATAGAATTTGCCAAAAATTTAAAAGTAGAATCACCATGTGATCCAGCAATTCTACTTCTGGATATATCCCTCCAAAGAATTGAAAGCAGAAACTCAAACAGATATTTGTACACCTATATGCAAAGCAGCATTATTCACAATAGCCAAAAGGTGGAAACAACCCAAATGTCCATCAATACATGAATAGGTAGTAAGTTGTAAAAAATGAAGGAAATATATGCTACAACACGGATGATGCTTGAAGACATTGTGTTAACTGAAATAAGCCAATTACGAAAGGACAAATGCTGTATGGTTTCATTTCTATTAGGTACTTAGAGAAGTTAAATTTGTAGAGACAGAAAGTAAAAATGGTGGTTGCTAGAGGCTGGGGGTAGGAAGAAACAGGGAGTTACTGTTTAATGGGTGGAGTTTCAGTTTTGCAAGATGAAAAATGTTCTGGAATTGGTTGCACAACAATGTAAATATACTTAATGCCACTGAAATGTATACTTAAATAATCAAAATGGTAACGGCAAATTTATGTGGTATATCTTACTACAATTAAAAACATATAAAATAAACTAAATACACAATTACCACATGACCCAAGAAGTGCACTCTCAGGCACTTATCCCAAATAAGTAAAAGATTTTTCTTTATATAAAAATCTGCACAGAAATGTTTATAGCAGCCTTATTCATAATAGCCAAAAACTGGAAACAGCCCAGATGTCTTTCAACAGGTAAATAGTTAAATAAACTGTGATCCATTCATACTATGACACACTACTCCACGTTATTGATACACACATCAACTTGGATGAATCTCCAGGGAATTATGCTGACTGAAAAAAGTCAATCCCAAGGTTACATATTACATAATTCTATTATAGAAATGGAAAACAGATGAGTGTCTGCCAGAGTCAGGATGGAGTGGAGAGGCCGAGCATAGGAAAATGGGTGTAACTATGAAAGGGCAACACAAAGGATCTTCATGGTGATGGAAGTGTTCTGTTTTGTATCTGTGGTGGTGAATACACAAACCTAGACATGTAATAAGAATGTATACAACTAAACACACAGACACGTGTACACACACACACACACACAAATGAACACAGGTAAAACTAGGGGAATCTAAACAAGAAGGGTTATATCAATGTACATATCCTGGTTGTAAAATTGTACTATAATTTTGCAAAATGTTATCATTAAGAACTAAGATAAAGGTTACATGGGATCTCTCTATTATTTCTTATAACTGCATGTGAATCTACAGTTACCTGAAAATTAAAATTTTAATTTAAAATGATACAAGAAAAGAAGAGATGCATATGCAAAGTTGTAGAATCTTTATGGGAGCTCCAACTCCCAAGATCCAAAATCTTGGAAATTAAAACATACAGCCATGAGAAGAAGCACAATAGTTAGGGTAACTTTGGCTGGACAGAGTCAAGAGAATGCTCAGAATGGAAGCAGCAGGGAAAATGAAGATGGTCCAGACCAGGATCTGAAGGCTCAGATGTCTTCAGGATGGAAAGTCTCATACATGAGTGAAGTGGGATGACCAGGCGACCAGAGAGGATGCATCCCATCTAAAGAGGAATCTACTACTCACCTCCAGTGAAGCAGTCCCAGTGTCACTAATTTTTCAGTTTTTCTAGAAAAATATTGATTTTAATAAGAAATCTTCCCATTTTTAAATGTTGGCAACTAATTTAACAACTCTAAAACACGGTGAAGCTCAAGCAAAACACAACGGTGAATTATGTTTAAAAAAAGTCACCAATTCTTGCTTTTTAGTCTAGCCCAACACCCCTTTCCTCCAACTCATCTGACTAACTTCTACTCATCATCGGGACTTAGTGACAGCTTTGTCTTTTTCTTGACCCTTCGCCAATCCCCAGATTGGGCTAAGTGATTTTGTACTTAAATTACTCACCTCCACCTCCTCACCACCCCTTGCTTACCTCTTATCAGTGTATTCATCTCCCTGTATGGAAATGTCTGATTGACTGGGCACTCTCTACAGCTAACTATGACTACGGTAATGCCACATAACAAACAGGTGAGCCAAGAATTGGCTAATCAGGGCTGAGTGGCTCTGCTAATCTGGACTTAACTTGCTTAAGTGTCTGTGAGTTGAGTGGGGTCAGCTGATATAGGTTAGCCTCAACTGGCATGTCTCTGCTCCATGTGCCTCTCATCCTCCTCCTGGAGCCAGTGGGCTAGCCTGAGCATGCACTTTTCACAGCAGTAGCAGAGACGCAAGCAGAAAATATGCCAAGGTCTCTTAAGGCACAGGATCAGAATTGGCACGGTTACTTCCACCTCATTTTATGACCCCAAGCAAGTCACATAGTCTAACCCCAAGTCAAGGGTTGGGAAAATAGACTCCACCTCTTTAGTAGGAGATGCTGAAAAATCAAATCCAAAGAGTGTAGACTAGATACAGGGTGGGATAGAGAACAACGGCGTTGATGCCATCTTCCCCAAGCTCCTGTGGTAGGAGTCCTAGCTGACTTGTTTGTATCCCAGGAGCTCATCATTGTGCCAGCCATGAAGTGCTTAAGGGTTATCAACAGAGCTCAGAAGAGAATGAATGAATGAATGAATAAACAATCAACTCTTTCTTTTACAGATGAAGAAACAGTTCCATGAGATGCAGTAACTTGCCCAAAGTCGCATAGCTAGTTCATAGTGGAATAATAAACAGAATTCAGATCTCTGTTTCTTTCCACCATGGCTTGGTGATGAAACAGTCATGGTATGGCCCCACCCCTATGCACACTCTGTCAGCCAAGGCTTGGTGTCTGGGGTGAACACCTGCAGGCCAGCTCACAGCCCTTCACAACAGGGCCCTGTGGGTTGCAGCTGCTGTGCTGTGAATCTATCTAAGGTGGGGTGCGGCTAGCCCTTTGGTAACTTCTTGCATAAAATGAGAAGAAGAAGAGATGCTTTCTCTGCCAATAAACAGAACACAGAGCCAAATGCCTCCCTGCATCACTGTCATCTTTCCCCCTTACATGCTAATATCCCCATCAGGGGGTTGGAGGAGGCTGCTATTTCTGGGCAGTTTCCTGCAGTTTGACGCTTGTGTTTCTAATCGCTATTGCCACTTGCTGGCATCCCCTTTAGTATATTAACAGTTTGATCCATGTGAATTTTGTGTTAAATTGCATCCCAAGGATGCTTAAAGTGAAAGGTAGAATTTTATTTGCCTGGAAAACTAAAGACCCCCTCTTTCTTCTGAGGAACTGGTGGTAATTGCTTCTTCAGCAAGGGGCAGGGTTGAGGTCTAAAACAACACAAAACTCCCCTTGGCAAAGTAAAGGGCATTGGGCCAAATCTTTCACTGTCCCCACCTGAGAATCAAGGAGAAGCAGGGGATGCTGCTCTGTAAATTTCCTTTTTCCTTTTTCTTAGCTACTGGTTAAGAAAATCAGGTTCTCCGCTGGCTACGGTGGCTCATGCTTGTAATCCCAGACTCAGGGAGCTGGGGAGGGAGGACAGCTTGAGGCCAAGAGTTTGCGGCCAGCCTGAGCAACATAGTGAGACCCCATCTCTACAGAAAATGTAAAAGTTGGCTGGGCATGGTGGTGCACTCCTGTAGTCCCAGCACTTACAAGGCTGAAGTGGGACAATCACTTGAACCAAGGAGTTTGAGGCTGCAGTGAGCTATGATTGCACCACTGCACTCCAGTTTGGGTGACAGAGCAAAACCTTGTCTCTGAAATAGAGAAAGAAAAAAAGAAAGAAAGAAAGCAAATCAGGTTCTAGTCATTGGCTTTCTCATGAGATAGCTTGTGACCACTTCACTTCTCTGCATCTGAATGTCAATCAGTAAAACAAAGTGGGTTACTAGATCTATGCATCAGAGGTACACCTCAGAGCAGAAGGGCTGTGTGGGCAGTTGGTGGAGGGTGGATAACAGGGCTCAAAGGCATGGGATGAAGTTGTAGAATCTTTATGGGAGCTCCAACTCCATAGTTAATACTTTTAAGTACATAGCGTATCTACACCATGGGGTAGAACGCAAGTTTCCATAAACCTTTAGTCTAAGCCGTGAGACACTGATGCTTGGCTGGCTGCATCAGGTTACACTGTCCGTTCCCAAGCTATGCTTATCTCCTCTTCTGACGTCAGGAGCACCTGCTAGAAAAATGTGAGAGGCTCCAGGATCACCATTTGTTCTAATGTTTGCTGAGTCTATGAATCAAGAGACAATTAAATAGCCAATCTCTCACCCTGGGAAAGGTGAATAAATATAGCCACTCTGGAAAATTGTTCAGCCGTTTCTTATCAAGTTAAAAATGCATTTACTGACAACCCACCAATTCCACTCCTTGTTACCCAAAAGAAAGAAAAACATTTCTTAATGACCACACAAAAACATTTCTTCCTAAGTCTACACACACATGTTCTAGCAAAAGCTAGAAACATCCCAAATGCCCATCAATAGGAAAATGGATAAACTTTGTTACATTCCAATAATGGAATACTCCTCAGCAATGAGAAGACAGAACAAATAATATGCAAAAACTAGGATGAATCTCAAAATCACTATGCCAAGTGAAAGAAACTAGAAACAAAAGAGTACAATACCATATGATTTCATCACATGAAATTCTAGAAGAGGCCATACAAAGCCACAATGATAGAAATCAGCATAAGTTCTGCCCCTAGAAAGGGGCTGGGATGAAGGTATTGACTGGAAAAGGGGCACCAACAAAATTTCTGCGGTGAGAGAGAGGTTTTCTATCATAATGAGGGTGTTGGTTATACAGGCATACAAATTTGCCAAAGCTCATTGAACTGTTCATGAATTGTATCTCAACTTAAAACAAAACTCTCGCCTGCTGAACAGAGATGTCACTGGGAAGCATGAGTTGGTTCTTTCCCTGAAAACTTAAGAACAGCAGCACTCTAAACATCAGATGCTCCTGGAACTGTCACTAAAGAAGGACTGTTGAACAGAAAACTGAGCCTGGCACAAACTCAATTTGTCAAGACACAGCAAAGAGCCTACCCAGCTGAAGGTTGCTATTAACACACAGTGTCCTAGAGGATGTCACCATTTCAGGTTGAGCTTCCTGAAAATCAGTCTCTGCAATGAAGATTAGCTTGCAAGAGGCTTCTTTGGAAGGTTATTGGGATCAATGCTTGTGGAAGGGAAGAGAAGGAAGCAGGATTGGGTAGAGAAAAAAAGCTTGGCTGCAATGTAGTCTCAACAAAGGCCTCAACCAACCCCCTGTGAACTCTGGTGCTCAAGCGGCTCTTCAGAGCTGACTCCTGAGCATGGAGGGATTATGCCTTTTTACCGCACATCAACTGGTCATTGGATGCAGGCTGCCCCTGGAAAGAGGCATAACCCTGAGCCAGCTAGTCCCTAAATGGGCTGACAGATATAACAGCTGACAGATGTCTACCAGCACCAGTCTCAGAAACTGAGAGGGTTCGATTTTCATAAGGTAGATCTATACATCTCATCATCACAAAGCCCATTACAGTTTCCAAAATTAACTTATAACAATAACTTTCTCATTTCTTTTAGCACAAACTCCACTCTCCCTGACTTAAACTCTTATGAAGAGTTGGCACTCACCCTGCTTGAATGATCAACATTTACACACAGTTGAAGACAAAAGTTAACCAGGGCAGCCCTAACTTTTACAGACCTGTGGAAAGTTCCCTCCTTCATTCCCCAAGTTAGATGTAGAAGTCACATCAGCTCGGGTCTTTATGGGAAAGAACTCATACCAAGAGCCATTCTCTGAAGAGAATATTACTCTCCCATTACACGGAATGAACAGTCAATACACTTGCAATAAATCCCCAGTCCAAGGATTCCCCCTGGTCTGAAGGATGACTGGCCATGACAATGTGGTTCTCTAACTGAAAAGGTGGATGGGATCCCTGTTGTGGCCAAAATGAATCATAACCCCATTTCTCCTGGCAATGAGCGTTGGCTGGCTGTTAATCAAGTTACTTCTGTCAGTGTCTTCCTTTAGGAACTTGAGAACACATCACTTATTTTATGAACGTCTGCTGCTTCCTTCTTTAGCCATGTTCTGCCAGAGATACCAATTCCTGAGTTAGTCCTGAACAAGAGCATATGTTTTTGTGTGAGTTTTCCTGAAAGCAGAGCTAGAGATAAGGACTTAAGTACAGGTGGCTTATCTCGGAGGTGGTTCTGAAAAGCCAGGGTGAAGGACTGGAGAGAGCAGGACAGGGAAGGACAAGCCGAAAACCTGCATTTTGCTGAGTGGATCATTGCTGTGGACAACTGCAGCTCATTCTCGTGGGAACCCTCTGAGAACTCGGCAGAACATATCTCAGCATTGTCCTTCCACTGGTTGCAGGCTCACCAGGTAGTATCACAGCCCCACAGCTATAAGTGGCACCCAGGGACAGGTTGAGCTATTTCCTGCAACTTCAGAGAAGGTGGTCCTGACCTGCACAAGATGTGGGAGGGCCGTGCTAAGATCCCCTTCAAAACAGGACACGCTGCGAGGTGCAAACCATGGTCAGCTGACAGCCAGGGCTGGGTCATAGGTGAGACTCATGCAGTCTCATTGGGTCCCATAGTTAGAAGGGCCCCCCAATTGACCCAATGGTCTGGCATCATCTTGATTGACATCCTTAATATTTTTTAACCAGATACCCCCATTTTCATTTTTCCCTGGGCCCTGCAAATTACGTTGCTGTTCCTGCTGACATCCTCCAGCTGTTAACTCCTCAGGATCCACCTTGATCATCAAGCCAAGTTCAAGTTCTTTTCAGGGCAGTGCCACGCCAATGACTGAGCAAAGCAGCAATATAAAGAAGGGCTGAGACCTCTCCATCCAACACAGGACTCCTCTCTTGCACAGTCTCGATGGGTACAGATTTTGTGAAGGCTGTATCAGGGACTGACAGCTCCCCCTGCCCAATCCCAATTCCTCTTTTTCCTTTCTCAGTAAACCTTTTGCACTTCTAATTCTTAGCCTGCATTTGCTTCCGATAAAACACAACCTGCTACTGCAGCACAAGTGAGAGGCGGAGCGAGCGAACATGATGGGAGCCAACAAGAACACTGCAGAGGTCACCTCCGCTGCTGCCCAGCCTTGGAAACCTCCCATTCCTACCACCCAGCAGGTGAAAGTGGCAATTTGTCATGGTATTACAGGCCTGGAATGTGTCCAACCAGGAGCAACCCTTCATCTTAATGTTCACCAAACTTCACCTAATTTTTGCCACAAGCTCAGACGAGACAACTGGGCTTTGGCCTCAAGTTTTTCACATGACACTTGCTATCATGCAGGATTTGACCCTCTAAACCTCACGTTGAAACTTAATGCCCCATGTCAGAGGTGAGGGACGAATAAGAGGTGTTTGGGTCACGGGGGTGAATCCGTTATGGATGGCTGTTGCCCTATTTGGGGCAATAAATGAAGTCTCACTCTGTTAGTTCCCAAGAGAGCTGGTTGTTGACAAGAGCTTGACACCTCCCTGCTCTCTTGGCTCCTCTTACCAGATAATCTTTTGCCTTCTACCATGAGTGGAAGCAGCCTAAGGCCCTCACCAGAAGCAGATGCTGGCGCCATGCTTCTGGTTAAACCTCTTTTCCTTATAAAGTGCCAAGCCTCAGATATCTCTTTACAGTAGCACAAACAGACTAAAACAGCACTGCAGTTCTATTCCAGCAAGAGATGTGCATTTTACCCTAGCTCTCTGAGCTGGGACCTCACCTAGTTCTTGCCAACCCCTTTCCTGAGCTACATTGGGAGGATCAATAAAAACAATTAAAGACACAGGCCAGTAGACCTTGACATTTGGAAAAGCCACAATCCAGCAACTTCATGCCATGCAGCACCCCATATTCCTCATAAAGAGGTCCATTGTCTATTGTTTCCCTGACAACATTTTTCTTTTAGCTAAGAATTTTTGCCTTCTCTCCACCTCCATGACTTACCTGAACTGATGACTTTCTTTCTTGAATCACTTTTCACAGAAAAAATCGGTTTTCTCTCTCTCCACCTAAGTCACAGTATGCGTGACAAGGCAAAATTATGTTATTACATACCACATGACTGGTAAATCCATGGATGTAAAAACACTACCCTCGTGTTAGATCATTTTTGCATCACTATGAAGATACACCTAAGGCTGGGTAGTTTATAAAGAAAAGAGGTTTAATTGGCTCACAGTTCTGCAGGCTGTGCAAGGATGGCACTGGCATACGCTCAGCTTCTGGTGAGGCCTCAGGGAGCTTTTA
The DNA here is from genome assembly GCF_048565385.1 of Saimiri boliviensis. Classification (NCBI taxonomy): domain Eukaryota; kingdom Metazoa; phylum Chordata; class Mammalia; order Primates; family Cebidae; genus Saimiri; species Saimiri boliviensis. Next base: position 78,456,730 of record NC_133457.1, read on the forward strand.
CGCATGGCAGAAGGTGAAGCAGGAGCAGGCATTTCACCTGGTGAGAATGGGAGCAAGAGTTAGGGGGAAGGTCTTAGACTTTTAAACAAACAGATCTTGTGTGAACTAACTGACCAAGAATACACTTACCAACAAGGGGAAGATGCTAAGCCATTCATGAGGTATCTCCTGCCATGATCCAATCATATCCCATCTGACCCCTCCTCCAACACTGGGGATCATATTACCACATGAGATTTGGAGAGGACAATATCCAAACTATATCAACTCCATCCTGATTTAAATATTCTAAGCATCCCCTCCACAACTACCTTAGCCCTAACCGTATGTTTATTGAGTGTATGTAGGCACATGCGATATGTATCTCTACTTGCAAATATGTATCAATGCCTCCAAATTCTAAGCATATGTAGCAGATTCTGTTGCTTTCCCACCCAAGCACCTCAGCTAACATCTTGGATTCAGCTGCAGCTGTGGAGAATTCCTGTGTACCCCAGTGGTATCCCCACTAAAGCACGTGCTCCTTTCAGCTTCTCTGCCTGAGAGCTTACTCTAACGCCAGGGGACCTTGCTTAGACGGTGCACATGGCAGCCCAGTGTGCTGAGGAATCCATGTTCCCAAGAAACCTCAACCCAGGAGGGAGGAGAGTTGGTGGATTATTACTCTAGCTTCCTCATTCCTCCACAGCTCAGTGGGACAATTCTGTGGCATGTTCTATACCAGCAGTTCCCAAACTTTAGTGTGTATCAGAATCACTCAGAAGGCTTGCATGACACTGATTGCTGAAGCTCATGACAGAGCTCCTGGAGTGGAGACTCAAGATTTTGCATTTCTAACAAGCTCCCAGATGATGCCCATGTTGTGATTTTCGAATCACCCTTTGAGAAGCAGTTCTAGTGATCAGCCACCCTGATCACTAGCACACACTTCCCTGGCTTTTTCTCTTTCCAATCTCACTTTCCCACTCCTTCATTTAGACTGCCTTGGAATCACCTCCCAAATAAACTCCCACCACTCAACTATTTGGCTTAGAGACTGCTTTTGGTGGAATACAGGTAGGAGGCCATGGTTTTTTTTTATAGGATCTCCCAATTACATTACAAGGTATATATTCTTTCAATTAAAAAAATACAACTACTAGTGTGGATGTCTTCAAGGAGTTCCTCATACCCAAAATATCTGAAAACCATTGATTTAGGTAAAGCCCTCATTTTACAAATGGTCTACAAATGCTCGGGGCTTTTAAATCTCTTCCTCACATCATATATTGAATAATGACTATGGATTCACCTGCATGATCAAAAGGACCCATGTATGGGGTTGGTGACCACTTTTTCTGGTATTTCATTCATTTGTGCACCAAATTGAGCCTTAATGTTTAAATCTTGGAGACTTACTTCCTATCCAAACCACATTTTTTATTTTTTCTGTTCAGGCAGGGTTTGGAATTCCTGTGTCCCATTCTGAAACATCAGGCCTTCCAGGTTTTCTCCACTAAGGAAGGCATCTGCCCTGTCCCTCCTCCTTGGCCATCCCCTGAGCCTGCAAGCATCAGTGATGTAGAAGGAGTCAGCTTGCTGTCTTCCACCATTCTGCTAACAGTAGACTAAACAGAGGCCACTGTGAAATTCTCTCCAATATAGCCTATACAAAACCTCCTACATATTTACAGACAGTGGAGCAAGTGGCGAAATGCAAGAAGACACTGTAGTGCTCTAAAGCTAGGGGAGAAAAACAAACAGTCAGGACCTCTGAAAACCCCACTGTTTGTGTCCTGCAAGAAGCAGCAAGTCTCCCTCAGCCCTCGTCCTCCTTAGCTCTGTGGGCCTCCATCTGGTTCCCTTCTATGACACTGTGTTTCATTTTCCACTGCCTCCCCATGATCTGTAGCTGGTGTGATATTTTGGAGTTTGCTTTTGGAAACATTCTTTCAAATATGTCACCGCATGATGCCATCTGCCATGTACATGGCCTCCACCTCCATCAGTATGTCTTCTGGCATTTGAAAGTGCTTGGCATTTTAGAAGCTGGTGAGGAGCACTGTTTGGGGATTTGCTATCAAAATCAAAAATATCGCCACTGTCCTGACAGAGGTGTTCTCTGTGGAGCCACTGGCCTTGGTGGAATGTAGAATTCATTTTCCAAAAGGCTGATCAAATGATCCTGTGGTAGGTGGAATAATGAACTCCTAATATGTCCATGTTTTAATCTCTGGAACCTGTAAATGTTACCTTCCATGGCAAAATGACTTGGTAGATGTAATTATGTTAAGGGCTCTGAGATGGTGATATGGTTTGGATGTTGTCCCCTCTAAATCTCCTGTTGAATTATAATCCCGTGTTGGAAGTGGGGCTTGGTAGGAGGTGTTTGGGTCATGGGGGCGGATCCCTCATGGTTCGGTGCTGCCCTCATTATAATGAGTTCTCATAAGATCTGTTTATTTAAAAGAGTGCAGCACCTCCTCCACTCTCTCTCTTGCTCCACTCTCCCTATGTGATGTGCCTGCCCCACTTTGCCTCTGCCATGATTGCAAGCTCCCTGAGGCATCCCTAGAAGCTGAGCAGATGCCAGTGCCATCCTTCCTGTACAGCCTGCAGAACTATGAGCCAATTAAACCTCTTTTCTGTATAAATTATCCAGTATTACGTACTTCTTTATAACAATGCAAGAATGAATTAACACAGATGGGGAGATCATCTTGGATTATCTGGGTGGATTCAGATGTAATCATAGGGCCTATAAAGGAGATCTACAAGGTGTTCCTTTTAGTCACTAAGGCTGTGATGATTTGGCAGAAAGGTGTCTTTAAGTATCTCCTGATGAAGTTGTTTGCTTTCAAAGCAGGAATCTGTTCCTAGGGCATGATTCTGTTTTTATCTATACCCCAATTATAGTGATAAGTCATTGCCACCCCTTCTTCCCCTCATGAAGTTCCCCTCATGAAGTATTGGGGACACAGTGACACACCCAAGCAATTGATAGTAAACTCTCTGCAGAACAAGTCAAACAGGCATGTTGCTCTCCAATCCTGCAGACCAGCAACAGACTATGATACTGTTTGAATTTCCTGGAATAGCCAATCCATTATCTGCACTTGTGGCTGCTGCGCTCTGGCACTGAAAAGGGGAAAGATGAGAGGCAGGAAGATCTTTGCGACTATCACGTCTCTTAGAAAACCATTTGGACCATCCTTTTCCTAGAAAATGAAGTTATTCTTGTCCCAGGAAATTAATTACTGTTCTCAGAACTAGCAGAGATCCATGGATATACAAATTGTTCATCAAAACTTCCATCAATCTCCTATGTAACTGATGCCCAACCAGCATCCCTTCCAAAGGCAACATGTTTTCAGCCCCCTTTTCTCTCAGGAATAATGCGCATCCTAATGGAAATATGTTTATTTCTCTTCATTTCTCTCCTAGTACTGTTTCCTCTCTGGAAAAAGACATACTATTTGTCCAAGGATCTGGCTAGTCAACTTCTTCTCACCCAGAAGCTGGGGTCTAGTAATATGAGCTGCCAAGAGGCAGCCTTCACTGAACAGAGAGATGTCACTCCTCAGTCCTTAGAGGAGGGAAAGTCAGTCTTCTGCAGGGTGGGAAAACAAAATATTCCAGTTGGCCTGGAGAACACCCCAATATATGCCTGTAGTTCATGTGTAATTATGAATGATGTCCTTTTCACTCTCAAAAGTGTCCTGGATGGATGATAAATGTATGATCATCCTTCCTGGAGCTTTTCCCCAGGTCTTGGTCTGGGGCAATGGTCTGAAAAGGCAACATGTTGTCAGTTAATATCTGGATATCCACCCAGCCCCCAACCCAGGGGATGCTCTGCCTCTGTGCCTCACAGAGTTTAATTTGATTCAAGATGCCAGTGGTTCATAGGGCAACCTTTTCCTCATGTCCACTCAGAAGGTTTGGAACTGTGGCCCCATCAAAGCATCTAACTACCATTTTCTAAAAATAAGTTAGGTCTCTACCCTAGAGTGAGCCCCAAAATAAATTTCGGATGTCTGAATGAGTTACATATAAGAGCTAAAATGACAATAAAATTAGTAGAGACCCATATAATCTGGGGTGGAGATGCTTTTTCTATGCACTTAAAGGAGGAAATTTTGAAAGAAAAGATCAATCTCATTAGAGCAAATTTAAGTTTTCTGAATGGCAAAAACACACCTATCCACTCAAACCTAAAAGTTAAATTCAATCCAGAAAAAAAAAAAGTGTACCACACAGGAAAGACAATTGCTTGATAAACTTAATAATTCAATGTAATTCAACTAACCAGTTTCCTATGATATTGGACTAGGAATGCGGCAATGCCAATTAGGTGTAGCCTGAAGTATAAAAATAATAGCTCATACATACTCAACCTTCAAAAATCAATTTTTAAAACTTCAAAAGAAAAAAAGACAATTTCAGCAATTTACAAAAGAAGAAATACAAATATCAAATTAAGCATATTTATTCTCTCTAATCTCTGGTAATGTAGCAACACAAATCAATATGGCATATTTTCACCTACCATTTGCATGACAGCTCCTGGTGCTGATGAAGAGATGGGTCAATGAGCACTCTCACACATGCCTAGATGTCAAGTCAACCTTTCTGGAGAACACTTTGAGTATATGCCGAAAGCCTTACGTGTCTAGAAACCCCTTGATTGCTCATTTGAGTCACGTGAGAATAGTCAGTCATCCCAAAGTCAGTTAGACAAACCTCCAGGTTTCTGGGCCTCCCCTCAAAATTACTATCAGTAATTGCCTCTTGGGAACCTAATTCCATCTTTGGAAAGTCATTCAGTTCAGGGCTCCCCAAATACAGAAACTCTCTGAAAAGATAACTCCTCTCAGCCTGGCCTCCAATTCCACGGCTTTCTTGTTGTAGACTCTCCCCTCCCTCTCTTGGGGTTAAGGTTAAAAACAAGTTTGCAGGTCACCAGTTTAATAGATGATAAGGGCTGAGAAACACTAACCTACGTTATTCCCCTGCCCTTGAATTCACACTAAGCATACTCCGTAGATCCTGGACACAGAATCCAAGAGCAGTCAAGTCCACAGGAGAGGAGGTGAAGCCAGTGAGGGGTCAGCCTGCATTTGCACTGTCTTTTTATTGAGAAACACATGAGTCTGGGCAGCCCAGCGTGCAGGACACAGATATGCTCACCCCACCCTGTGGCAGAGGACATGGTGCAAGGAAGCCGGTGGCAAGGGTTGGCAAACAAAATCAGCTTCCAGGCTGGAGGAGAGGAATGGAGTGGGAGTATACGTGGGACGGGGCTCTGGGTGCCGCCGGGGAGTTCTCATTTCCCTCTATTCATTGCCCGCCATTGTTCCTGATTACAGTTTTTGCTCCCGTCCATCTCACATCCTTACATTAATCCTTCCAATTTGGGGCAATTTTATCATATTGTGTTTGCTAATTTCCCGTTTAGAGCAGCATGCAGGCAGGTTCCCGCTGCTTCCTGGGTGGCTCAGAAGCCAGCTGAACAGTCAAGACATGGGAATTCTTTACTTATGGAGTCTGCCTTTGTGACACAGGATTCGCTTTGAAATACAGACATACCAGAAGCAGGGGAGCAGCTACTTCCATAGAAAAACAGGGGAGTCAGGACCGAGGAAGTGGTGCTGAGTGGAGTGGTACGTGGCAAACCACAAATTCCGGCTCTCAACTAGAGATTGGCACCAAAGGCAGAAGTAACTGCTTGCTTCTTTGCTCTTTCCCTTATCAGGCTCAATAACAAAGGAGTTTTTCTTTGTTCTTTCCCTTGAGAAATGAGGTTAGCAATAGCCAAGTGTGAACAGCCTGGCATGATCAAAAGGCCCACCCACCCACATGCCCTTGGAAGATATCTCTGAGTCGCCAGGAAATGGAGGTTATAACCTGGGCCACCCAACAGACAGAATAACAGTTGTGTATAGCTCTGTAGCAAATTTAGTTAAAACAATTTCTTTAGCTCGCAATTCTATGAGTCAGAACTTTAGGCTGGGCTCAGCTGGCGATTCTACTTGCCTCAGCTGGCTGCCCCCATATGTCTGCAGCTGCAAATTGGCTTTGCTGGTCTTGTCTGGCCTTTCTCACATGTATGGGCCTCAATTGGGACTAGCTGACTCTGGAGCATTAGATTCCTGGTCTCCCAGCAGGTTACCCTGGATTATTTTCATAGTAGAGGCAGGGTTTCAAAAAAAAAACAAGCAGAAACATGCAAGTCCTCTTGAGGCACAACTCCAGAACTGGCCTAGCTTGTCTTCTACCACATTCTACTGGTAAAGCAAGTAAAAAAAAAAAAAGCCATATTCAAGGGGGCATACAAACAGACTCCCTTCTGGATGGGAGGACCTGCAAAGTCACATTGTAAAAGATGCATACAGCAAGGAATGAACAAGTGTGGCCATTTTTGCAACCTCCTGCAACCAGCCACAAAGATTCTTTGCCCAGTCATCTACTCTCCCATAGCTATGAAGACAGACTCAAGAGATCTTTTATAAAGCAATTTGGGTCAAAGAATACCCAAGGTCTATCTCCTCCAAAACTCAAGAAATTCCTTCATCATGACACGTCACTCTCTACACCAACAACTTAAGAAGCAGCAACATCGTGAAACCCAAGTCTTAGCAGAAGCAGCTTCTAGGGGCTCAGCAAAAACAGAAACTGACCTTGGGTAGTTTTAGAAAGAAAAATTTATTAAAATGGACAGGATTGGCAAGCACAGTGGCTCACACCTGTAAGTCTCAGCACTTTGGGAGGCTGAAGTGGGAGGATCACTTGAACCTAGGTGCTCAAACTAGCCGGGGCAGCATAGTGAGACCTCATCTCTACAAAAATAAACAAAATTAGCCAGGTCTGGTGGCGGGCACCTGAAGTCCCAGCTACTTGGGAGGCCTAGGTGGGAGGATCACTTGAGTCTAGGAGATCTAAGCTGCATTGAACAGAGATCACACCTCTGTACTCTGGCCTGGGCAAGAAGGTGAGACCCCGTCTCAAAAATAATAATAATAATAATAATAATAATAATAATCAAATGGAAAGGATAAAAAAAAATCAAAAAGAGGGGATGCGGATGAACCCAAAGACTAGGAATGGCTAATCACAAGACCTCAAAATTTGGAAAAGATCCTTCCTTCGTTCCTTCTTTCTCTCTCTCTCTCTCTCTCTCTCTCTCTCTCTCTCTCTCTCTTCTTTCTTTTTCTTTTGAGATGAAATTCTGCTGTGTCGCCCAAGCTGGAGTGCAGCAGTGTGATCATAGATCACTGGAGCCTTGAACTCCTGGGTTCAAGTGATTCTCCTGCCTTATAAAGGGTTACAGCCTAGGAGGTGGCCACCCTGACAGGCTGGGAAGCATAGCCTCCCACAAAGACATTAAGCAGGCACTTTGAAGGAAGAAGGGTAAGACAGGAATTTTTACTGAATAGGTTGGCCAAATATAAATATTCAACAGGTTATAGGATGATCATGAGTATTCATGAAGGAGGAATCTTAACACATGCATACTGAATAAACATGTATGTTACATATGACCCGTGTTCACCTTGAGGTGGAGACTTAACATTAAATGTACTACAATTAGGGCCTGTAGGTCAAAAGGTAAAGCAGGGGTAGCAAGGCAATTGAGTGTACAGCTTCTGTAAAACCAGCCAGGGCCAGCCCGTGGTCAATAGTCTTTAATCAGGAGAAAGTTACAGAAGTCAGCCTCTTGCCCAATCAAAGCTATAGTTATGACTTGTGGAACAGCAGGTGGTGGGCAGCATCTGGTGGTGGGTGAGCTGCAACTGTTTCCATATTGCTTATCTCAAGACCAGTACTTGTTTAGCTGATAGAGAAAAAGAAGACCCTTGTGGCCGTTAGAACACAGTGATTCTTTTAGTGTAGTTCTTTACGTGGATGACTTAACCCTTGCCTGGCACAGTCTTAGGTCCTCTTTTGGTATCTTATTACCACAGATAGCCTGCACTGTCAGTGGTATGATCTCTATTTTAACATTAACGCTGGTAGTTGTTGGGTCTAAACTGCAAAAGGAAGAAAGTAATAAGGTGTGTATGACTTCCCAATCTGTCATGGCCAGGAACTCAGTTTTTAGGTTTCTCTGGGGTCCCCTTTGCCAAGAGGGAGTCCATTCAGTCAGTTGCAGGGCTTAGGATTTTATTTTAATTCTCAGAAATCATTAACATACCTGGGTTTGAGCTGGAACTCTGTGAGTGCTAGAGCCTTGAGGGGTCAAGTGGAGGTGGTGGGCAGGGACCAGACAGGAGTTACAGTCATGGAAAAACACAGCCACTTCCACAAACTTGGCCCCAAGCTAACAGGAAGGTGCGAAAACCTCTTTCTTCTCCTTTCCTCTGATGCTACACAAAGGCCAAACCCCAAAGGAAACCTGAAGCTAAGAAGCCCTGTGACATGGTCCATAAAGCTCAGACTCTCAGGACACCAATCAGAACAAGGAATGGATAGGGAGAGAGCAAGTAGTAGACAGCACAGTGCCACTGCTGCTGACCAGCACTGGACAGTGGCACCAGTCATGATGGACACTGCTATTGGAACCATCGTGAAACAGGACCATCTCCATCACTGCTGCCATCACCCTTCCCAGACATACTCTCCTTAGCCTCTGCTTCTCCCCTGCACTAGATCCTAGGCCAAAGTCTCAAGAGAGGAGTGGTGACTCTGAGCTGGCCAAGTCTATGGCACACACCTTTTATCAGTTCATTTTCACACTGCTATAAAGAGCTACCCGAGACTGGGTAATTTATAAAGGAAAGAGGTTTAACTGACTCACAGTTCAGCACGGCTGCGGAGGCCTCAGGAAACTTACAATTATGGCAGAAGATGAAGGTGAAACAAGGCACCTTCTTCACAAGGCCAAAGGAAGGGTAAGTGCTAAGAGAAGGGGCAAAAGCCCCTTATAGAACCATCAGATCTGGTGGGAACTCACTCACTATCACGAGAACAGCATGGGAGAACCACCCCCCAAGATTTAACTACCTCCACCTGGTCTCTCCCTTGATACGTGGGGATTATGGGGATTACAATTCAAGACAAGATTTGGGTGGTGACACAAAGTGTAACCATATCACGCCTGCACCCTGCATGCACAGGATGGTGAGAAAGTTAGCGTCCAGCACTATTAGCCAATATTTAGGGAGTAGGCCCTGTCTTCCACCAAGATTTATAAGGTGGAGTATTCTCCAAACCAGAAAGAAGGTGGTGCTGGTGCTGGAAACCTGAAGAGAACAACCTCTGTGTAGTCCCCAGGCAGCTGTGTACACACTGGATGCATCAGACCAGTCCCACCTGCTCCCTTCACCTCACCCTTGAGATCTCACATGGACAGGGTTATCTGTCATGGTGACTCCTGAGGCACAGCTCATCCCATACCCACAGATGTCCAGGTTCTTTCAATTGCAGGAGAAATCTCTTTCCCCCTTCCTCACAACCTGAAGGTCGCTCAAGTGCATAGGTGGGAAGGGGGCTGCAGGGACACCAGAAGGGAGCAGCCACCCTTCAAAGGAACCATAAGTGTTCCATTGGCAGAACAGCTAAGGCAATAAAGAAATTATGCAATTTTCTCCTAAGGTAACGCCTTTACAAAGTCAGAACAGATTCACCTTTGCCGATGCGATCCTTCCAGAAGCTGCTGCCTTCTGTTGACCGAATTCTGGTACAAGGTCCTGCCTGCCAACCACGTGCAGTGCTCACTGGTGCTCCCCCAAGATGAGCCACGTGTCCCCTGTCTCATCCTGACATAGGGCATGCACAATGTGAGCTCACTTTGCAGGGCAGGCAGGATTCACCTAGAATCTGCATCCCATCCCCTTTGGTCTTACCTGGAATAAATGGTTTTCGCCTAACTAGAGTTCCTTATGATTTTGAACCTGCTCCACCCCTCCAGTATGAATATTATAGTTGGTAAGTACAATTACCACCCGCTTATCCAGAGAGGATAGGTTCCAAGACTCCCAGTAGATACCTGAAACCATGGACAGTACCAAACCTTATATATGTGTTTTCCTCTAAATTCATACTTAAGATAACGTTTCATTGATAAATTAGTCACAGTAAGAAATTAACAACACTAACTAATAATAAAATCGAACAATTATAACAATATATTGTAATAGAAGTTATACGACTGTGGTCTCTTTCTTAAAATATCTTATTGTACTGTACTTATCTATTTTCATAACTTGTAACTAAAACCATGGATAAGAAGAACTACCATATATATTGAGTGTTGTGTGCCCAAATCTATGTAAGTTTTGCCTGCATAACCATGTTAAGCTTTCACAACAACCCTATGTAATGGACACTATCATTATTTCCTTTTCACAGATGAGAAACTAAGGCTCAGAGGTTAGGCAACTCACCCATGGTCATGAAGCTGGCGAATGGCAGAGCTGGGATTTGAACCCAGGCAGTACATAAACTCCTTCTCAAAAGGCTCTACTGCCTGTGGCAAAGTGTGGTGGCAGCAGATTCTTGGGACTCTGCAGGATTTCAAAGTATCTTACATGTCACTGTATTTGCTTCAACTACATTTACCTGATGATAATCTGTTTTGAAAACTGATCATTGATGTGTGCTAAGAACAAAAAAATAGCTAGAATATTTTCCAGGTTTTTATCAGACAAGGTTTGTTATTTACAATCTAGATTATCACCTGTGAAGAATTTTAACATTCACTCCATTTCTTAAGCACTTACCCTCTGGATGCAGAGGTAAAGACCTCATATGTATCAACTCCACAAATCTTCATGATAGCACAAGGAGGTAGATGTAGATCATCACCATCACCATCATCATCATCATCCCATTTTATAGAAGAAGCTCACAAGAACCCTTCAAGTGCATTATTTTGTGCTGCATAGCCAAAGTACACGGGAGCAGCCCACAGAGGCCCACAGAGAACTTGCTCAATCTCTATCAGTTGCAGCTTTCTCCCCACTTCCACATCTTCCTGCCTTCCTGGCTGCTGCTGTCTCACTGCTTCTCTCTTCTCAGCCTTTCTGTCTTTCGCTTCCCTGTCCCACTCTCTCCTTTGTCCACATCGTGGACCACTCAGCAGCTTCCCAGACATTGTTAACCCTAAGGATGATATCTAAGGTCTCATTTCCAAGGGAACAGTTCTTACCAGAAGCACTCCAAACATTCCTCAACACCACAGTGACAGGTACAAGAAATGTTTCCTTTTGGGACGTGTCCATCCTGAACATTTGACCAATTCAGACATAGGGCCATGGAGAAGCTATAATACTTATTTCAAACCGTTAACAGAAACAGGAATCACATTTAAGCTATCTTTAATTATCTGAGCTGACAGAAGCACAAATCAGCATGTACAATCCAAACACACAGGCAAAAGGAAAGAGACTGTGCTGAGCGTGATATTCAAATGCTGTGTTGTAGCCATTCTGACAAGCACATTTTTTTCATGTTTCATCAGTGTGAAATCAAGGCCATTATCAATGGCATCTTCATAATTGCTGTTGGATGGGCAGCAACAGAGCTACAGCTGTCTTTGCCCATGATTCCAGTCATGGTTCGTCACGTCATCTCTTCAGTTCTGCATTGCAGGTTCTGTGGCTGTTGGGTTTAATTTCCATTTAAAATACAAACCAAGGCATATAAAAGGGCAATTTAGCCTTGTCCCTTGACTTCATCAGGGTCTTTCTGATTTAGAGGGTAAAGCCTGTGGTGTGTGGTGTGTGGTTCATGAATGTTCTTAATCATGGAACACCTACTGGAAACTTCCTTGGACTGTGGCAATGGTTGTTTCCAAAGACAAGGCCAAAATCTGACTTTGTGTGTGTTTTCACAAATTTGTTAAAGGGAAGTCAGAAAGAGGAATATAAGAAAGGGCTACTCCACAGTCATGTAACACCAGGAGGCTCCCACATTGCTGTTAAAGTTCGTATTCTTTGCAAATCTACTTGGCTTGGGGTTACAGAGTGAATAAATCCAAGTGCTGACCTAATGTCTTTTCTAGAGGTGACTAGAGCATCTCTGATCTGACCTCCCTCAATCACAGGATCAAACTTCAGAGCATCATTCCACAAACAAGCCTATGACATGGCTTGGGACATTTTGTTCACAAAGAATATTAGCAAACTCTTTGGCAATAACTACTAAAGTGGACCACAGACAGAATTTAAGGCAGAGCAATTTCAATTCTAGGTACATGCCCAACAGAAACAGGTACTGACATTTACCAGAAGACATGTACTAGAATGTTTCATTTTTATTAATAGAAATAAATTATGTCTGTCAGTAGCACAGTTAATATATAAATTGTATTTTATTCCTATAATCACATACCATAAAGCAATAAGAAGAAACAGTCTATGACTACATGCCACAACGTGGAGACTCCCACATAACGTGGACTGTAAGTACGGTATACCTATAACATGACACCATTTGTATATTCCAGTTATCTCTGCTGTGCAACGAATGAGCTGAAAAGTTGGTGACTTTAAACAACAGCAACATTTTTCATAAGTCTGCAGTTGGATAAGGCTTGGTAGAGGACAGCTCATCTCTGCTGCATTCTGGGGTATGTGGGAAGATGGGAATTCAGGGGAATCATCTGATAGCTTCTCCTCCCATGGGTGGTAGCCAATGCTGGCTATCAGCTGAAACCTCAACTGGAGCTGTGGTTGGAACACATCAACTTGGCCTTGCATATGGCTGGATTCCAAGGGTGATCATCCGAAAAGGATCAGGGAGTCGTTCCTTTTATAACTAAGCCCCAAAAGTCACATGCTATTACTTCTGCCATAGTCCCAGGTCCATCCATACTCAAAGGGAGGAAACAGAGATGGAGGAATATCAGTAGCACATTCTCAGGAAAGGAAGGATGGGATATATTAGTGCAGCTGCCTTTGGAAAATACACCTGCCATAATGTACACAGCAGGCAAAACTAACTGGTGGTTTTAGAAGGCCAGGTAATGGTTGCCCTTGGGAAGAAGGTAGAGACTAGAAGGGAGCATGAGAGGGGTGTGGGGGTGTTCATAATGTTCTGTTTTTGACCCAGTGCTAGTTCTCTTTGTGAAAATTCATCAGGCTGCACGTTATAACTTGTACATTCTGCTTGTGTATGCTATAACCCAATAAAATACTTTTTAAAGAAAGGTAGCAACGATGTTTTGACAAAGCTTGGTGGATTCAGCAGGTCCAACAGAAAATTTTCTCAACAGCAGCCACGAGTCATTTCCTCTGGGATATAATTTGAGTTGGATGCTGGCTCTCTCCTTGGTAACTTATCACCTGCTAATATAGAGCAAGTGGGTTTCTTTTTGTAGAGCTAGAGAAAGGTTAAAGCCAACCACGATGGTTAATTTCATGTGTCAAATTGGCTGAGTCACAGTGCCCAGACACATGCTCATACATTATTTTGATGTTTCTGTGAGGGTGGTTTTGAATGAGATGAGCATTTAAACTGGTGAACTTTAACTAAAGTATCATCCTGCATAATGTGAGCCTCATCCAATCAACTGAAGACTTGAATAGAACAAAATACTGACCTCTTTTGAGCAAGAAGCAATCAGCCATGAGAAGTCCTTCTGACCTGTTCTACAGCATTGGATCTTCCTGGCTCCATGCCAGACTACCTTCAGGCTCAAACTGCAGCAATAATTCTTCCCTGGGTCTCCAGTTTGCCAGTCCACCCTGCAGAATTTGGACTTGTCAGCCTCCATAATCATGTGAGCTAATTCTTTTAAAACATAAATTAAAATATATATGCAAAAATATACACACACATGCACACATACACAGACAAATGCTATTGGTTTTGTTTCTCTGGAAAACTTTGACTAATGGACCTGTATTCTTGGTGTCTGTCTTGTATTCTTTCTTATTTAAGCTGGCTATCTGCTGGATGGTCTATGTCTCTCAGAGAGCCAGTAAAACTTGGCCCCATGCCAATTTCCATGGTCTTATGAGGCTCTTAAGCTGTCTCTACAGCCTCTCTCCATCTGGAACTTTCTTCCAAACACTTCCCTCTCCTTCAATATGACCTTACAATTCACACACAATCCCTCTCTGGTTCCCATTTTTAAAACATCATTTATCACAAGCATTTCGTGAATTTATTGACTTTATTAATGATTTGAGAGGGTAAAGAAGGAGTTCTGTATTGGTCAGGTATTGCCACAATGTGCTGCATAACAAATAATCTCAAAGCACAGTATTACACGACAATAAGAATATTCTCTGATCACATGTCTGTGGGTTGGCTGGGGTTTGGCTAATAGTCCGGACTTGGGTGGACTTGGCACAAGCTGTATGCTGAGCCTACATCTGTTCCACCATGTGTTTCTTCCTACCCTTAGTCCTGCAAATACCCAAGGCATGTTCTTGCTATGGTAAAAGTCAGGAGTGCAACAGAACAAAATCCCACCCAAGAGCCTTTCAAGCCTCTACCCATGTGGTATCTGCTAACATCCCACTGACTAAAACAAGTCACACAGCCAAAGCTAAAGTCAAAGGGCAGAGTAAAACACCTCACCCCCTTCCCCCAGGTTTGGGGCCAAGGCAGGGTTGTGGGAGAATTAAGATTAGTGATCTGAGCTCCCACATGGGGCTCCCTGCCAGTCCCCAACCTCCCTCTCCTTTCTCTCTTCCACTTTGCCTCTCTCCAGAAAGAACATCAAGAAAAGCCTTCCCTGGCCTCTGCAAAACAATGTCTCTTTCACTGGGCCTGAAGCATTGTTTTATTCTCAAAAGCTGAGGGCATCTTCTCAATGAAAGTGAGTCTCTCCTCAGGAAGCTGGCTGAGAAAAGTAACCTATTCAAAACCTCACATAGAACAAACAGAGTCCCCTCATAGAGTCTGTGGCTGTGATCATGCTGAACCAAAAGAAAAGTAACCCATCCCCTTTCAAGCCCCCAAACCCTTTCTCAGCAAGCTCTGAAGTGGAAAAAAGATTAATATCGCATCTCCAGGCTCCTGATTAAATATAAAGAATCAAGTTCCTCTGTGGAGTTGCTTGGGCCTTTTTCTGAATGCACCTCTGGCCAAAAAACGAAACAAACTCTTTCTAGGGATCTCAGGGGCAGCACTTTAAAGGAGGAGCAATGAAGAACAAAGCCTCCCATCTGCCAGCATTAAAGATAATCCTCGGGCAAACTGGGGAAAACAGAGCAGAAAATTAAGCCTTTGCTTGGTCTCCTCTCCCAGGCTCAGTTCTTGCCAGTCCAGACCCACAGCACACCCTGCAAAGAGGTAAGTGTGATGGAGATCAGGGGTGGAAGCAGAAGACAGTCTGGACATTGACCCTCTCCAGGGCTGCTTTGATGCTGAGCCATTTTATGCCTGGATAATGAACATACATACCCACAGCACTCCTGGGTCTGAACACTGATATCACTCTCTCTGTTTTTGCTCCAGAAAAAGCCATGGAGTTGTGTAACTTGGTTTAGCTTGGAGGAAAGTGGGGAGTAGAGCAATATAATCAGTTTACATTCAGTCCTTCCAGAAAGATGAAGATAAATTGAGTTTTCAGACACAGGTTACAACTCATGACAAGGCTGCAGCCTGCTGCGAGGCCATGATTCTGGGGGATGGTGGAGCTGACCAGCAGGCAGGAATGGGGCTGTGATTTTGCATTGATTCTAACTTACACCTTTTTCTGTATCTTAGCAGTTCTGAAGTTGGGATGCATCTTAGTATTGAAGCTTCCTTACAACCACTTCCTCTAGAAAGTAGTCATGTCATATAGTTGCCCTTGACTGTTACATGCATGAATATCAAAAGCACCAGCATCAAACCTTGCAAAATGGTATCCGCCATATGCATGGAAATCCTGAAGCCTCTCTTAATTGGTCCAGGGCGGGGTGAGAAGCAAAAACATGCCTTCAAGAGCCCTCCCCAAAGCAGGAATCAGAAGCAGGTGGCAAAACCAGCTTCAAAACCCAGGGCCAATGCTTTACTTCATGCATGGATGATAAAAGGAAAACTCATAGAAAGAGTGAGTAGGATGGTGGTTATCAGAGGTTCAGGAATGGGGGTAGATGAAGAAAGGAGAGATGTTGATCAAAAAATTCAGTGTTCAACCAGGCAGAGGGTCAAAGCTTTAGTGATCTATTGCACAGCATGATGACTATAATTAATCATAGCATTGTATATTTCAAAATTGCTTCAAGATTGGGTTTTAAATATCCTTATCACAAAAATTGATAAGTATGTGAGGTGATATGTTGATTAATTTGATTTTATCATTCTACAATGTAAACACATATCAAAACTTCACATTATACCCCATAAATATATGCAGTCATTATTTGTCAGTTAAAGATAAGATTAAAGAACAGAATTACCATATTACAAAGGTTCTTCATGGCACTCAGGATGACATTTCCAGAGGAGTGGAGAGACCACAGGCAATTACAATTTTTAAGTCAAAAGTCAATCAGAAAAATCAGGTCAATGTTAAGAGACTTAGAATGTATTAACTAATTTTATTTTGCCTATATTTTTCTTTTTATGTTCATTCAAGAGTACTATATTATAAAAATCCTCATCTAATTAAATGTGAAAAGCCCTTTCAAATAAGTTAAAAATAAAATTCTAAAGAAAGCAGGATGCCATACTTTTCCATTACAATCTTAGTTCTTCCTTAGTGAGATGGAAATTAAAGATGCATGTGGGATTAGGTTGAGTTAAAGGTCTCAAATCTAATCTTCTGGGTCAATCACAGTGCCTGAAAAAGCAAGCCAGCAACAGGCAGAATGCTGAACTCCAGAGTTAGTAGTCAAAGTCCCCACCTTGCTTTGGGGCATGTTCCTCTTCCTCCCTTTTGAATAAAAAAGCGCTTCCCTCAAACATCAAGTGCTGCTGCCTTCCTGGCCCAGATCAGTTGTCAGGAAGTCTTGTTCTTTTCTTCTCTTTGGGGGACAAGTGACACAGAAGGCTAACTTTGGAGAACATGCCTTGCAGGTGGAGGGAGTGTTGTATTTTAACAATGGGAAAAGAAGGGCCCTCCCAGGGTGGGATTTCACGCATTGGCTATTGGAGCAGACAAGGGAAAGGGTTCTCTCATCCTCCACTTCAAGTCTGGCCATTGGGCAGGAGGCCAGAGGAGCCAGTGAGGACACTGAGCACAGTGTGGGCAACCGGATGGGTCGGATTTGAATTTATAAAGAACCTGCCTTCCTTCCTTCATGTTCCAAGCAAATGTTCCAGGTGTTTAAGCCACATACTGGGGAGGTAAGTTAGATAAGCCTCATGCTGGGGAGATAGATGGATGGGACACAAATCTGGAAACTACCCATCAACAGTAGAACGGATAAGTAAATTGTGGTATATTCATAAAATAAAATATGATACGACTAAGAGTATGAATGAGCCAAAATATGTGCAAGAAATGCATCCTTCCTTTGGGAAAGATCTTTCCTTTAGGAAATATCCTTCCCTTTGGTTACAGAGACAGCGTGGAGCCGAGGAATCCAGACACAAAATCAGAGTGCATGATGTTGTTTATAGGAAGAGCAAAAACTGGGGAAACTAAATGATGTTATTTTTAAGTTGGGATTGTGGTTTCCCTGGGTGGGGAGACTAAGTAGGGACTAGAAAGGGGAGAAGGGGCACTGGGGTGCTGGAAGGGATTCTGTTTCTGGATCTGGAAGTTGGTTTATGAAAATACAGGTGCCTGTAGTTTATTAAACTTCATCAAGTTGAACGCAGGATGCATGCACCTTCTGCATTATGGGTGTTATCTGTCAAGAGAAAATTTGTTAAAAAGGAAGATTCTTCCTGTGGATCATATGGGGCAAAAAAACAAAAAGGAAGATCCTTCCCTTTGGGTTGCAGAGATTGGGAAGAAACCCAAACAGGCTGGCTACAGGATCTGAGGAAGGGCACTATATTAATGTATTAGCTTACATTTTACCACTCTGCTAATAGCAATGCCCCAAACAAATTATATATTCTATGTCCCTGCAACTTCATGAAATAGGGATCTGCACACAAAAAGTGTTTCCTCTGAGAGCTCCAGGAAATGGATTTCACACACATAAATCAAGACTGCAAAAGGGGCCAGGCAGGGTGGCTCATGCCTGTAATCCCAGCACTTTGGGAGGCTGAGGCGGGTGGATCACCTGAGGCCAGGAGTTCGAGACCAGCCTGGCCAACATGGCGAAACCCTGTCTCTAAAACTATAAAAATTAGCATGGTGGCGGGTGCTTGTAATTCTAGCTACTTGGGAGGCTGAGGTAAGAGAATTGCTTGAACCTGGGAGGTGGAGGTTGCAGTGAACCAAGATCGTGCCACTGCACTCCAGCCTGGGCCACAGAGCAAGATTCCATCTCAAGCAAACAAACAAACAAAAAGATTGCAAATGGTCTCCACTTCCTTATTAAAAGAAGACTCGAAAACACACACCCATGCACACTCTCAGTGACCTCTAATGGCCATCATTTGTAGCCTAGGCTGGACTACAGCACTGTTTCAGTCATCCCATCTGCCCAATTTTTTGGCCTCCAAACTCTACCCAGCCAGAAGTCACGCTCTGTGCCCCACTGAGTGTAAGCAGTTATTTATTCCATCAGTATTGACTGAGTGCCTATCACCATCCAGGCCCTGTACCAGATGTTTAATTTAGCAGCAATCATAGGAGGCAGGGAACACAACCCCTATTTTTACAGAAGGAAAAGCTGAGATTTAGGGGCATCAGAGCACTTATCCAAGGTCACAAGCAGGTGGAAATGCACAACCATCTGCAGCTGCAATTCACCCCTATGCAACATTCCTTGCTAGAAACTGTAGCCTTGATTTTCCAGTTACCTAATACTGCATAATGAGCCACCCCAAAACAGTGGCTTAAAACCAGAACAATGATTTGCTCCTGGATCTGGGGGTTAGCTGGGTTCCACTGGGTAGTCCTTGCTCAGGCACTCCCATGTGTTTGCAGAGACATGCAGTGTCTGCAGCCCTCTCCAGAGATTCCTCACTGGGAATCCAGGTATCCCCAAGCATCTCTGTCTGGTCTCCCCACATGGGGATCTCAGGGTGTCAGAACTTCTCACAAGGGGAAGAAGTCTACAAGAAACCAGCAGAAGGCTAGAAAGTTATGCAGCATTACTTCTGCCACCTTGTGTTCATGGAGGCAGCCACAAGGGCCCACCCTAGTTCAGAGGGAGGGGACCTGGATCCCATCTCTTGATGGCAGGAGTAACAAAGAATTTGCAAACATTTAAAACCACCACAGCTGGTAAGTTTGTTACAGTGGCTGTTGACCATGAAGACTGTCTTAACATTTCCACTCTCCTCCCTCACTTCTGATGTGCACTTCACTGCCCTACTTCCTACTTCTGAGTTTGGCCATGTCACTTGCTCTGGCCCTGAGGGATGTCAGCTCAATTATGTGTGTCCCCTCTGTCATCGCCATGGGGAAAACATGCCCATACCACGCCACTGCCCGGACCATGTCACTGGTCCTAAAAGGCCCAGACCCACAGCCTGAATTAGCAGATCCTCAGTCAGACTGCAGGTCCGTGAGTATAAATCAGTGCTGTCCTAAGTCACAGAGTTTTGAGATAGCTTGTGACTCGATGTTTTTGTGGCTCAAAGTAATTTGGACACTGCCACTCAAAAAAGACATTGGAATCCAACTTCAGAGAAAATATTTGGGAGAGAAAATCTTTTTTTTTTTTTTTTTGAGACTGAGTTTCGCTCTCGTTACCCAGGCTGGAGTGCAATGGCGCGATCTCGGCTCACCGCAACCTCCGCCTCCTGGGTTCAGGCAATTCTCCTGCCTCAGCCTCCTGAGTAGCTGGGATTACAGGCACGCACCACCATGCCCAGCTAATTTTTTGTATTTTTAGTAGAGACGGGGTTTCACCATGTTGACCAGGATGGTCTCGATCTCTTGACCTTGTGATCCACCCGTCTCGGCCTCCCAAAGTGCTGGGATTACAGGCTTGAGCCACCGCACCCGGCCTGAGAAAATCTTATAACTAATCATATGCCACAGAGTTGTTCAAGATGAAGAAAATATAAACAGGAGACAATTTTAGATACTGGCCAAGCTGGTCACTGACATCTCAGAAAGTTTCCCAAGGTTCTGCGCCTATGTACTCCAAAAATGGACTTCTCCAAAGGGACTCCCACCGAAACCATCACCAAGTACTGCCCAGGGCTGCCTGCCTTGAACAATTCATTAATTCAGCTCATTGTGATGCTTAATCCCCAGGGGCTGTTTGATGTGCATGGGTGTGCCAGTGCGTGTTAAGCTTTATGTGTTATGTGGGCATGAAAATGGGACAGCATCTCAGAATTCTTTGTAATAAAGAAAAACGGAAATTCATCGTACACTGGTCAGTTGTCTTAAGCTCTGATACTGGCTATTTCTTTAAAATAAAAAAAGGAAAGAAATTTTATTTTCTCTTTACCAAATAAATTTCCCTTGGAAAAATTATTGCCTCTATACTGTTGGTTCACTTATACCACCCCATTTCTTATGGGACCTCCCCCTACCATCACCCCAATTTTCTCCCTAAGAGACAATGAGAAGTAACTCAATCAATGAGAAGAGGCTGGAATCAGAGGTAGAGAGCTTTCCAGCTTGAAGGAATATGAGAGGACACCTAGTCCAACTCAGCGGATTCCCTGAGAGGTGAGGCTTGAACCAAGAGAGGGCAAGTGGTCTCCTGGTGACCACACAGCGGGCTTGGAATAGGCTGGTTTGGAATAGACCTCAGGCCTCTTTCAAGAGCTTCCCTGGAAAACTGGTGAAGCCAACCAAGCAGGACATAGCAACCATGGCCTTGCGTCATTCCGTTTTTCTTCTCTGGATTTCAGTTCATTCATCTCTAAAACACATGACCTGGATTAAATGAGTTTCAAAGCCCTGTCTAGCTCTTTGATTTTTTTTTTTAAAACAATTTAAAAAGGAGGTCAAGAACACTAAATCTCTCTCAACAAGATGTCTGGAACCAAGCAGACCCATTTCCAAATCTCAGCCCCACCGTGACCTTGTGCTCTTATGCAAGTCACTTAACTTCTCTTCCCCTAAGTGACCCAGTAGGCAGAGAAAGTACCTACTGTGGCCACACACAATTCAAAGGCACTGAGGGATTTTTTTTCCAGCACAATTTGCTATATGGCAGTTGCATTTGTTAGAGAGATACTTTCCTAAAGACTGCATGTAAATCCCAGCTCACTTAAATCAAGACCAACCTTTCCACAGTAATAACACAAACCATGGTGGGTTTCCCTCTTACCAGCTGAGAGCAGCCCCATCTTGGATAAGTGTCAACAAAACTCACAAACCAGTCTATCTTAACGCCTTTGAAATTATGACATTCTCAACTCTCTTTAAATCTCTTGATATTCTATTTCATATTTTGGTTGTAAAGTGAGACTTTATTTTTATTTTATATTAAACTATTTCAGAATCACATAATCAAATTTACATAAAAATACCCACAATTATGTATAATCATGTGTCAAAATACACATCAAGCTAGTCATTGTGGAGAAATACTGAGAGCTTGGTTAGTCTACCTTGCTCTTGATTTATGGTTTGGCATAGTTTTATTTTTTAAATTTTTAATTACATAGGTTGGGAGTAGAGGAAAGCACCACCACTTTTCTTTTTTTTTTAATTTATTTATTATACTTTAAGTTCTGGGGTACATGTGCAGATCATGAAGGTTTGTTACATAGGTATACAGGTGCCATGGTGGTGGTTTGCTGCATCCATTGCCCCATCAACTACATTATGTTTTTCTCCTAATACTATCCTTCCTCAGTCCCCCCTCCCCCTGCTATTTCTCCCCTAGCCCCCCACACCCCAGGCCCGAGTGTGTGATGTTCCCCTCCCTGTGTCTGTGTGTTCTCATTATTCAACACCCACTTATGAGTGAGAACATGTGGTGTTTGGTTTTCTGTTCTTGTGTCAGTTTGCTGAGAATGATGGTTTCCAGT
The DNA here is from genome assembly GCF_048565385.1 of Saimiri boliviensis. NCBI lineage: Eukaryota > Metazoa > Chordata > Mammalia > Primates > Cebidae > Saimiri > Saimiri boliviensis. Next base: position 78,478,657 of record NC_133457.1, read on the forward strand.
TTCATCCATGTCCCTGCAAAGGACATGAACTCATCCTTTTTTATGGCTGCATAGCATTCCATGGGGTATATGTGCCACATTTTCCTTGTCCAATATATCACTGATGGGCATTTGGGTTGGTTCCAAGTCTTTGCTATTGTAAACAGTGCCACAACAAACATACATGTGCATGTATCTTTATAATAGAATAATTTACAATCCTTTGGGTATATACCCAGTAATGGGATTGCTGGGCCAAATGGAATTTCTATTTCTAGATCCTTGAGAAATCACCACACCATCTTCCACAATGGTTGAATTAATTCACACTCCCTCCAATAGTGTAAAAGTATTCCTATTTCTCCAGCATCTGTTGTCTCCTGATTTTTTAATAATTGTCATTCTAATTGGTGTGAGGGCACCACCACCTTTCTAAAGCCAAAACCTCAGCAGTTTCACCCTCCCAGTGGAAATTAAGCTAATTTCAGAAGTAGATGTAACAAGAAATAAGGTAATACATGTTTAGCCCTGAATGCAATGCCAAGAACATAGACAAATGTGCCCAAAACACCACCTCTTCTTATTATTGCTCAGCTAATCTTCCCTTTCTTCATTAACTTTAAATACTAACTTATTTTAGGATTACAAATATCCAAGGGAAACAGAGACCATCTGGAGTCATCCCTACAGATGATTTGTGGAGGGGTCCCACAAGAGCCCATTGGAGAGGTAAGGATGGCATTGTGGATCTGGGCACCACATTCTCTGATCCTCCAAAAATCACTTCCCATGGTGCCACACCACCAGCCCACCCAAGCACACCATCCCCTGTTCACATGTGTACGGCCTTGGGATAACTTTAGACTTGGAATAAAAGGTGGTGTCACTAGGAAATACAAATGGTGGCTTTCCTTCTTCCCTGGACCGTTTCTCCCTTTGAGTCTGTTTAAGGACCTATTAGGCTGTGGCCTGTACAGACACTGAGATGAAGCCCTCAATTTCACGGAGCAGGGTTTGGGTTTAGGTCTTTGTTCACTGTCCCTTCACTGATGTCATAGAGCCACCTCCAACTTGATGGTCACCATCAGGGCTTAGAGGAGTTTGGGGTTACACATTTCAAGATGAGAAGAAAACCTAAATCTTTCTGGCAACTCCAGCCCTAAGGGTGCCATCGCCCACCCCAACCTTCTTTTCCAGAATAAAATAGAGGTGGCATGGGGTCCACATGATAGCAGGTGGTTCCAGGTCTCAGATTATGTAAGGATGACCACCAGAGTTCTGGCTTCAGTCTACAAAGCCTGGCCCCAGTCTCCAGCCTTCTGCCACTGACCCACTTTCTCCATCTTCACTGGTCTTGCTCTGTTCCTGAAACTCATGGTCCTCTGTGAGCCACAGGCATTTGCACACACTGTTTCCTCTGCCTGGAATGGTCTCGTCTCTGCTCTGTCCCAGGGACCTCCCACTCATTCCTCTGATCTTGTTCCTCAGGAAATCTGTCCTAAGCCCCTACCAAGTCTATGAAGAGCCCCTCAGCTTTCCCTCTTGAGCCTTCACTGTGTGTGTAGCCAGGCACCACACTGGGAGTTCCCTGAGGATGGGAGGTGTATTAGTCCATTCTCACACTGCTAGAAAGAACTGCCCAAGACTGGGTAATTGAAAAAGGAAAGAGGTTTAATTGACTCACAGCACTGCAGGGCTGGCAAGCCTCAGGAAACAAAATCATGGCAGAAGGGACAGCAAACACGTTCTTCTTCACATGGCAGCAGGAAGGAGAAGAATGAGAGCCGAGCGAAGGGAGGAACCCCTTATAAAACCATCAGATCTCCTGAGAACTTACTATCATGGGAATAGCATTGGGGAACCCAACCCCATGATTCAGTTACCTCCCACGAGGTCCCTCCCATCACATGTGGGGATTATGGGAACTACAACTCAAGATGAGATTTGGGCGGGAACACAGCCAAACCCTATCAGGAGGTGTCCATTCTGCTCATCCCTCACTCTCAACACGGGGCCAGGAAGGTAGATTAGGTAATAGTTCCTTGGTCATTATCACAGAATTAATGAATAAATGAATGCTTATGGACTCAAAACATCAATGGGTTTTCCCTTTTCCTCATGCAAAGAGCAGAATTCAAAAAAAAGGGGGGGATGGTTAAAAAGGGAGGTACTGTCCCTGGACTTCCTTTCTGACTCCAGACTTCTCAAGCTCCCAGGAGGCCCTTCTGAATCCCACCCCTAACCATGCTTTGGAGTTATCCCTGCAAAGGCCTGATTTTTTTTTATTCTGCACATGTACCCCAGAATTTAAAGTGTAATAAAAAAAAATAGGTATACACGTGCCATGGTGGTTTGCTGTATCCATCACTGCGTCTACATTAGGTATTTCTCCTAATGCTATCCCTCCCCTAACCCCAACCCTCTGCTATCCCTACCCTAGCCCCCCCACTCCCTGACAGGCCCCAGTATGTGATGTTCCTCTCCCTGTATCCATGTGTTCTCATTGTTCAACACCCACTTATGAGTGAGGACATATGGTGTTTGGTTTTCTGTTCTTGTGTCAGTTTGCTGAGAATGATGGTGGCATCACAAGGCTTCAGAGGGACCCCACATTGGGCCCTGCCCACAGTAGGCTCCAGTTCTGCTTTGCAGACCTCAAAGGGCTCCAGTGAGAAACTGGCCCAGCTGAAAATCTATGGAACCCCTTCGCCTAAAAACTGTGCTTAAAACCTGGGGATGGGATCCGTCGTCCCCAAGCCTCAGCATCAGGCAAAAATGCTCAGGTAACAAACCTGCACATCTGAATCTAAAATAAAACTTTATTTTTTTATTTTTTTGCAAAAAAGAAAAATCTCGCTTCAGCTTTGCTGTTTTCTTTATTGATGAGGAGTAAGAGAAAGTATGGGCTCTGCTCCCTGCCGGCTGAGATCCCCAACAATATGAGCAGTTCTCCAGGAACAAGCACAGAAACCTCCAGAAAAACCCACTATTACCCCACTTCACCTCCTCAGGCTACAAAACAAAGGCAAAGGCGCTTCTGAAACAGGGCACTTTCTGATGAGTTCTTTAAGAAAAAAACCGTTCCTCAGCAGGAAATGATGTTCCAGAGCCTGCTGGACAAAAACATAGAAACAACTATAATCCATCTGCCCCTGAGTGAGCCACATGATCCCTCAACACAGCATGTTCCTCGGTTCCTCATGCCCCCCCACCCCACCCCCGTCTCTGTGGCCACTCCAGGACCCCCCACCAAGAGCCTGCGGGAACACCTCCCAGGGCCCCTTTCCAGCCCATTGCAGGGCTGCCTGAAGATCTCATCCTGGGTTTTGGGAGCCTCCAGCTGTTTCCAAGAGTTAGCTAAACATCAATTTAATTACACTGCTGGGCTATATAAATATTATGTTCCACAAAATGGCACCAAGCAGATATTTTTAGGAGGTCACAGATGTTTCTTGTGATTAGCCTAGTTACAGGTCTGGAAGAATTTTTTTTTTTTCCTTCAAAGAAAAGTCAATGAGGATTCCCAGCTGTCATTTAGAGGTGGTTCCCGACATGGTTAAGCACTGGCACTGGGCTGTGCATGTTCATAGCATACCTGTGAGACTTCCAGTCTCCTCTGCCCTGTGTCTGGCTGTCAGTTTCCCTCTGAAACCTAGCAAGTGGGGCCCAAAGTTCAGGATCATGGAGCGAGTCAGAGGCGCAGTGAACCAGATGCCAAATCCCAGCAAGGGCAGTTTCTCTACCTCTGGACTTGCCCTACCTTTTGATTTGTGCCACAAACATTTATAAAGCACCAACTGTGTGCAAGACAGCACACTGCAGCTGTCACTGCAAACTCTGATAAGACACTAATTAGTATTAAGGGACAAAATGAGACTCCTGTTCCCATAGGTATACAAGAGGGCTCACAACAATGCTAGGTAAAATCGCCCCTAACTGGAAACCATCGAATACTATGGAACACCACTCAGCAATAAAACAAACGAACAGTAACTGTGCACAACAGTGTGGACGAATCTCAGACACAGAATTCTGAGTGGAAGGCGCCAGACACAGCAGAGTGTCCATTGCCTGGTCCCATTTATATAAAGCACAAAAATAGGCAAAACTAAAGTCGATGGTGTTAGAGTCAAAATAGTGCTTATCCTGAAGGCAACAGTAACTAGAACGGCGTGCGAGGGAGGATTCCTGGGGTGCCAGTCATGCCCCATTTCTTGAGCCAGATGTTGTGTTGGTTACATGGGTATGTTTCATTTGGGAAGGTCTGTTGAGCTGCACACTTAGAATGTGTAGACTTCTTCCTATGTATGTTATTCTTCAATTTTAAAAATGCATTTTAAAAAATAAGTAAAAAGCCAGGTGTGGTGGCTCACAACAGCACTTTGGGAGACCAAGGCAAATGGATCACCTGAGGTCAGGAGTTCAAGCCCAGCCTTGTCAGCATGGCAAAACCTCATCTCTACTAAAAGTACAAATATTAGCCTGGCACAGTGGTGCACACCTGTAAGTCCTTTAGGAGGCTGAGGCAGGAGGAGGTGGCAGTGAGTCGAGATTGCCACTGCACTCCAGTCTGGGTGACAGAGCAAGACTCCATCTCAAAATAAAATAATTTAACAAAGTAAATAAAAGCAACTTGCCCAATAGGGCAAGATCCAGCCCCAGGCAGTCTGCTTCCACAGTCTGAGTTCTAACTGCCGTGTCCTGGGGCCCCTTCAAATGCAAGTGTGCTGCTGGAGGTAGCCAGAACTCAGCACTTGCTCTGATCCTTCTCTGGACCTCATCATCAGCATCTACTGCACCTGACTTCCAACTGCTGGAGGGCTTTTTCTCAAGCGCCTGGAGCCCACTCTGCTTGCATGAGAGGCAGAACAAAGAAGCCAGTGAATCAAAAACCCCTGTCCCAGGAGCAGCCCTGTATTAGGGTTCTCTCAGAGGAACTGAGATAGAACTTAGACAGAACTAATAGGAGATATATACATACTTATACACCTGTATTAGTATATATAAGTATTAGCCCTGTATTAGTCAGATGGCCACCTACTTGCTACATAATCATACGGCAGACAGAGTAAGAAAGGGGTCAGGGGCAGGATGAGAGAGAGAGAGAGAGAGAGAGAGAGAGAGAGAGAGAGAACAAGTGTTCTGATTTCTTCCTTTCATAAAGACACTGATACAGTTTGGTTCTGTGTCTTCAACCAAATCTCATGTCAAATTGGAATCCCCAGGTGGGGCCTTGGTGGGAGGCAATTGGATCATGGGAGTGACTCCTTCATGAATGGCTTAGCACCCTCCCCTTGGTGCTGTTCTTGTGAGGTAGTGCTCACAAGATCTGGCTGTTTTAAAGTGTGTGGAACCTCCCCAGCTCAACCCTCGCTCCTTCTCTGGCCATGTGAAGTGCTACTCCCCCTTTACCTTCTCCAGTGATTGTAAGTTTCCTGAGATCTCCTCAGAAGACAACCTGAGGCATCCACAGCTGCCCTGGGCAGTGGGCATGGCAGGAACAAGATGTAGATCACCCCTTTAATGTCGCAGGGGAGACAAGAAGCCAGGATGTGCACTAACTCCATGCCCAGCCCATTAGCAATGTCTAACCGCGGAGTAGAGCACTCTCAGGACAAATGGTCCTTTCCTTTCCCACAGAGAGGGTGATATTTTGTAAGCAACAAGTTCTCACTTTTTCTAATATGAAATGAAGGAAAGTCTCTGAACAGCCATCCAAATCAGTCAGGAGCTGGAACACTAGACCCAGATGAGGTGAGCCCCTCTTCAGGAACACAGCCACACAAAAGCCTTATTCTGAAGGGAGGGTGGCAGGTTCTTAAAAACAACCTAATTAGCTTGTACGACACATAGTAAACACAGTGCACAAGGTGAGGCTTTGACCTGGGAAAACATCACCACAATTAAGATAATGAATATACCTATCACCCCCAAGTTTCCTCATGACATCTGTCATAATCCCCCCATCCTTCCCCATTCCCCATGCTCGTGTCTCTTAGCAACCACTGATTTTTTTTCTGTCACTACAGTTTATATTTTCTAGTATTTAATACAAAGAGAACTGTATGGTATGTGGTCAGTCTTCTCTGGTTTCTTTCACTCAGCATAATTATTTTGCCATTTATCCACATTGTTGTTTGTGGGGATGCCAATCATTTCTTCCTTTTTATGGCTGAGTAATATTCCATGGTATGAGACAGCTCAAGTTGTTCACCCATTCACCTGTTGATGAACATGTGGCTTATTTCCACTTTAGGATTATTCTCAACACAGCTGCCATGAACATTCACCTGCATGTGAGTGCGTGTTTTATGCCTGTACATATGTTTTCTTTTCTCTTGACAAAATACCCAAGAACAGAATGGTGGGATCATTTGGTAGGCATGTGTTTGAGCATGGCAGTTGTGATAAAACTTTCCTCTAGGTTTCA